>NC_088781.1:7246471-7563394 GCF_958450345.1 Calliphora vicina
CTTTATTGATTTTGGTACTTTTTTGTTACTCATTTAGCGAATATTACTAAAGAGAACATTTTATAAATGGTATGTACTTTTCAAAATTACTAATAAGTATGAGAAAAACACTTTTTAATTCAAAAAAGGTCTTTCAAACAAATGGTACCTTTAAATAAATGACACTTTTCAAAATTATTATGAAATTCTACTAAACTCTACTAAGGATGAGTACTTTTTTAATTGTGGTACTTTTTCGTTACTTCTCTGGCGAATATTACTTAAGAGTACTTTTTTGATTTACATTAAAATCTACAAAAGAGTACTTTTTGATTTAGGTACATTTTTATATTTTCAGGTATTACAATAAAATATTTATTTCGATACTTGAAAAAAGACAATAGAGTACTTTTTTAAAAAAAGTTATTTTTTGAAAAATTCAAAATTATTTTCCAACATTACAATAGACTACTTCTTTATTTAAAAAATACACAAGAGTACTTTAAGATTTAGGAACTTTTGTTAAGAATTTTTTTATTTTTAAATTTACAAAAATTTCAAAATTATTTTAAAAAATTTCAATAGATTAATTTTGAAAATTTTCAAAAAAAATTTGAAAATTTATTTAAAAAAAGTAAAGTTTTTAAATTTGTTAGGGGACTTTTAAAAAAAAATTTGCAAAATATTTCTTTTAATAAAGTTTAAACTTTCTCGAATTTCTTTAATCTCTTATTGAATTTTCATCGATTAATTAAACCAACAAAAGTACTTTTATGAAAATTTATAATATTTTTGAAATTTCAAATAACATTTTTTAAATTCTTCTGTTGTTTCAGTAAAATATTATTATTATTATTAAAGACGTATTAACAAGGTGAGTGTATAAAATCAGCTGTTTCTTAATTCGCTGTGTTTTAATGTACATCTTGTGTCAAACTATGTTTATGTTTACATTTGTTATTGTAAATAACATAGTAATATTTTAATTCGCCTTGATTTTGACATTTACCCTACATTTTAACAAAAAACAAAATGCCTGTTGTATTTGTTGCCGGGACGCACTCACCTTGTTAATACGCCTTGATATTATTATTGTGAGGAAAATTATAAAAATGATTTGGTTAATTTCAAAAACATCTGATTAAGATTCTTATGAGGAAAATAAGAAACAAATTAAAAATTATTTCTAAATTAAATTAAAAAATATTGCAATTCTTTTTATGATATGAATGAAATTTTATTTGTCACATCAAAAGTACCTAAACCAAAAAATACTTTTTAAATTAAGTAATTATTTGAAATTTTTATTTTTGTTTAGATAAAAATATATTCTTAGTTGGTACATGTTTAAATAAAAAATACATTTTTTTGGAAAATTTACCAAAAAAATAAAATTTATTTCAAAACTAAATAGAAAAATATTGAAATTCTGTTATGTAATGAAGGAAATTTTATTTTTATATGTAAAATCTCATAAAAGTACGAAAAGTATCTTGTTACATAAAAAGTACCGTAACCAAAAAAGTACTTTTAAAAATAACATTTTAATTTTGTTGAGATAAATTAAAAAATAACATTGTTTAGGTTTAAAAAATTTTACAAAAAAAAAATATTTTAAAACTAAATCGAAAAATATTGAAATGTTATGTCATGAAGAAAAATTAATTTTTATATTTTATATGCAAAAAACTACGAAAAATACCTTGTCTTATTGTATAAGTTGTTTATTCACCATCACCTTGGTGAGAAGGGTATATATAAGTTTGTCATTCCGTTTGTAATTTCTACATTTTTCATTTCCGACCCTATAAATATATATTCTGGATCCTTATAGATAGCGGAGTCGATTAAGCCATGTCCGTCTGTCTGTCCGCCTGTGTGTCTGTTGAAATCAATTTTCTGAAGACCCCAGATATCTTCGGGATCTAAATCTTCAATAATTCTGTCAGACATGCTTTCGAGAAGTTTCAAATCAGCAAAATCGGTCCACAAATGGCTGAGATATGAGGAAAAAACCAGGACAACCTCGATGTTTGACCTATTTTTGACCTATATCTGGATTACTAAGTCATTAATATAGACAAAATATGGATATCTAATGATAGATATTTCAAAGACCTTTGCAACGACGTATATAAGACCATAGTAAATTGGACCTACAATGGCTCAAAATCGGAAAAATTTTTAACCCGAATTTTTTTTCAACCAAAAAAAATTTTAAAAACAAATTTTTTTTTTTAAATTTTAAATTTAAAAAATTTTGAAATTTTAAAAAATTAAATGAAAATAACATTTTTAACAAAAAATGAAAAAAAAAATTTCACCTAAAAATATTTAGAATTTGTATTTTGAAGTATAATTTGGTGAAGGGTATATAAGATTCGGAACAACCGAATATAGCTCTCTTACTTGTTTTTAAATAAAGTTGTTATCCAGCTTCGTATTTCATTGAGTTGTGTTTTCTATTAGCAAATAATTTGCTTTTTTTTTATTTGTTATTTCCCACTGACATGACAAACTCATTAACAGTGAACTTTAGTTTGTATGCAAGTTTTTTTTTACAATATTTCGGATTTAAACTTCCAATATCAAACAGCATGTCAATCAAATCAATTTAAATCATGTATCTATTACATTCGCATACGTTGTACATATTTACAAATTAAATTTTAATGCCACAAATCAGTTAAGCTCATATAAATTTTATATAAATAAAGTTAGTGTTTTTTTTTCTTCGAAATTTTGTATTCATCCAACGTTTTCAAATTCACATTATTATGATTGATAAAAATCCAATTCATTGTGTATCTGTTTATAAGAGTGAGTGTGTGTGCATTTGTAATTTGTTTTAAATGCTATAAAATTAATATTCCATTTAAATTCTAAACAGTGAAAGAAAAACAAAAAAAAAACAACAGCGCTCAAAGTTGGCGAGTAAATGACGTTATTTGTTGTCATTATCTTGATCACTCTGTTAGATCTTTCAATTTAATGTTACACATTCAGTCAGTCAGTCACTTAGTTTGTCTGTCTGTTAGTTGGTAGTTTGGTTGGTCAGTTTGTTTTTTTTTTTTTTGTAGAGCAAAGGCCCAATTTTCAATTGAAATTGAGTTAAGAAAAGTGCGATAGCTGTATCAACAGGCCTTAGATCGTAGTCGTCCGTCGTCGTGTTGGTTTTGTGTTGTGTGTTGCACACAAAACATCTTAATTGCATTTTTCATGCTGATTTATGTCATCACCACAGATATGGCCACTTTTTTCAATATTTTGCTTTAATTTTATTTAAAAAATTTTATTGTTGTTGTTGTAAAAATGAGCTGAATTTTGAAAAGAATTAGACTGCAACCAAAACAAAGCAAGCACAAAATTACATACAATTAATGCAGCTAAGAACGAACGAACCCCTGGCCCCTTTTACATATATTTTGGCAGACTTTTTCTTAACATTACATCATGCTTCAAATACAAATAATATCAACAAAAACTTATAATAAAAAAAATTAAGAAAATTTCTTACAAATTAAAAAAAGGAATGAAAAGAATTGCCGCAAATTAGTAGTGTTAAAGAAATTTTTCCGTATTTTTTTTTTTTGTTGTTTTCAATTCGATTTCAGATGTAGTCTTCTGTATTTTCTTTCTGAATGAAAATTTAGCATCAATGAAATTATTGTGAATTAAAGAAGATCATAAGATACCTAGACAGACAAACAGACTGACTGACTGACAAAACCAAATGTACCAGATGATTATTATTAAGGCCGCAGTGGCCGGCTGGTTGGCTGCCCATTTAAAATCAAAGATCACAAAGTGTGCTTGCTGCCATTATTTGGTTGAGGCCAAAATAATTAAAAGTGCCTTTCTTTAAGAAGAAAAAAAACAAAAATATATTGTTCAGGTTCGTGGTTTCCACTCATATAGAAATCCATCAAGTAAACAGCCAGCCAGCCAGCCAACCAATCGATTCGGACGCTCGATCGTTCGTTCGTTCATTCAATGATACTCAATATTGATGATGTTGAGCTTTATGTTGATGAGGAGGTTGATGCCTGTGATGATCGCCTGCGGAAATGTGCGCATTTAATTAAAAATCAAAAGAAAAAAGCAGAAATCTAATTGTTGATAATAAATAATATTGTACTTATACAAATATCTATAGATACATTTGTTTTTATTTTAATTTAATTTTTTTTCTAAAGGTTTTTTTTAAGTAAAAACTATTGCTATTAACAACACAAAAAAAAATCATTTCAAAAAAAAAATTATTATAAACCAGCAAGAACATTTATTTAATGAGTTTAATCTTGGCATGTGGTAAAGCCAAAAACAATAAAAACTGTATTTTGATCACTTAAGTAGTTCATTGATAAAAATTAAAATTTGTAATGAACATTTTAGCAAATCTTTAACAAAAAAAAAACAAAAATGTATTCAATGTTTAACGAATATGTAGGTCAGCCAGCTTTTAGTGACATGATCAGAATTTATTTTAGGTTTGAATTTAATGAATTGTTTTACAATTAAGGTTGTAAAATGTTGGCAAATTTGAGAATCATTAGAAATTAAAACTAGAAGCACTAGTTACTTCCAATTTCAGGCAATGTTTTAAAACTGATATATTCGAATTTGACTTAAAAAAAATTGATGTTTTTCAAATAATGACTTTATTATACCCTTCACAAAGTATATATATTCTGGACTAGATAGCGAAGTCGATAGATCCATGTTCGTCCATCTTTATGTTGAAATCAACTTTCCTTAGTCCCCAAATAACTTACAAACATGATTGATACATCAATATATCGGAATTCTCCCGGCTCGGTTGCTATTTGTTTATAGACGATATGGATATCTAATGACAGATATTTCAAAGTCCACTGCAACGATGTATATATAGTAAGTTGAACTTTCAATGGGTCAAAATCGGTAAAAATATTTTTTAACCAAAAAAAATTGTTTATCTTATTTTTTTAAAAAAATAGTGCGTTAAAGACCCAAATATTCTATACTAAATGTCAAAATTTCATCCTTATATAAAGGTCAAATTAAAATATCAAAAAAAATTTATTAGTATACAAAAAAGTTTTGTTAAGAAAAGTCCATGTTTATAAACTACACCACCATAATGGGTTAGGGCTGTTGTTTGCAACATGCAAAAATAAAATCCCAACACCCACCTTAAAGTATACCAATCTGTTCAGGATCACTTTCTGAGTCGACTAAGCGATGTCCGTCTGTCCGTCCATCCATGTAAACCTTGTAATCAAACTACAGATCGTAGGTTTAAAGATAATTCGACAAAATCTGGCACAAACTTTTATATTGCCCCAGGGACAAAGGCTATTTATTGAAATTGGTTAGAATCAGCCCATTATTTATCCTAGCCCCCATACAATTAGCCTATTTGAAAATAGTTAAGCTCTCATAAATATCTTAATTATAAACATATTCAAACCAAATTCAGCACAATTAAGTTTTATGTAAGCCGAACTCTCACGACCTAATTTCGCGACGACCGGTCAACAATATTCCATAGCTCCCATATAAGCAACATTCTTGAAAATTTCATTATTCAAATAAGAATAATTCAAATAAGATTCAACACAAATAAGTTCCATATCAAAAGAAAACTGTTTATAATAATATACCCGGTGTAGGGTATCATAAGGTCGGGCTTGCCCGACTATACCATTTTACTTGTTTATTAAAAAGTCTTCTTCGTTGCTATTCACAACGGATTTTGTTATATTTTTTTCGAATAAAATATTAAAATAAAATATAAAAAATCAAATAATTCAAATTTAAAATATTTTTTAACACTTAAGTAGTTAAGATAGAAGGTTCGTGTCTAATATTGAGTATCGTACGGTGTTATACTGAGTTGCTACACGATAACCCATTAGGGTGGGTTAAATTGTAGGGGACAGAAAAAATGTACAAAAGCTTATCTCGATTTTTGTTCTAGAGTCATTGCAAGAAACTTTGCCCGAGAAACCATTGCTCTAAAATAAATTTCATGCTTCCGGATTTCATTATGAGTTAGTCAAATATTCGTAAATTTTCACAACAATTTCGTAAATTTTCCCAAATAAAGATGATCAAATCCAAAAAAAAAAAATCACGACTCACGATTTGCCCATACATTTTCCACATGAGAAAAACACTCCAAAATATTTGATTTGCTGAAAATCACGGCGAATTGTATCACTGTATTGTGTCTTCGCTTACTTGCATATTGTGTCTTAGCTAAACATATTCGCAAATAAATTGGCGGTTCTCAATTCTGAAAATGTTAAATGAAATTTTATTTTATTTAACATTTTATGGCTTAAAAATTC
Source organism: Calliphora vicina (assembly GCF_958450345.1). Lineage (NCBI taxonomy): Eukaryota > Metazoa > Arthropoda > Insecta > Diptera > Calliphoridae > Calliphora > Calliphora vicina. Next base: position 7,252,786 of record NC_088781.1, read on the forward strand.
GAGAATTTTTCAAATTTTTATCTTTTATTTTGAAACATTTGTACAATAAAAATTTATTCAAAGATTGGGTCATTGTTAGCTATGATCGTTTCCCATCTTTCTGGCAGCATATGGATTCCCAGCCAAAGGAACAGCTCATCTTTTGAGGCCATGAACGAATCAACCCAATTTCGGATACTCTGTTCTAAAGGGAAGTGTATCCCAAAGAGAGCTTTCTGCATCGATCGAAACAAAAAGTAGTCGGATGGGCCACGATCTGGATGTGGAGAACTTCCCAAAAACTTTATTCTAAATACTTTTTGAACAGGTATTGCCTACCGTTATCATGATAGACTACTACGGTTTCATGTATATTTTGGTATGGTCAGATTTTAGCAGCATATAATAGATACGACTCTTTTGCTGCCACCAAATACAGATAATTACCTTAGCGCCATGGATATTTGGAGTTGGTGTTGATTCGATTAGTTGGCCGTGTTTACAAACAATCTCTTTCGCTTCGGGTTATCGTAATAGATTCATTTATCATCGCAAGTAATGATTCGGTTCAAAAATTATTTTCTTTTATAGCTTCCAAGCATCATTGCGGACATGCAAAATCCTTCAAGGCCTCTTGACTTCAATTCGTATTGTACTAAATTTCCCCGCTTTTGGATGAATCCTGCTGCTCGCAAACGTTTTGAAATTGCTGCTTGAGTAACTCCCAATGATTTTGTAAGCTCTTGCTGAGTTTTACAACAATCTTCATGGATAATGCTACCAATACTTGGTCTTCAAACATTTTTATCTGGCCTGGGAAAACATCGTCTTACTTGTCAAAATCACAACTTCACAAGCCATCTCTCGTACGATGATACCTATTAAAAACACACTCACCATAAACTTCAGTGAGCACTGAATGTGCTTCAGCTGCTTTTATTTTCAAATTAAAGAAGTAAAGCAAAACTTCTTGCAGATGACGCTTTGTTGGAACAAAATTCGACATTTTCGACGCAAAACTAAAACGTTGTTGTTTACACTATAATGTTCAATAACAACAACATGTGAGAATAAATTACATGTACATCCCGAATTTTTAATTATACGCTCAATAGTAAATTTGGTGAAAATCTTTTTATTGCAAAATTTCTTTGTATTGAAAAATATTTTTTTGGATTTTTTGGGAAAACCAGTTTTTGAACACTTAAAATTTAATTCAACAAACTCACGTCAGGAGTTAGTTCCCTTTCGCCTTGCAAAATAAAATCGATTATGCAGTCGCTCTTTGGAAAGAAAAATTAACAAAAGTGCTTCAAAGAATTTAAGTCCAAATATCCGAAAAGGCTGGGAAATCATGATTTTCTTACACAGAAAATCAAAACCTTTGCTTAGAACTAGTACAATAACTGAAGAATATACAAAAATCTTTAAGAACTGATATATCATACCAGAAAACCATTACTTTGATCTGCCCCAGGATCATGCTTGTATTCTTCTATTGCCCAGAATAGCAAGCAATGGAAGAATATTTATCCGGTTTAAACGGATTTTGATTAAGGAATGGGAAGAGTTGGGAATTAAGAGGATGGAAGTATCGCGCAAATAATAAAGAGACGAAATCGACAAAATCGATAAATATTAAAAAAGTATATTTTAAATATTTTATTCGAGTCTCTTTTTAATTATTTTTTTAAGTGCATCGATTGGATTGTATGGAATTAACGTTTTCAAATCAAATAAAAAAAAAACTAATTGCATTTCATTGTTAGGTCAGGAACTTGTAATATATTCGTTCTATTACTTATTAACAAATACCTTATTTATTAATAAACTAAATGTATCACTACTAAATAAATGCTTAGTAATAACATTTAAAAATACATTTTTCTCCACCCTATAAATTATTTATAAATCTAACAACTAATAATAATTACAAATTGATTTATATGTGATTTATTTCTGTCATACTTTGTAGCAATTCTCAAGAAAACATATACAATCCTATAATTATCAATAAAATAAATGATGTCATTTGAAAATTTCCAAATGAAAACTGAAAAACGAAAAAAAAAAATAAAAAATAACAAAAATTAATCATCACTGATGTATTTATTTATTCAAATATGTATTTTGCAGTGTACAAAAGTACATACATAACATATAATAACTTAATTAGAAAAACGTATTTCCACACTTAATTGAAAACTAATTAAATTAGTTCATTATTTGCACAACACAAAATGAGAAAAAAAAATTAAATAAATGCGAAAAATACCCATACAAAAGCCTTAGAACGATCGAGCCAGCCACGCCTTCTATTTTAGCTTTTTGAAATACTAACGCTGTCATTCAAGGTTTTGCCAAGAAACGAAGCGTAAACTAGTAGTGGCATGAGTACAGTACGAGTACTGCCTGCTAACAACAATCATGATTTGTTTCTTCTCTGTAAACATAAATTTCCATATGGTTTGCTGTTGCCTCCGCTGGCTGCATCCACCATCAATGCTGCCTGCGACTTACAAATAAAATGTGATGACATATTTAGAATATTGAACAACAAAAAAAACCTAAATAAATACAAAATTAATGTATTGAAAATTGTTTGTATTGAGTTGAACTTGAAATGAAAAAAAAGCAATAAAGTCACAGTACTTATTTTCTAGTTCAATACTTGTTGAAATGGTTATTAATTGTTTTGCGACGAAAAAAAGCTTTGAACAAATTAATGACTTTATGCTACTAACCTAAATTTGTGAATGTTCTAAATTTGAAATTATTGATTTTGTTGAAATATTTTTCATGGAATTAAACTGGGTTTTCCTTATCGTAATCTTTGAGGTCATAAGCATTTGTACTAAAAATCTTTTATATAATTTTTTTATCAAAAATTATTTTTAAAGCTTTTTTATTAAAGCTTACTTATTAAAAAAAAGTAAACAATTTAGAAAGAAATAACTTATTTAATTAAAAAGCTTTTCAAAACTGTTTATATTAAAAAGCAACTTTAAAACTAGTTTATATTAAAAAGCTTTCTCAAAACATGTTTAACAAGCATAATTTCAGTGAATATTTTTTTTAATAAAAAAGCTTTTGATTTTTTTAAAAGCTTTTTAGTAAATATTGATTTTCAAAGAAGTTCTTAATCAAAATGACTTAAAAAAGTTATTTCAATTAAAAAAAAACAAAAGCTTTTATGTTAAGAATATTTAAAAACTATTTTTATTAAAAGCTTTTTAAAAAAAATAAAAGCTTTTTTATTAAAAAAAATATTCACTGAAATTTTGCTTATTAAACATGTTTTGAGAAAGCTTTTTTATATAAAAAGTTTTAAATAAGCTTTTTAATATATTATAAAAAGCTTTTGATATTTTTTTATTAAAATAACTTTTTTAATGCATTTTTATTAAAAACTTTATTGAAAAACATGTTTTGAAAAAATTTTAATCTTTTTGTACAAAAAAGCTTTTGTAAAAAATATTTTTATAAAAAAAATCGAAAAAAAACTATTTTAAAAAGCTTAAATTAAAAAACATTTGTTTTTATATAAAAAATAATGTTTTATATTAAAAGCTTTTTTAATAAACTTAAAAAAATTATATGTTTTTCCAATTTTTCACTAAAAGAAGCTATTCCTTTTCCAAAAGCAAAATGATTCTCACATATTACTATTTAAATATATTTATCCATTAACAATATTTCATCCATTAACCATCATTATGATTTCATTTCCTATTTCCTTTCAAAACTCATACAACTCACAGATGCAACATAATTATTTAAAATTAAAAATTTAAACAAAAATAAATCGTATTCTCAATAAACGACGTCACACACCACACATTGACCTTGGCCAATCATACGCTTGATTTACTTAAAAATCAAACCAACCTTTCGGCCATAATTTCAAAAAGAAAAATGTGAAAATTTATTTTCAACAGCAGCCATACAAAATAAACTTGACATAATAAAATGAAGAAAATTAATAGAAAATTTCATGGCATCCAACAAAACACAGGAAATTGTCACTGAAATGCAACAAAATATAAAAAAAAAATATGATTGAAATCAAAAATAAAGTGAAATTTGGCCACAAAAAATTTCACATAAAAGCGAGCGAGCGCTGCACACACCTCAAACATAAATTACAAACGGGGGAAAAAATACACTTAAAATGAGCAAAAATATGACTGATTAAAACATCAAAAGTTAAAGATATTTTTACACAAAAAAAGTGTCAAAATGAAACAGTGGAAATTAATGAATGAATTGGGGCTAAGAATTGCCCCCAAAAGAAAATAAAAATTAAATATGAAATTTTCATAAAATAAAAATTGCACAATTTTTGTTTTTGAAAAATGAACTTGTCAACATACGATCAATTGGCAAAAGGCAAAAAAAAGACTTACGCAAATGATTTTTAATTTAATATTATTTTTTTTTTTCATTTTCCTATAAAAAAAATAAATAAATTCAAACACAAAAAAGCATCGTAGCTGCACAAGTTGCCAACATCAAGATTTTTATGATCTGAGGATAGACTGCATGACGATCACTGCCACCCACTTTTGTTGGTTGCAGCAAATTATTTAATTTAATTTATAAAGAGCCATACAATAAGCTACATTATGGATATGGCTACAAACATTAAATTAAATATATAATTAATCAGTGTAAATTAATATAAGAAAAAACACCTGAAGAGTTTTTAAATACAAATTTCCTCTTTTTAGATTTTTATATTAAGTGAATGGCACTAATTATATATTATATAAATATAAAAGTGTTTTAACTTTATTGCAACTAATTATTGTTAAAACTTTTTATTTACCTATCCAGACGCGGATCCATGGGAGCGAAAAAAGGAAATTTCCCCCTCACAAAACCGAAATGTTTTCATATAAAAATTAATAAAGAAAGATGTAAAATAAATTTTAATTTATTTCCTCCCCCAAACAGTTGACCTGGATCTGAGTTGACCTGGATCAGAGAAGGGTATATAAAATAAATTATTGAAATTTTTTTTTAAAAAAAAATGTTTTGTATATATACTCAGTGTAGGGTATTATGTAGCCGGTCTTGACCGACAATACTTTCTTAGTGGTTTTTCCTGTTTCCATTTTTTGTTAGCATTTTATTTTATGTTGAAAAGGTAGGTTTTAATGTTTCCAATATATTAGCAATAAACATGGGATCAAGAACGTGACAAAACATAGAAATCGTTATAGACTGAATCTCGAAAAAGCAAAGATCAGCGAATTGGAGCATAATATTTTTAAAGCGATTTCCTCTTAACTAAAATATATATACATGTAAACATTGACAGCATCAAGAACGCGACATTCGTACGCCTTTGATTTTTCCATTTTACGATAGCATTTTAGTGACACTACATTTAGTTTTGCCGTTTCCTATATATTAGCAATAAACATGAGACATGCATCTAGAAAAATGCCCAGATAGACTAGACGATAGAGTGATGAGGGTTGTGGGTTCGATTCCCGCCAGAGACCCTGGGTTAGCTGCAGACAGGCAAAAAGCTTGTGAAATCGGATAAATTTGGAACATAATTTTTATAAAGTGATTTTTATACCCTTCACCTTCGTGAGAAGGGTATATATGTATAAGTTTGTCATTCCGTTTATAATTCCTACATTTTTCATTTCCGACCCTATAAAGTATATATAATCTGGATCCTTATAGATAGCGGAGTCGATTAAGCCATGTCCGTCTGTTGAAATCAATTTTCTGAAGACCCCTGATATCTTCGGGATCCAAATCTTCAATAATTCTGTCAGACATGCTTTCCAGAAGTTTCTATTTAAAATCAGCAAAATCGGTCCACAAATGGCTGATATATGAGGAAAAAACCAGGACAACCTCGATTTTTGACCTATGTATATCTGGATTACTGATTCATTAATATAGACAATATGGATTTCTAATAATACATATATATTTCAAAGACCTTTGCAACGAAGTATATAAGACCATAGTAAGTTGGACCTACAATGGGTCAAAATCGGAAAAAATATTTTTTAACCCGAATTTTTTTTTCACCAAAAAAATTTTTTTTTTTTAAATTTAAAAAAAAATTTAAAATTTAAAAAAAAAAATTAAAAGAAACAATACGAAATTTTTTTTTCCAAAAAATTAAAAAACCTGAAAAACCTGATTTTTTATTTTGAAGTATAAGATTCGGCACAGCCAAATATAGCTCTCTTACTTCTTTTTAACTTAAATGGAATAATGTGGCTTTCTGTTGGAAGTTGTCATATTGAAATAATATTTCAATATTGAAATAATATACATATTATGTATTTTAATTAATTTTTACAACCTATGATTTAGCATGCGACATTAATTTTCCGTCACGTTTGCAATACGACTGCGATCAAATAATTTCAACTCAAAATTGCATTAACCACCAACAGCTTCTTTGCAGCTATTCCCAATGTTTGCCTGAGGTTATTAGGCTTTCCATCTAATTTTTCTAATTTTTCTTTCCATCTATGAATATCAGATTGCTATTGGTTCTCAGCTACTTTATCACAATATTCTTTATTTATTTTAGTGAATCACTTTTAATTTGTCACAATTCAAAACAATATCATGTTAAAATAATAAAAACATATGTTTAAAAAGAAAACTAAATTACGATAGCAAACGCGACGCGACACACGTTGATAAATCATAACTGTGTATGTAGTAACCTTTGTTTTAGTTACAGCCACGAAATTTGTATTTGACTTGATAAAGCTACAAGAACGCGACATTGGAATGTGAACAAAATCAAATGAAAAATTTAACGTTAATCGAGTTGTCTTTTTAACATAAATGGAATAATGTAGCTGTATTTGTATTTTAATTAATTTTTATAACCTTTAGTAGGATTTACCACACGACATTCATTTTCCGCCACGTTTGTAATATGGATTCGCTTAAATAATATTTGCTATAGTGCTTCAATAACTTTAACTCTTTAACTAAACCCACTGTTAATGTCTTTTCTGACTTCTTTACTGGTTTTTTTAATGTTTGCTTGTAGATATGAGGCTGAAATGTATCATTTTCATTCTATCGCACTCATTCCTTACTGCAGATTGCTATTGTTTGTTGTCAATTTCGATAACTCTACGCGACTTTTCTCAGCTTCTTTATCATAATATTCATTATAATTTAGTGAATCTCTTTAAATTTATCACAATTCACAACAATATCATGTTAAAATAATAAAAACATATGTTTAAAAATAAAACTAAATTACGATAGCAAACGCGACACACATTTATAAATCCTAAGTGTGATAATTGTATGTGGTAACCTTTGTTTTAGTTAAAGAAACAACCTTTATGATTTGACTTAATTGACATAGTACTTATAACAAACGATGATTTAGGTACAAGAACGTGACAATGGAACATGAACAAAATCAAATGAAAAATTGACCGTTAATCTTCTTAACATAAATGGAATAATGTGGTTGTATTTGTAATTTAATTCATTTTTATAACCTTTAGTAGGATTTAGCATGCGACATTAATTTGCCGCCTCGTTTGTAATATGGATTCGCTAAATTGTATTAACTATCTATAGCTTTGTATATATTATTTGCTATAGTGCTTCAATAACTTTAACTCTTTAACTAGGCCTAAGCCAACTGTTAATGTATTTTCTGCCTTCTTTACCGCTTCTCCTAATGTGTGCTTGTGGATATGAGGCTGAAATGTATCATTTTCTTTCTATCGCAATCATTTCATTTAGCAGATTGCTTTTGGCTTTTGTCAATTTCAATAAATCTTCACGGCTTCTTCTCAGCTGCTTTATCACTTTAGTAAATCATTTAATTTTTAATAATATAAATAATAATTGAATGTTAAAATAATTAAAATATCTGTTTAAAAAGAAAACTTAATTACGATAGCAAACGCGACACACTTTTATAAATCTTAAGTGTGATAATTATATGTTGTAACCTCTTTTTAGTTAAAGCCACTAAATTTCTTGATTATGACTTTATTAAAACGATTAGAACTGATAACATACTATGACTTCGGTACAAGAACGCGACAAATCCAATGAAAAATTTATCGTTGATCGATTTTTTTTGGGTTCTTTTTGTTTTACTTTCAATTTCCAAGCCAATTTTCTCGTGGCAACAACTAAGATTAGCTGAAATTTTATTATATTATACAATTTCGAAAAATTTAATACGTCCCGGTGGACCTTTCTGTTACAAGTTACTTGCGTTGATTGAGTGGCTGCACGGGCAAGTACAAGTTCATTTTGAAATTTGGATTTGGACATTAGCTTTTAGATAAAACCGCTATGGTGAACTTGCAGCTGCATATTTAGTCTAAGGTTAATTTAATATACAAATCTTACAGAATAGAAAGTATGTACTTATGAAGTATAAATAGATTAAAAACACTTACCAACCCAGTCCAGTTATTGGCATTGCAAATATAACAATTGCAATCACCATAAATAACCGCATATCTCAACGGTGCCACAATCTTAACGTTTGCAAATTATTTATTATAAGTTTTCATACAATAGTCCAGCAATTGGTTACAAACTAAATTTCTTTTAAACATTGACACTTTTAAATAATTGATTTTTGTTTTGTTTTTTTAACTAATAATAGTTGACAATTTATTTATTTACAGCTGCTCACCACGTTTTGTATTCGTATATTAAATTAAACATTTTGTTTCTTTATTTTAATCTAAGGACTTAAGCTATAAAGAAAAATTAGAAATTTTATTTATTTATTTGTTTATTTTAAGTATTTTTGTTAAATATTTTGTTTGTTTTTTTTAGCCACAAATAAAACGCGTCAATTTTGTTGTAAAGTCTCACGCGTACTGATTCGTTCTTTGGAAACTTTAAATTAAATACGATTACGTTTAATGTGCCTGCCTTTATTTTTTGTTTTTTTTTTTTTGTTTTAATACATTGGAAGGAGTTGATTTTTTGTCGGTTTTGTATTATTATTTTTTGCGTTTTTATTTTGTATCTGTTGCTGTTGTGTTTTGGCGATTTCATGGACTGTTTTTTACCCCGGCCGGTCATACGAAAAAGGGATACAACACACGGTGTGGAGTTGGACAAAAAATGAAAACAAAAAAAATCAAAAAGTGCAAAAAATGAAACAACAAAATCTTATAAAAAATAGTTTTAAAAGCCGCTTTGAAATGATGGGAACTGTTTTTTTTTTTGTTTTCTTCTTTTTGTATTTAAGTGCTCTTGTGTCTAAGTTTAAAGGATTTCATTTTCGTTAATTTTGTTTGAGTTTTTTTTTCTTTTGGATTGAAACTGTTGGCTTCTTTTCTTTATTTTGGCTTAATTTGTATGAGAGTAGACTACAAGGGATTTTTGTTTCGAATTTATGAAGTTTTGAGTTTTTTTTATTTTTTATTTCTTGGTTTTGTAAGCTGGTGTTTTTCTGGGGTTACACTGTGGGCTGGATACTACTTTGTTGCTTATGAAAGTAACAAAATTGTTAAAAGCGTGAAAAATGCAATATAATATGATTTTTATTAAACTACACCATTTCCAATGTTAGGAAATAAAAAGTTTGATCTAAATATAAATACAACTTTCAGGTGTTTAGTAGATCACAGCAAAAGGAAAATAGTAGTTTCAACATATTAAAGGTCAAAGGTTACACAAATTCTTTTCATTCATATTCTCATGTATCTCGCATATTATTTATCGTAGGTGCTTAGTAGCATAATGCTTTTTACATTTTGGTTAAATTCTACTATTCCTGGTAAAATTTAATATCCACCCGTAGTCTATAGTGTACATATTTTAAAAGAATTTTATCACGTTTTTTTAGAGCCAATTTTTAATTGTCTTAATCTATTTTGTATCTTTTTTTTATTGAGAATATTGAGAAAATTACAATTTTAGAAATGGTGTGAATACGTAAACGCCTTTAAAACACTGATTTTGTAGAAATTAATTAATAATTTTATTTATTTATAGTTTTATTTAATCCATTTAAAACAATGTAGTAAGCCTTCGACCTGCTAAAGATTGTTAAACAATTAGTGGATTCACAAGGTATCCTATCATGTCATAATGGTATGATATTTCAATAATATGATATGGTTATTTTACTGTCGTAACCAGCCAGCAGAGAGCCAGATAAGCCGAGTCATGAATTGTGAAATATTAGAACATTATGACAATACGACATGATAACCTTGTGAATCCACTAAATATACATATCGCTCATTTGCTGCAACAAAGTCGTTTCTAGAAAAACGACTTTGAATGTTTTATGACATTTTACTATTTCTTAAATCATGCGATTTCTGAAATAAAACCTGATTTAAATAGTAGATACTAATATCTTTCTTATCTGTATTTAACCCAAATTTTTACTTGTCAAATATACGAGAAAACATGAATTTTCATTTTGACGTTTTTTGTTGTAAACGTCAAAATGAAACACTCTCATCCAAAAATTAAATTAATTTTTTTAAAACTGATAAAACTATATGAAAGGCTAAAGAACGGCGAATATTTTGTATTACACAGTTCAAAACAACCGAATTTTGAGTTATGACGTTGTTGCAGCAAATGAGCGATAAATGCAATTTTAAAAGAGAAAGAACAACATTTGTTGAGAACTAGATGGTTAACTACCCATTTCTGATAACTGTGACACATCAACTCTTAAAAATTTTAGTATAATCTGATAATGTAAATCCATGCAATATTTGCTCTAAAATTTATTATTGACATCGAAACATCCATTGTATAATAAATAAAGAAAAAGTACCAATAGTTACCGCCTTTGTATTCTCATTCACTCAGAACCATATATCCTCTATTTATAGGTACACAACAGCTAACTTTTACGTCTATAAGCTTAATAATTTAAAATATTAGGAGAAAAAGTAACAATTTCCCTTTTTACTCTTGAAGTGAATTTTCAAAATTCCCCATTTTATAGATGGGGAAGTACCAAATATTTTAATACCAAAAGTACCAATCTGTTTATTCAGATTTGTCTACATGATATTTGAGTTATACTAAAAATCGATTTTTGGTATGAAATAACTATGAGTGATCACAACTTCAGTTCCAAATAGTATCGAGTAACAAATAGCATCCTGTTAGTAAAAATAGGCTTGATAATTACGAATAAAATGCGTTTTCCCGTGTTTAACCCCGTTTTAACCTTTATGTCAACAGCAGAACTGCTTTACGCGCGTCAACAGCAACATACCTGGGTATGTTCATACGTTTTGTATGGTGAATTGCATGCCGTTAGCATAAAAATGCTAATATCTAACTCGTTTGTTGGAATATCTGTATCATTTTTTTTTATTTTCTTAGAAATAGACAAAAGGTTCAAAAATTATACTGCAACCAGTTTTACCCTAAGATTTAGTCATTGTTTTTTCAAAAAAGTGGTTGTGTATGTATGTCAAAAACTGCTTTTTATTGAGTTTTTGCAAAGATATAAATTTTTTAAATTAAAATTAATTTTTTAGTTATTAATGTTTTTAATGAAATTTCACAGTTATATACACTTTTCTATTAAATATAGAAAAATTAAAACAAATTTTGAAATTTATAACCAAAAAAATTTGGAAAATCCCAAAAATGGGATTTTTTAGTTTTTTTGCTATAAAAGGAGCAGGGTTATCGGAACCCATTTAAAAAATTGTTAAGAACATATTTGGCAATATTTGAAATCGACTACGCGATTTGAGAATTTTTGCCCTAAAGTTGAATTTTACATAAGAAATAGGCGTTATTAGAATGGACCTGGTCCCCTCCGTATCAACAATTTTTAAATTTATTTTCATTCAAAATATTGAGTGTAAGGATAGCTCTTAAAAAGAAAAAAATCCTAATACATCTTCTTTGAAATTTTTTAGATAACTTAAAAATAATAAAAGTACTTTTTTCCCAAAAACTAGCGAAAAATCGCGTTTTTAATTTTTTTTAAATTCAAATACGTATAACTTTGGAGTCAGTCACGATTTTTAAATAACTCTTTTTTAGTTAGACATATAGGTTTGTTGTTAGTCCAATAAAAGAAATGGGCTTTATTGGGCTAGGATATCAAGATCCGAATATTCAATTCAGATATACAGCATTTTGAAAATGAAAAACATACCCAGGTATGTTGCCGTTGACACAAAGGTTAAATAAATTTCAGTATCGTAGTGGAAGCTCACAATAACATATTTATAAGTCTATGACAATTTATGGGAAAACATTATTTTAAACAAGTAAGAGTGCTATGTTCGTCTGTGCCGAATCTTATATACCTTCACCAAATTATACTTCAAAATTTTAAATATTTTTAGGTAAACAAAATTTAATTTTTTTCATTTTTTGGAAAAAAAAATTTTCTATTTAAAATTTTTTAGAATTTTTAAATTTAAAATTTTTATTTTTTTAAAAATTTAAAATTTTTTTTTTTTAAAAATTTTTTTTTTTTTTTTTTAAATTTTTTTTTGTGAAAAAAAATTCGGGTTAAATTTTTTTTTCCGATTTTGACCCATTGTAGGTCCAACTTACTATGGTTTTATATACGTCTATGCAAATGTCTTCGAAATATCTATCATAAGATATCCATATTGTCTATATTAATGTCTTAGTAATCCAGATATAGGTCAAAAATCGAGGTTGTCTTGGTTTTTTCCTCATATCTCAGCCATTTGTGGACCGATTTTGCAGATTTTAAATAGCAAAATTCTCGAAAGCATGTCTGACAGAATTATTGAAGATTTGGATCCTGAAGATATCTGGGGTCTTCAGAAAATTGATTTCAACAGACAGACGGACAGACAGACAGACAGACAGACGGACATGGCTTAATCGACTCCGCTATCTATAAGGATCCACAATATATATCTTTATAGGGTCGGAAATGAAAAATGTAGAAATTACAAACGGAATGACAAACTTATATATACCCTTGCCATTCATGGTGAAGGGTATAAAAAAAGTACCAAAAGTAAATACAATTTTTACTCCTTAAGCGTTCGAAAATAATGAATACGATTGGAAATTTGTTTATATGTCTATTGGCTTAAATGAAACATAGGGTAACAAAATACTACTAAAATACAGTTTTTACCTGATTTCTCCCCTAAAAGGTTTGAATTTCAAAAAAGTACCAAAAACTTCGCATTCCCAGTTCAAAAGTGTCATAACACAAAATTTTAATTTTTCAGAAATCGCAAAAAATGAATGACATTACAGTTTTTTAACAACAACAAAATACATTGATATTTTAAACAAGTGTATTGTGCATTTATTATGCATATAAAACCGAAAAATTAATTTTGAGTTGTGCCACTTTTGAACTGGTGTGCGACTTGTCTACTACTTTTTTTAAGTAGATCAAGATGCATTTTAAATTTTGTTTGTAACTAACTGTAATAGATTGGAAGAAGTAAGGTTACTGAATTTACCTTTGTTAGTGGATCTTCATAAGAGATGGGAATGTATAGTCCAAATTTTATGTATCTACCTTTTGGCGTTTGGGCTGGGTAATGTTGATTCAGTCGGTCACTTAGTAACGTTACTCTTTTATATATATATATACTATATATATATAAATAGATAAGGAGGGCTTTGTAATATACAACTGTCTTTCAGAAAATAGATGAAAGTAAAAAATCGTTTTGAAAACACTATACAACAAAATCAATTTTTTTCCAAAATTACAAAGTCCGACCAATAAATTTTGATAGAGGAGACAAAAAAAAGACACGTGTATCGGTATTTGTGGGGGGGGGGTTAATGTTTCCCAACTCTGGCACATTCTTATTGTTAATCGACATAAGAAATCATGCGATCCTTACATTTTAAGTATAAAATGTGTTTAGCAAATTTATGTAAAATGTTACGGAGAACTTTTTTGTAGAATATGTTAACCCTATAAATCCTCAAGGCGTGGGTCTTTTTTCCTTATTTTAAAAAAAGAGCCAAAAATACCAATAAAACAGGGATTTAAGGGGTTAAAATCTTCCGCAAAAATATTATCCGTGAAATTTTACTATAAGTCCCTGAATACACCTGAACGGAAAATTCAACCAGAAAGTCAGAAATAAGACTTAACATAAGAGAGCCTAGGGTTAATTTCGCATTTATTAAGATTTTTATTTTAAAGAACATTTTAGGTACAGTGTTGTTGTACAGTGAAATTATTGTATTATTTAAAATTCCTCAGACTCTTATTTATTTCAAGTTTCATTTCATTTACTTACTACTTGCCCTATTATAACCGCAATTGAATAAAGCTTATAACTTGTATTGAAGAAGGCCAAGGGGAACAATGAATTTACCAAATACGAGAAACTGATCTGCCAACACGATCATAAAAAAATAGAAAACGGCATCCGAGTTTTTTTAGTTTGTAACTTTTTATTTTGGTTTAAATTTTCTTAAGCTAATTAAATCATTATTAAAATCATTATTTTATAAAAAAAAACATTTTCACCAAAAATTTCCGGAGTTATAACTTCAAATAACGAAAAAGTTCTAAAACAATAATACCGAATCAAAACTTTAAAAAAGTATCAACTGATAATTGAGGAAATTTCACAAACCTACTGAATGATAACACTTCGGAATAGAACTAAATTTAGAATAATTAAGTTTGTCATGCAAACATTTAACAAAATGTCAATATAGGCAGGTCAACATGAAAACGAAATGTGCCACTAAGATTAATAGAAGGATTTCAAAATAATTTTGGTTTAGTTGCACTTGTTAATTCAAAAATAAAATATTTTTTTTTATAATTTCACTTTTTCGATTTTTTGGTTTTTATTTTTTTCTACATCATCTTTCCATGTAGTTTTAAAACTATTTCTTACAACTTTGTTTTATTTGTTTTCATTTAAATCCACCTGTTTTTTAAGATTTTTTTATTATTTTAATATTTTAAATAATTTTTTTTCTTTTCATAAAATTTCAACAAAATCAACAATACATCACAGAAAATAAATTTAAAGCAAAAAAAAATAAAAATATCAACAACTTTTCTGAATATAATATTTTTTCAAAAATTGAATTGAATTTAGTAGTATTTTTTAGTAGTTGTGTGTGCACTTGACCACAATCATCAACCACGATGAACTGAACTTTGTTGGCTGTTGGTCGTATTTGTGGCCGCTGTTTGTTGCACATAGAATAAACGATGAGTAGAAAAGGAAAAACACAACAACAACAGCAAACTAAAATATGATGTAGAAGAAGAGACTTTCATCATCGCTATCAACGAATCTTACAGGTAAGTTAACACTGAAACGCCGCCACAAATACTGACTGTATATTTACCGCCGTTAACGTCACCGTCAACTTTGTTTGTACAAATGATAATGGTGATGATCATGTTGATGTCGATGATCATGATGTTGTTGTTGTTGTGCCGAAAACAAATAAAACTACACTCGCCCATCGCCAAAAAAAAATAAAAAATACACAAACAAAAAACACACACAGAACAAACGATCGACCGACCAACGATCCATCCATTCAACAATTTAACCAACCGACCGATCGCTCACATTGATCCACTTCACAGCGCAATTGTACGTACACGTTTCGTTTGTTGAATCTCATTCATTAGAATGAAGAATTTTAGCGTTTTCATCAGACACACTTTTCACACATAAACAAATTTTGTGAAAATCCACACATTCCCATTACGATTCTCAAACTACTTTTGCACTAATACTCGCACTATTTCGATCGTATTAGACATGAATGGCTGGCTGGCTGGCTGACTGGTGGACTCTCCTCGGTTAAAGAAAGAGTCTTGTTTTTTTCTGTACATGGATTTAGATCAAACAAATACATACTATGTTTTTTTTTTATCATAGTGTAGTGTTCTTTTCACATTTCATTTCAATCTCATTACGCTCTTTGTATAATTATCTAATAGATACCACCACTATACACACTATTGATCACTACACACTCGTGGCTACATACTTGTACATACATACACATGTAATCACTCTGTAATCATTTTAATGATCTGTACTGTACTAAATGTATTGTACTAAGATTGGACGTACGTATGGATGAATGTATTTGGTTGTTTTGCGAATTTGTTTAATTTTTTTTTTGTTAAAAATCTGTTTTAGCACACACTCACTCGTTGTGTCTCTGTTGTTAATTAATCTCAAATGAGCCGTTTTTTTGTAGCGGACAATTTTCAACGTTTCACTGTTGATTTTATTTTATATTTTTCTTTATTAATTTGAATTTATTTGAATTTACACTCGTTTATCTTAGAAATCTTTGAAGGCAAGAAAAATTGCAATTGCAAGCACTAGTAAAAAAGCCACACTGTAACAGCAGCAGCGGCTCGATGTGTTAGAATTTAAAACAGTCATGATGACTGACTGTGGCTATGTGTTGTCTAGTTAAGTTTTAAAATCTCACTAATTCTTTGGCGTTGGGAAAAGAAAACTTTTACCCAGCACAACTTCCTCATAATTTTTGTTTTCAAAAAAAGAAAAATACAAATTGAGTGCTTTCTTGTTCATCATCATCATCATTCTCACATCTTAAAAATCTTTGCCTCCCGATCTCTGTCTGATAAGGCATAATAATGAAAATGTTTATTTAACTTTTTTTTATTTTTATTTTTAATTTGAATTTATTTCATTTTGGTTTCGTTTCAAATGCACGTGAGCCCATTTAAATCCGTGTGTAAATCTGTGAAATTTTAACGCTTAAACATTAAGTTATCTTTAGTTGTTGTTTTTTTTTTGTCTTTTTTATCTTGAAATGTTTTTGTTGTTGTTGTTTTGTCATCAACATTTCAAAATTTTTAGTTTTTTATGATGGATTTTATTTACCGAGTGTATTTAGTTTTCTCTACCGAATTCTGGTGTTTCCTTGTTATTTTTAGTTTAAAGTTTATTTGCTAAAGTTGTAAATAAAAAAAAAAATAAGTGAATCTGTATAAGATTAGCGTTTTTATTAGAGAACAGTGGGATGAAAGGGTATAAATGCACACAGTAATCAAAATGAATATCAAATCAAATTGTCTGGTCCCTAGTATAGGTCATTTGCGTATAGGGTAGGGTTTTTATCCCGGGAATTCCCGGTACAAATTTCCCGGGAATTTTGCCAATTTTTCACTACCCGATTCCCGGGATTTTTAGTCGGGATTCCCGGGAATTAAAAACTGACGAAACTGCAAAGAAAACAAGTTAGAAGTTGGTGTTTTTACAGTTTTTCTTTTATATTTCGGCAATAATAGACCGGTTATTATTATTACTATAATAATAAGCGGTCTGCACGATCTAGAAATAAAGGTGAATAATCTTCAATGCCAAGATTGACCGGTGCGAATTATTCCAGAAAACACTAGTAGATCAAAGGCCCCAACTTTTTATGTTTTCAAGTATAGAATTGATTTTGGAGATTTTGTTAACAATGACAGCTTTATAATGAGTGTGTTTAAATCCAATAATTTGGAAATTTTCGAGATCAACATAAATTTTATCTCTTAACTAATCAGTTAAATGCATAGAATTTTTTTACTAAAAGGCTTAAGACATTTTTTTCAATTAATTTTGAAATTAAATGCTAAATAAAACTGAATGAAGAAAAAATATTTTAACACAATTTGTAGTAGATTTGAATCAACAAACATTTAATCATTCAAAGTTTGAACAAATTCTGTTATTAATTTAACTTCAAAATTAATTCAATTTAAATGAAGCTTATGAAGGAAGCTAAAGAATTAGATATTGGGAATGGATTTATGAAATGAATGGCTGACATTTTTTAATTACGGATTAAGATTTTAGTGAATTAAGCTCAAATTGAATTAGTTAATACGAAGCTTTATATATAATTTTTTTTTTTTTAAAAAAAAACAAACACAAACCGAATCGTTTTGCTTGTCTGCAGTTACACCCAGAGTCTCGAACCGCAACCCTCAGAGTAATAGTTCAGCACACTATCGACTGTTCTATCGAGGCACCATGATTATAACACTAAGTTTTTATATGAAATTTTGTTATAATATTCATAGTTTACAGTATTATTATATATTTCGGGAATAACCGGCTACCCGGGAATGTAGAGAAAAATTTTACCTATTCCCGGGAATCAAAAAATGTCGGGAAATTAAAAACCCTAGTATAGGTTCGCAAATGAAAAATGAGTAAATATATTCTGCATCATTATATATAACGAGTCGATATAGACGGTCGGACGGTCTCTGTTGAAATCAACTTTATGAAGCCCCAAATAACTTACATGCTTGACTGATATATCAATATATCGGGTATGGTCCTGGTTCGGCTGCTATTTAAAATCGGGAATATTGGTCTACAAATGGCTAAGATATAAACAAAACAAGTAAGAAAGCTGTATTCGACTGTGCCGAACCTAATTATACTTGAAAATAAACATTTTAAATATTTTTAGGTAAACATAATTTAAAAAATGTTTTTTTTTTAATATATTCCCAGTAAGCACCAAACACCCAAAAATTCAAGCACTTGAACATTTTGTTGGAATTTGACTTGAATGCAAATGTAATTATGTTTTAAACTTGAAAAATATTTGAAAAATTGAATATTATTCAAACAAAAAACATATGGCTTGAATTTATGTTTTCTTTTTACTGGAGAATGCTATTGAAATAAAGTGTAATACAACTGTAATTCAATTGTTTGACTATAACTCAAGTTTTGATTTACACTTGCTTTCAACTTGAATTCCAGTAAAAATGCTTATTGGCTTAGCGAAAAAAATGTTTGTTAATAATTCATTTTTCAAAATTTTATTTTTAATTTAAAAAACAAAAAATTTTAATTTATTTGTGAAAAATTTTATAAAACAATTTTTTGGGTGAAAAAAAAAAATCAGGTTCAGATGTATGAATCAGTAAGTTATATGGCGGCTACGGATTTCAATATAGAGACGGACATGGCTAAATCGACTTAGCTATCTATAACGATCCTGAATATATATATTTCGTTAATGAATAATGTAGAAATTACAAACCACTCTTGCCACACATGATAAAGGGTATAAAAACATATAGCTCTCTTACTTGTTGAATATTCTCTTTAAGAGCTTCCAAATAAAGAAGTCCGAGCGACCACTGCAAATCGTTAGAACTGCCCCGAAACGCGAACTATGTGAGCAGTTGCACCATCCATTGACATTATATGACATATCACATATCATGACAATAAATAACTTATTTTTAGATGAAAACAATTGTTGCTGAAAATACACTTTTTATGACATATCACTGGATAGTGCTATAACAATAAATAACTTATTTTAGGTGAAACCATGATACAATAATTGTAGAAGGTAGAATCACTAGGAAGAGTTTTCAATATTTAGCCCTATAACGGCAAACTTTGATTTTGATTTTTTTCATATTTTTTTATATTTTTTTTGTTTGACGTTACAAGAATTGTATAATTGAGAATTTATTTTATACTGGGTGTACCTTATGTTGTTGTATCATGGGTGAAACAATTTTTTTCCGAAAAAATTATTTTGTTTGAAAAAAATTTTGGTGAAAAAAAAAGCTTAAACAAATTTTTTTTTGTGTGGAAAAACCAAATTTTTGGTTGAAAAAAAATATGACCTTGCTCTTAAATCACTCCTACTGAATGTCCAGTTTGGCATGAGTTGTTTGGCAACGTCATTATCAAAGAAATATGAAAATCCACACCAAACCGTGACCTTTTAGGGATGCCTTGGACGCTCTTCGATGTCATTGTCCCATATTTTGTTTGTTGACGTACCCATTCATCGCTAAAGTTGATTTTTTGAAAAGAGCAGATCATCAATTTTGATACCAAAATTTTTTGATCCATCCATGTAGTTTTGGCAAAACAAACTGAATAAATTACAGCAAATTCGACAGATGTAGCTTCAACAGTATGGCCGCTATCACCTACAAAGTTCGGAAGTCCTAATTGGTAGAGCCTTTATTTAATAGCTTCAACGCTTCAGATTGTTGTCTATGACTAAAGTTTTCGATTTCAAATAAAATTTAGTACATAACTTACATTTCATTTAAATTATTTCTTTTTGGAATATCTCAGCTATTTCCTTAACAGAAAATAAAAGAATTTCAAAGTAAATTATTGGGTGTATGACTTAAAAATGAGGGATTTTTCAAATTTTTAGCTCTTATTTTGAAATATCATCAGTATTGGCTATTGTTAGTTATGACCATTTCCCATCTTTCTGGCAAACTATGTCTTTCAAGCCATCTTTTAAGGCCAAAAATTAATCTAGTCAATATCGGATTCTCTGTTCCAATGTGAAGCGTATCTCAGGGAGAGCGTTCTGCATCGATCGGACAGTTCAAAGTCTGGACTATAAAGCGGGTGAAGCAAAACTTCCTAACCACTTCATTCTAAATAGTTTTTAACAGGTATTCCAACATGCGGCCAAGTGTTGTCATGATGAAATATTACAGTTTCATATCTGGCCGCATATTCCGGGCGTTTTTCGATCAATGCTTGCCTCAAACGCATCAGTTGTGTTCAGTACAGGATCCATGTGATGATCCGGTTAGATTTTTAGCAGCTTATAATAGATAAGACACTTTTGATCCCACCAAATACAGAGCATTACCTTAGCGCCATTGATAATTGGCTTTGATGTTGATTCGGCTAGTTGGTCGGACTTAATATACAATCTCTTGCGCTTCGTATTATTGTACTGTATCCATTTTTTATCGCCAGTAATGATTTGCTGTAAAAATGCCTGTCTTTTATAGCGTCCAAGCAACATTTTAGACATCCAAAATCGTCTTTCAAAGTCTCTCGGCTTCAATTTGTGTGCTACCCAATTTCCCTGCTTTTGGATGAATCCTGCTGCTCGGAAACGTTTTGAAATTGCTTAATGAGTAGCTGCCAAAATCATTGTCAAGATCTTATTGAGTTTGACTACAATCTTCATGGAGTAATGCCTCCAATTCTTGGCATTCAAACTATTTTTCCTGGCTTGGGCGATTTTTGTCTTTCGTGTCTAAATCACCACTTCTGTACCGCTCAAACCATCTCTAGCACATTGAAACCGATGGAACATATTTACCATAAGCTTTGGTGAACAATAGTTGTGCTTCAGTGGCACTTTTTTCAAATTAAAAAAGTAAAGCAAAACTTCCAGCATATGACGCTTTATTGGCAAAAAAAAAACTTTGTTGTTTACACTATAATGTTCCATGAATAACTGAGAATAAATGACAGATAAGTTATTAAAAACACAAAACCGCTTGCAAAAGATACGCCGTCTATTGTAAATCCCGCATTTTTAAGTCATACATCCAGTAATAGAATTTCAAAGTAAATTATTTTTCCAGATATAAATCAAAGATTTAAATAAAAATTGAGAAATAATTTAGAATACAGTGTTTAAGCCAAATGTTTTCCTTATTTTTCTGGGACTCCCCAGCAAATATTTATACGGACCAGATGGCCGCGGAGAACCTTACGTATAAAGCAATATCGGCTTACGAATATGGAACCTTTATGTTTCTAAAATTTAATAATTTTGTCGATTTTTTTTAGATTGAGTGCTAAAATTTTCTAAATATGCAACTTGTCATTCAAACTCACTTAATTTTCTCTTTCTAATTCAATCACTTGTTTCTTTCCACTGAATCAGAGGAAATCTCTGTAAACATTATTAAGATGATTTACTTACAGAGATAGACCAAGATAAACAAACAAACAAACATTCTACTCATACTCCCTAAATGTTCAAACTTCTAGAGGAAACTTTTTTTGTGTTTGAATGATTACACTCAAAAAACTCAATGCATAAAATGGTTTATTTTTCTTTTTCAGCTTGAAGTTTCATGATGAAATTGAATTCAAGATAGAAATCAACTCAAATCTTAATAGAAAGAAGATGTTCTAGTCTGTAATAATTTTGAGTGGAAAATGCTTCTTTTTTTAGTTGGTTTCTATTTGATTTGAAATGAGTTTTCAGCGTGTTGGTTGTTTCAATGTTTATTTGTTTAAGATGTTTTTCTTCGTTTTTTTTTTCTTTTCTTAATTTTTTTTATTTTGTAGTAGTAATACATCATCGCATTTAATTGACTTTTAATGTGAAATAAACAAACTCTTCATTTTATGACGGAATATTTTACAATATACACTTAAAATTAAAGAAACACTACAGTGTATAGTGTGTTTTTTTTTTCTTCTGTTCTGTTCTGTTGTGTGATATAATTTAAATATTTATTCAATGATAATCAGGGGTTTGTTGGTTTGATCATCATCATCATTATGATGTTCGTGATGATGATGATGAAGATGTTGGTTTAGAAAATGTTATAATTTTCACAAGTTGTCAAGATTTCAAACAGACACAAAAAAGGTGAGATGATGGATTTTATCTTGAAAATTTAAATATTTTGGTTTGCTGTTTGAAAACATTGAACTTTTTTTTTGATACTTTTGTTAGTACTAGCACACGTATGATTTGTTGGACGAAATGCTCGAACACATTGAAGGCGACAGACTAAAGATGGGAAGACGATTTTACGAAATCCTGTATTAAAGAAATTTTAAGTTCCAGTAGGTTTTAAACCCTAAACCAAGTCAATTATATTGATTTTTAGCTTTAATTTTGATTAATTCTTAATTAGTAGGTCCTTCTAACCATTGTTTTTAAATTAACTGAAAAATGTAAGAAAATATCTCTGTCTCTTCATGAAAATGTAAGTATTACTTTAAGAATTTATCTACAGCACTTTTGAGTAACTTGTTGTCTCCTCTGTAGTTGACGCCTAAATTGTGTTTAACCTTGTCTAACATCATTTTCAAAACTAGATGCTGTTTAGTATGGTTAGATTTCCCAAACAAAATTCCATTATTTTCATTAGTCTTGTTTCCATGTAATAAATCCACACAGTAGCCATAAATAGGGAGGAATTTATTTCACTTAATAAGTGTATTAAATTGAAATACTAACAAAAAAAAATTTTGTTTCTTTTCATCTTTGGAAAAATTATGCAAGGAAAACGTTTGTTCACACTATCAATTGCTCATAAAAGTTTTTATGAGGCCCACGACCACAAGCAAGTTGTAAATGCAAACCGCTGCTTCTTAGCGTGTCTGGTCCAGTATGAAGGAGACCGACCATGTGTAGAGATATTTCAGCTTCTGCCACTTGGCTGAAAATCTGCAGTTTCTTTTATTTTTAATGAACTTTAACACACAAAACAAAACGAATAAAACTAAATGGAAAACATCGAAAAACATGAAATGATGAGTGGAAAATAAATAATTCATGGTTTGTAACTTTTGCTTTTTTTATGAAATTTTGTGGTTGCGTTTAAATAGAAAGATACAAAAGGTGAAAATGTTATTCGTTTTTTTCAATATTTTGGTACGATTTTTTGGCTTTTAGAAATTAAAGAATATAGAAACAAACATTCAACTACAATAATGTTGCTAAATTGCTTTTGGAATACACTGTAAATAAAACTTCCCGATTTAAATTGCACCGATCTGTCAAGAACTGTTTTAAGAAAGAGCTTAAACTTTCAGATTATTTGTGGTACTCGAAGTTGACTATTTTTTTTTATTTTGATGGACTTAAATAAAATAATAATTTTAGTCGCCAGAATCAATCTTTGTGATTGTGATCTTTGTACATTGTTCTTCTTTTTCACCAAAATTCTCCTTTTCTTCAAATTTTTTTTTTCTGAAATAGCAATTTTTCTCCAAAAATTTCTTTCTCGTTTTAATTGAAACGTAAAATGCTAAAAAGCTTTTTTCAAAACTATTTTTTTTTTACAAAAGTTAGAATTTAGAAAAGAGCTTTTCGGACAAAGCTGTTAAAAAAACATTGAAACTTTTTTAAAAAAAGCTTTTGAGTAAAATTTAAAAAAAGCTTTTTAGTATAATTTCTTTTAAAAAAATCTTCAGTAAATTTAAAAAAAAAACGCTAAAAAAGCTTTTCATATTTTATTTTAGAAAAAAAAATTTCTACAAAAAGATCTCTAACATACATCAATAAAACGCTAAAAAGTTTTGTAAATCAGAGCTTTTAAAAACCAATGAAAGTTTTTTTAAAAAGCCTTTCAGTGCAATTTTTTTACAAAAAGCTCTTTATTAAAAGTGATTTTAGCATTCCAGTACAATTTTATAAATAAAGGTTTTCAGTAAAAGTTTCGTTTCCGAAAAAAGCTTTTAAAATTGTTTAGAAAAAATATTTTCACAAAATGAGGGCATCAATCAAAAATTTCAAAACAAAAAAGTGAAGTCCGCCCAACCAGCTCAAAATAAAAGCTGACAATTTTAAAAATTCGGCATTTTTAAGTCATTCAAAGCTTTTTTCCAAAATTTTTTTTGCAAAAAAATCACAATTTTAAAAATAAAAGCTTTTCAGTACAATTATTTTTAACTGCTTTTCAAAGATGTTTCTGAAAAAAATTTTCCAAGATATTTTTACAAAAACATTTTCGCAAAATGTTTTATTTTTGCCAAAAAGCTTTGCACAAAAAAGTAAATAAAATAATAAAAAGTTTTTTATATAAAAAAACCTTTTTAGAAAAAGCTTTTTTAGAAATGCTTTTCAGTAAAAGTCCTTTTAGAAAATACTTTTCAAAAAAAAATATTTTTACAAATAAATTTTCTCAATATGTTATTTTACAAAAAAGCTTTTCATAAAAAGTTTTCTTAATAAAATTGTTTTCACAAAAAGTTGTTCAAAATTTTTTTACAAATAATCTTTCTTCAAAAGTTTCCTTTAAATACATTTTTTGGTTAAAAAACTAATTTTTTTACAAAGAACTCATTTCTTTACAAAAATGCAATCATAGTTTTTCTAAAAGATTATTTTCTCAGAAAACCTTTTATATATTTTTTTTAGAAAACAGCTTTTCATTAAATGTTTCTTTTTACGTTAGTATAAAAATAAATCTTTCTTTAGAAAATGGCCTTTTAGATTTTTTGTTTAAAATTACTTTTAAAATTTTTAAAAAAAGCTTTTCTCTAACTGATTTCTAAACTAAATTTTCTGAACAAATAAACATTTCTCAAAATGCTAAAAAGTTTTTATAATGCTTTTCTTAAAAAAGCTTTTTCAAAAAATAATTCTCAAAAAAGCTTTTCACATGTTTTTCTCCAAATAATCTTTTAGCAAACTTAAAAGATTTTCACAAACATTTTTTTTTAAAAAAAAAAAATTCTACTAAAAATAATATTTAACTAAAAAGTTTTTACTACTACAAAGCATTTTCAAAAAGATGATTTTTTTTTAAAAAAAAAGCTTTAAAACTGTATTTTTGCGAAGAATGAATTTATGTATAGCAAAAAGGGAAATTAAATTTTTTAGAAGTTTCTCTAAAATAACTTAACTTTTCTATATTTAACTCTAAAACAAAATTTTTTTCACAGTGTCGCAATGTTTACAATGTGTTTCCCATGAAATTTTTATATCACTTTTGAAAATAAAGAACCATATAAATGAAGAAAAACCTGGCAATAACAATTTAATTGTAATTAAAATCAATAATTTTCTCTTAAGTATTAGAGGCTTCCTCAGCTGCCCCACCTGGCCTGGCCGCCTGCTATTGAAAAATTATTAAAACGATAAAGATTTTACAGCGCAGCAATCGCAATTTATTCACTATCATAATTTTATGATGTTTATTCTCATGAAAAATGAAGACATAAAAAACTTTTTTTTATTAATAAATTTTCAGCAAACAATTTTAAATACTCGAAGTAGAAAGAAATATTACACAAATACACCGGAGAATGCTTTTTTTGTTTTTTTTTTGTTAATAAATATTTAATGGAAAGAAGCAACCAAACCAAACAACCAAAAAATATGACTTCTTAACAATTTTAATGATCTTCTTCTACGCATTTTGTGGCTTTGAATTTTGTTTTATTTTGTTGGTTGGTTGTATCTGAATTTTAATGATTTAATTTCACAACCTTGTTGTTGCTGTGGTTTTTATTATTTCTCTAATAAAATTGATTTATATTTTATTGAATACTTTTAATACCTTTCAGCAGCAATACAATTGCAGTATTTAAGGTGAATGTATGAAAAGTTTCCCACATTTGAGCGACCACCCGACCTAACAACAAATCGAGCAGCAATCACATGACCTATCTTAATATTAGCCACCATCCATCTCCACTCCACCAACAACTAACTCATCAGCTCTGTTGCTGGTCTGTCTGTCTGTCTTCACCGTAAGCGACCTCCCATTGTTTTATTAAACAATTAAAACAACTAATACCTGCCGTGTTTTTTATTTCATTTTTATTTTTGAATGTTTTTTTTCTTCTCTGTGCTCTACATAAATATTCGCTTGATTTACAACCCTTTCCAATAACTGACACATGAACCCCTGGTCTCTGGTCTCTGGTATACCAGCAAACGCACATTAAACGCCAACAAAAAGCTACTTCAATTTATAAGCTTTTTTAGTAGTTTTGTTTGTCAGTGTTGACAGCTGGACTTCAAAGAATCTATTCACTAGTTTTCCCCCTCTTCATTTTGAGATGTTGGAAACAAAAAAAAAAACAATTTGAAAGATTTATTATTGGGAATTTAATGTTTTGTTTTGAGGTTTCTTTTTTATGATTTTGTTGAAATAGTTTTTCATAATTTAATTTATTTATGTCATAATTAAATTTTGTTTTCCGTTTTGTTTATATTTCAATAAAAATTTAAATTTTAATTTATTTTTACTTAATTATAATTTCAATTTGCTTTAATAAACAATTAATAAAAACGAGCAAATGAAAATTGTTAACACTGGAACATTAATTTTGAGTTGATTAAGGAATTTTGAATTTATAATTTCGCAACCATAAAACTTTACATAGTAAGTCTGCTTTTACACAGGGCAAGTTTTCTTGCGCAAGTCTAGAGTTTATAGGAGAGAGAGGCAAGAAGAAAGTAGAGTGGTACACACTTGCTTGTACACACTTGCTTGTACTGGCCACAAACATATATTTGTTTATTGTAACCATATACATATATGGTTGCTACAATCATGTGAATCATAAATTAACCATATTATGGTTACCACAATCATGTAAATGGTTACTGTGACTATAATATAGTTAAAAACTTGTAACAATATTGAAACGGTTACAGTAACCATGCTCAACTATATTTTTTCTCTGTGTGTGGATATTTGGCTTTGGTGTCGATTTGGCTGGTTGGTCGGGCTTCATATACGATCTCTTACACTTCGGGTAATTGTAATGGATTTCATCCCGGTGCAAAACTGATTTTGTTTTATAGCTTGAACATCCTTTCGAAAAGGTATCTCGTCTTTCAAGGTATCTCAGCTTCAATTCGTACGGTACCCAATTCCCCTGCTTTCGGATGAATCCTGCTGCTCGCAAACGTTTTGAAATTGCTGCTTGAGTAACTCTCAATGATTTTGCAAAAACCTGTTGAGTTTGGAATAATGCCTCCAATTCGTGGTCTTCAAACTTTTTTGGCTGGCCTGGTCCATCTATGTCTTCCGTATCAAAATCACCACTTCTGAACCGAACAAACCATCTGTCGCAAGTTAAAACCGATGAAACTCATTCACCATAAGCTGCGGTGAGCAATTGGCGTGCTTTAGCGGTACTTTTTTCAAATTAAAGCCAGACGTCCCACATATGACGATTCGTTGGTACAAAATTCGACATTTTCGAAGCAAAAAAACTTGTTTGTTTACACTATAATGACATATAACTTATTAAAAACAAAAACTGCGTTCAAAAAATACGCCATCTAATGTAAATCCTACATTTTTATGTCATGCACCCAATAAAATTAACTTTTAGAATATTCTCTGAATAGATTTACACAATAGCTGTGGCTATAGTGGATATAATATGTAAAGTGGAAGCAAATATACGAACAAATTTCAATAATAGGTTAAATTCGGCGTTTGGGCGTTTTATATTTCAAATCTTTCCTTGCTGATCAGTTTTCAGGCAAACAATAGCTTATGTAGATTACGGTCCAGAATAAAGACAACTCAATTGTCGAGTCTCATTTTCAATTGTCTGAAAACTCTCAGAGGTCTGCCTGATACAACGATATTCTTACCAACTCTTTTTCTCGCAACATTTTAAAATTGGATGCAAAACCTGCTGTATCATTTTCGATATCGTTACACCGTAAATCCCAGTCATTAAGTTTTCTCAGCAGAGTATTGATAACGAGGATTCAAAGCAGTGGCCAACCTCAGGTTATGAATGTGGTATCCGATATTCTACAACATTCGCTTGACTTTATTGTATTATAGCTTGAATCGTTGTCTCAAAGTTTGTATAGATCACTTAAACAGTTATACCGTAATTGCCAGTTAATTTGCTAAATCTGTGGCCCCATCATATTGTCATTCATTTATTCTCAATCTGTTGCTAAAATCAGTAACTTCATCTCTTACAACTTCTTACAATTCCATTCAACTTTTATAACATTTCAATAACATTTACATTCATACTTAAACTGCTATTTTTCCATTCAACTCTACAATAATTTCCGGCTTTAATTTATTTAAAAGCATAAAATTATAGATTGTGAATGGTTTAACAATTTAATTAAATTTAAATCTCTATAATTATAACGATAATTATTTAGGCAGAATTAAATTTAACAACTAATTTAAACATATTCATAATTTAAAAGATTAAAAGACCACCGAGAAGACTTGTACAAAAATAATAAAATAAATTGCATTTCCAGCGTGAGTGTGTGTTTTCTTTTCAACGGAAAATATTAAACAATAATCTCAACAAAATTACCTGTCTTTATTAGTTAATACTAATTTATTGTTAATATCGGCGTTTACGCACTTATGGCCTTAAATAAATATATTTTTTTTATTAAGTGTTTTTTGATTTTATATTGACAATATCCTGTGAACTGTGTAAAATGGTTAGTCATGATAAAACTGGATAAAGATTTTAAAGATGAATAAATTGTTTGGTTTTTTTTATTACCAAATTGTGACTGCCTTTTCCACTGTTTCAAAATAAAATAAACAAATAACTTTATTTAGCTAAACAGTGCATGTTTAAACTTGCTTATTAAAAATAAAAACAAAATACATATGCATTTGTAAACAAACAAGATTATTACTCTCATATAACCAAATTAACAACAACAATGCAGCTCCTAAATAACAGAAGAACAAACCAAATGCAAGAGTATGATAGATAACCTTTGATTTTGTATAACCTTGAATTTGTATAAACTCTTTTTATATGTAACACTCTTCTCTATTAGCATTACAATAATTACGCACTTTTTTTACTCTTCACAAACAATGTCCCCCCCTTCTCCACTCATTTAACATAACTGCATCACTCATCATCTCATTGCATTGTTTTGCATTTCATTCATTTTAGTTTTGACTCAACTTTTTGGACAAACAGGTGGTTTTTTAAGTAGAAGTGCAGTGTTAAAGAACTAAATAAATAAAATAGCAAAATAAGTTAATAAAATAAAATAATAATAGAAAAAGAAAGAAATAAATCATTATTAATATAATCTATTAAAAAAATAGCAAATTTGCAGCTTCTCTTTTGTGTTTTTTTGTTTTCATTAATAAAAATCAGTGCACTGGTTTTGTTTTTGTTTTTCTTTTTATTTGCATTTGCTTTATTTCTGGTGGATTTTTGCATTTCATTCTTATTTGTTTTGCTTTTCTTCTACTTTTGAGTGTGTGTTATTGTTGTTGCTGTTGTGTAAAAAGTGTTATAAAATATGTCATATTTACTAATGAATGACATAGTAGCTGGCAGTCGTGGCGTCATAAAAATAAATATTAAAATGCAGTGGCGGTGTAAACAATGATAAATGCAAGGTAAATTTGATTAATTACCTACTTACATACATATTTAAATGAGTTTATAATTAATTTTAATTGAATAATGAGATTCTATTTAACAACTGTATTTCAATTTACAACAAATCTCTAACCAAGAAAATGGCATTTATCATTTTCACATTTTCTGTAAAATTTTTGTTAAAAGTCCGGCAATTTATGGAAACATTTTTATGCGAAGCTGATTTTCGGAATACATAATATGTACTTTAGAGTTCGTTTGTGACCAGGTCACGTCATTTGTTTTTCGGGTATCATCATTTTTCTGAAGGTTTTTGCGCAAATAAAAATAATGGCTTCCTTTTTTTTTTGGAAAATTTTCACTCTTGTGGTGGTTCAACGCACCTAAAGACGCGCATTTTGAACACATTTTTCTGTAGAGCAAATCTGATTTAGGTGCGTTGAACCACCACAAGGAGTGAACATTTTCCAAAAAAAAGGACTCCATTATTTTTATTTACGCAAAAACCTTCAGAAAAATTATGATACCCACCCGCATATCAAAATTTGTTTAATTAACTCTAATGTACATATTATGTATGGATATATTTACATTAGTGTGTCCAAAAAAAGTTTTTTTCTTATTTTCATGGGTGCTCAAGCATAATTTGAAAGCTTATAGGGTTGAGTATTTTTGAGATTTTTTTCAGATTTTTCGGAAGCTGTTTAGAGGTCGTTCAAGTCAAGTTTTTGCCAAAAATCGGGTTTGTCGGCCTTATTTTTGAGTTTTATTTTCATTACTTTTGAGGACAGATTAAAAGAAAAATGTCCATGCTTTATTTTTGTGTGCAAATATTTTTAGTTTTTGTATTGAATTGGCTCATAAATTTTGTAAATAAGGCTTTATAACTTTTAAAATTTTTATGAAAATGAAAAAAACTAACAATGCAGTTTGAAAGATTAATTAATTCTTAATAATTTAGAGACAACAATTTTTTTTTAACAGGTTTCTATTAAAATGTACCAAAATATTTAGGGTCTAGTGATAACCGTTCGTCAGCTGGACCATTTTTTAAAAAAAAAATTTTTTAATTAATTGAAAATATTGTTATTTTATCCCAAAACAAAATATGTAGAGTGTAAAAATACCCTTGTTATATTTCATCAGAGAAAAAATAATAAAATTCTCCTTTAATTCACATTTCACTCGTGTTTTTTTAAGTTGAGATTTTTTGGCTAAATATGATATTTGATCGGACAATTTATCGAAATAAACAAAAATCTGGACATACAAAAAACCACGAGCTAGGGCCTTTCTACCTTATATTTCGACTCATCAGACCAAATCAATAGATTCCAAAATGATTATGGCATATTTACATATTTTTTAGCAAAGGATTTCTTATATTTGCGGCTCGTAGTGCGTGATTAAAAACTTAAATTTAATTATTCCGTAATCTCTCTAGAAGAAGAAAATGGTTTTTATTTGGCTAAGACTATAATATGATCATGATCTCGCTTTGCTGTCTTGAGCTTTCTCCCAGACACTTTGATTTCCCTCATTTGTTTTTTCTAATCTTAAAGAGCTCGAATACTTTTCTTGCTCCTGATATGGAAATTTGATATTTTTGGATAAATACTTATTTGTATTTCATTACATTTTCCCTGTATTTTACTAACAGACCCTTAAGAGTTTTCAACAACGACTTCATTTTAATGTCCTATGGAGATGTCTGAGGAAATGTTAATTTTGTTGGCAACTTACAGTATTTTTAATATAAAAATTGTTTTGTTTTTAATAACTTATATGTCATTTTGAAGGATACATATCTGTCGTTAATTCTCACTTAGTTATTGAACATTATAGTGTAAACAGCAACGTTTTCTTTATTTCGAAAATGACGAATTTTGTACCAACAAACCGTCATATGCGAAAAGTTCTTCAATTTCAATAAAAAACTCCGATTGCTCACCTAAGCTTATGGTAATGCTCCATCGGTTTCAATGTGCGAAAGATGGTTGGTTCGGTTCGGAAGTAGTAATTTTGACACGGAAGACAAAAATCGACCAGGCCAGCCACAAAAGTTTGAAAACCAAGATACTCTGGGATACTCTTCACTCTGCAACATAGTATCCGATATTGGCTTGATTCGTTATTGGCCTCAAAATATGACCAGGTCTTTTGGATCGGAATCCATATGTTCCCAGAAAGATGGGAAAATATCATAGCTAACAATGACTAATTCTTTGAATACATTTATATTGCACAAATGTTTCAAAATAAAAACTAAAAATTTGAAAAAATCCCGCATTTTTATATCATACACCCACTGTTGCCAGATTTAACGATTTATTGGCATTTTGGCGATTTTTGATTGTAAGAATCAAAAGTGCAATTTGCCGATTTTAGTCCTAAAAATTACGATTTTATGAAAAGTCTATATTTACATCAAGGTTTTCATATAATTATTTAATTAACAAATATAATGAATACAAACTGAACATTAATTGTTTTTGTAAGATAGAAAATATAATCCGAATTTAAAGAGCATAAATTACTTGATTTTAATAATTTAATGAATCAAAATGAAAAATTTTTGTAAAGATTTTAGAAAAAAAAAAAAATTGTGAAATTTTTAATTTTTATTTTTAGCCGCGCCAATATTTATCCAAGATAATATTTATAAACAATTAAATTGTTTCTACAAAAATTACTTGAGGGATTGCTATCCCAATCGATTGTTATAAACCTTTACTAAAGACTTTTCAAAATTAATTAAGTCGGATACATGATTTTCCCGAACGTCGTTGGGATGTCTTTGAAATTCTTTTCATATGATATCTGAATTGTTTATGTGCATGCCTTAGTATTCGAGATAGAGGTAATAGCTTTTTGCATACGTGAATTATTTATTGGATTAGTTTTTTCTAAAAAACCGAAAAATTTCACAAAAAATAGGTAATTTTTTTCCGATTTTTTTGACGATTTCAAAAATATTTTGAAGATTTTTTAATCTAATTTTGACGATTTTATACAAAAATTATCTGGCAACATATAATTTATAATTTTATTAAAATTTCCTTAA
This sequence comes from Calliphora vicina, assembly GCF_958450345.1. Classification (NCBI taxonomy): domain Eukaryota; kingdom Metazoa; phylum Arthropoda; class Insecta; order Diptera; family Calliphoridae; genus Calliphora; species Calliphora vicina. The sequence continues at coordinate 7,285,657 of NC_088781.1, forward strand.
TATATCCCTTAAATTAAAAGACTTTATTTCAAATATTAGATGAAATAAGAAAAAAATTCGGGTTAAAAAATTTGTTCCCAATTTTTACCCATTTTAAGTCCGAATTACTACGGCGTTGGAAAGGTCATTGAAATATTTATCATTAGATATCCATATTGTCTATGTTAATGACTTAATGATCCAGATATATAAAAAATCGAGGCAGTCGTGGTTTTTTAATAGTAACCATACCGGGACTATAGCGGATATATTGATGTATGAATCAAGTATGTAAGTTATTTGGGGGTTACGGAACGTTGATTTAATAACAAACGAATAAATTTCAATATCTATAAATAAAATTGATCGATTTACAATTTACTTTTGTAAATAAAAGTGTAGACAAATATGTATGTATTGCCAATTATTACAGCGATTCATAATTAATTAATGCCATCGATTTGCATAATTATTCATCTGTTTTTTATTTCTGCCCAAAGTTGTAAATTTATCTTAATTGTATGACTGCTTAATTGAATATTAAAGTGTTTCTTGTTGTTTTTGTTATTATTGTAATATGATTTTTCGTTTTCAAAAGTTATATAATCATTTCATTTTCATTTCAATGCCTTTATTTTTCCATTTAAATATATGAACTTTTTTATTTTGTTATTTTAGCGAAATCATTATTCATTTTAATTTCATTGGATGTTTGTTTATTTAAATTGAAATCTTCATTTGTTTATTTGTAAATAAACTATAATTCGTTGTTTTTTTAACAAGAGATCATAAAAAAAGTATATATTTTTTGTTGGCGTTTATTTATGTAGGTGTGAAATTTTGCTAAAAATCCTAAAAAATAGTACCTAGTCAAAATTTTTAATTTGTTTAAATTATAGAATTCGAAATTGAAGTGTTGATGGAAATCTATTACGTGTTTTTTTATGGGAGGGGGAGGGGAATATAAAAATAAACCTTAAGCTATTTTCAAGAATTTTCGCTGATTTGCCAGGGGCTGTCAAAATATTTAATTTTGAAATTAAAATAATTTATATTTGTAATAGATATATAAGCAGTTTTGAAGTATTAAAAATTAATGCCACAGTTTTATAAATATGTTTGAATTTATTTAACTTATGTATATTTCTTTCTGGAACTGGCAGATTTTTACATCAAAAATATCGCCTATAAAACGGTATTATGATGAAATTAACTCTAATTGGTTTTATCATAATTTTAAATCAAGTTATGTCAAAAAAATTCTTACCTATTGTTGTATTGAGTCATTTTGCTAAAAATATTTCTTGTGGAATTTCAAAAATTATTTTGCATTTTTGCCGGAAATTATTATAGTTTTAATTTAATTTTACCAACAATTGCCAACTGAGATGACTCATTTTATATTAACTTGAACAATTTTCGTTATCAAATCTCATTTCAAAACTGATGCTGTTGCCAGCTCTACTGATTGATACAAATGAGTCATTAGTTAGTTTTATTTTAAAAAATTTTCCCATTGTTCTCAGAGAGCGAACGGCAACAAACAATTTATTGTCAATTCTCGATCAATTAGTTCCCAGAGCGTAAAGCCAAAAAAAAGCTTTGATCCTTGCGTCGAAACTATTATGAAATGACATTCATAATTTATATTTATTTTTAAAGTCCAAATCTAAATATTAAAATTTTGTTGTTGCTTTTTAGAAGCTTCTGTATGAGTTTTATTTTGTGTTGTTTTCAAGCTTCTTGTATTTTTTATTATTGTTTTAATAACAACAAAACGGTAGAGTTTTTTTTTTGTGTATGATCATTTATGTTTAAGTTTCATTCTTTCTTTCTACCCATTGTGTTTTAAAGTCGTAAAAGCAACGGTTTGTATTTTGGCTTAACTCGATCTCTTGCGGTCTATGTTGGGTTTATTTTTGTACGAGTATGTTGGAATTTTGGCCTATAAAAGGGTACATGTCATCGACTGCTACACATGCGCACATTTATAAAACGGCTGGCTGTAGTTTTTAGGACAAGAACAACCAAAAAAAAACTCAAATAGCGCGAGCCAAATCAAAACATTATAAAACAAAACGTTTGGGCGACAGCTATTTGAAAGAAGGGGTTCTTTTGTATAAAGCGATCTATAGAGAAGAGTTTACCACGAAAATTTAATCTTCACTCCGGAACGCAATCTGTAGTAATTGGAAAATTTTCTTGCAGGGAAGAATTTACGACAGCAATGTAAATTAAAGGTTTCTTTGGTACAAAGGGATCTCTGCGGATGAAATGTTTTAGGTGTATTTCCGTTCCCACGACAATCTACAATTATCTCAGTATCACCGGAAGATTTCTTCCCATGGAAGGTCTTTCCATAACAGCAGACAACAACAAGGCTTGCCGCCATTTTCTTATATATATACGATATACTTCCCATTAATACAATTTTTGTATGAGATCTGCCAGTATATCGTCATAATAAAAAATAACCAGAGATTGAGAAAATGGGGGTTAAAGTTTTTATAGCAGAATGCATTAACTCTACGATCGATCATGTTTCGATCGATAACAAATAACTATTATTTATAGGAACCATTTACATATGTATATCCCTAAATTTCACACTTAATTCTTAAGCAGTGTTTTTTTATTTAAATAATGATTAAACCAGTAACTTAATCAATACTTGACTATATTAAATTTAAACTCTTATTATATATGTTTGCCTTTTCTCTTCCATTGATCCACCTTGTTGTGTATGTAGAATTCTAATTAGAATTTCTTAAATTTAGACATGTTTAACTGCCTTAAAATGTCCAATTGGTTATAATAAACGAGTGCTTAGGCGGGATTTTTTAAAATTGTTAGCTTTTATTTTGAAACATTTGTAGAATATAAATTTATTCAAAGTGTTGGCCATTGTTAGCTAGTCAAAAGAACAGCTCATCTTTTGAGGCCATGAACGAATCAAGCCAATATCGGATACATTGTTCCAATGTGAAGCGTATCCCAGAGACAGCATTCTGCATCGATCGAAACAAATAGTAGTCGGGCGGGGCACGATCTGTACAATGAAGCGGGTGAGGCAAAACAGTCCAACCACTTCATTCTTTTAACAGGTATTGCAACATGTGACCGAACATTGTCTTAGTGGAATAATAAGGTTTCATGTGTGGCCGTATATTCTGGGCGATTTTTGGTTCCAATGATCGCTTCAAACTCTCAGGTTCCCTGTGATGGTCTGGACAGATTTCAGCAGACATAATAAATAAGACTGCACCAAATACACAGAGGGCGTTGTTTCTAGGCAACGACAGATGGCAGCACCATTATCCTAGACCAGCTACAGCAGACCAATCATCTACTTAGTTGGAATAACAACCGATTAACGAAACTGACACAAGGCAAAAATAACAATAGGCTGGATCTTATGGCAACATCCTACATGTATCCTTGGGCCCGCTACAGCAGACCAATCACCTACTTAGCAGGAACAACAACCGTTTAACGAAACTGATACAAAAATAACAACAGTCTGGTTCTAATGGCAACATCGTACATGAAGACGCACGATACTCCAATAACAAGGAGTGCAATCTTACATGGGAAATATGCGAAAAAACAACTGAAAACAAATCGTATAAGATGGAGATGCTTTGTGGAAGCCAAATACTCCCAAGAGGGGTAATGGAGAAAAAAAATAAAAATAAATAAGACACTTTTGCTCCCACCATATACAGAGCGTTACCTTAGCTCCATGGATATTTGGCTTTGGTGTCGATTCGGCTGCTTCACATACGATCTCTTACTCTTCGGGTTATCACTTCTAATGAATCAGTTGCCTGGCCAGATTTTAGCAGCTCATAACCACACGCAGAGGAAAAATTTAGTTGGGCATGGTTACTGTAACCATTTCAATATTGTTACAAGTTTTTTAATTATATTATAGTCACAGTAACCATTTACATGATTGTGGTAACCATAATATGGTTAATTTACGATTCACAATATATGTTTGTGACAACCATTCATATGATGAAGGACTTATCATATTATGTTGCTTTCGGCTTAAGTCTTATCAGAATCTGAGAACAACATATTATAATAAAATTATTCATCATAAATATGGTTGCCACAAACATATATTTGTTTACTGTAACCATAATATAACCATATTATGGTTCCCACAATCATGTAAATGGTTACTGTGACTATAATATTGTTAAAAATCTTGTAACACTATTTAAATGGTTATGAATATTTGGCTTTGGTGTCGTTTCGGCATATACGATCCCTTATGTTTCGGGTTATTGTAATGGATCCATTTGTCATCGCAAGTAATGATTCGGTGCAAAAATAATTTTCTTTTGTAGCGTTCAAACATAATTTCGGACATTTAAAATCGTCCCAATTTCCCTGCATGTGAATGAACCCTGATGCTCGCAAATGTTTTTAAATTGCTGCTTGAGTAGCTCCCAATGATATTGCAAGCTCTTGTTGAGTTTGACAACAATCTTTGTGGAATAATGCCTCCAATTCTTGGTCTTCAAACTTTTTTGGCTGGCCTGTGCCAGCTTTGTCTTCCGTTTCAAAATAACCACTTCAGAACCGAATAAACCATCTCTCACACGTTGAAACCGATGGAACACATTCACCATAAGCATTTGTGTGCTTTTGCTATGATGATATGATGATTCGTTGGTATAAAATTCGACATTTTCGAAGCAAAAAAACGATGTTGTTTACACTATAATATTCAATAAGTAAGTGAGAATAAATGACAGATATGTACCCTTCAAAATGACATCAAAGTTATTAAAAATAAAAACCGCGTTCAAAAGATACGCCATCTATTGTAAATGCAAGTCAAAAACCCAATACAATAACAGATACTCGCTCTGGAACAACATCTGTATTAAAGGGAATAACTTTCGATAACAGCAGACAACAACAAGCACTAACGTTTTAATTATTATGGGCAATTTTAGCCCAACGATCGATTATATTTCTCATTGCACAAATCTTTGTAATTTTCCAACCGTTTAAATCCGATTAGTTTAAATCCGAGCAAGGTCGTCTTTGTCATCAAATTTAAACTATTATCGTAATCAATGTTTACTAAATTGTCGGTTTAAAGTTTAAACTTTAAACCCTTATTATATTTGTTTACTTTTTTTTATACCCTTCGCCATGAGTGGCAAGGGTATATATAAGTTTGTCATTCCATTTGTAATTTCTACAAAGTATATATATTCTGTCCGTCTGTATGTTGAAATCAAGTTTCCGTAGCCCCTAAATAACTTACATACATGATTCATACATCAATATGTCGGGAATTCTTCCGGCTTTGCTATTTAAAATCGGCCCACAAATTGCTGAGACATAAGGACCGGGAAAACCTCGATTTTAGGCCTATTTTTGATCTATATCTGGATTACTAAGTCATTAATATAGACAATATGGATATCTAATGATAGATAGGCTGACTTCATAAACGCATTTTGCAAAGCAACACTGCAATGCATAGTGTTCATAAACGCAATAGATTTTGTTTTGGCAATGTCGCAAGTTCATTATTGTATGGCAATGCTTGTCCATGCGCAGCATCTGTCAATTTTGTGAACCGTTTTTATTTATGATTCTTTACAAAACAGTTATGCGTTCATGAATGTTACAAAGTATTGCTTTGCCTTGTAATTGCTTTGCATTACTGCGTTTATGAAGTCGGCCATATTTTAAAGACCACTGCAACGAAATTTTTTTAAAAAATTAAAAACAAAAAAATTTAAAAAAAAGAATTTAAATTTTGTTTACCTAAAAATATTAAAAAAAAAAATATTTTTAAGTATAATTTGGTGAAGGGTATCAAAGACTCGGCACAGCCGAATATAGCTCTCTTACTTGTTTATTTTCTCTTCAATTGGACTTGTTATATTTAGAGAATTCTAATTAGAACGTATGGTACTGCCATAATGAAACTCTTAAACTTAGCTTTGTGAAAGTCTAGTTTAAACTGCCAATTAGTTTTATTAAACTAAATTTAATAACTTGTTAGGGCTATTCCTTCATCTTTTGTAATTTGGCCAGCTATGATGTTTTGTTCTTATTTTATAATATTTAAGAACTTCATTGATATCCGTGTTGTGTTTACAGTTAAATAACATATCACTTTCGGCCCCTGGTGTTGGCTGACTGTCTTGCACCTCAACTGTAATCTATCATTCTCAATGAATTTACTCTTTTATAAATCATCTTTTGAAAAGCTACACATGTGAAAACGATCTTTAAACATTTGTGTAAAACAACCGAAAATTAAAAAAAAATAAAAAAAATCTGTATGTAGGTATTTCAGATGATGATACGTGTTTTTTGTTTATATTTTCATTATTTGTTGTTGTTATTGTCGTTGTTGTAATTTAAACCATGTTTAAACATGAAATTATGATCTACATTTTTATTTATTTTGTGTTGTGAGGTCAGTGGAGTTTGTTTTAGTTTTTTTTTTGTCCGGTTCATTGTTTTTCTGTTTTTTTAATGGGTATAAATAAGGAAACAGAGGCGTCATTAAACCGTTTTAAATGAAGACATACCCACAAAGCGTATTCATGTTTTTTTTCCTCCTTACCACCGACAATTTCAAGTTGAAAGTTACCGCTGGCCGCTTCTGGTTCTAGACACATTATTTTCTCACACTACATTTTTTTTGTTGTTTTGTTTCAAGCTACACAAAGAAATTCACATTGTTGTTTTACGTTGCCTGTTGGAAATAATTCTTAAAACAAAACCTTCAATTTAATAAAATTATTTTAAACTTTACCTCCTCGAGTTTTATCATTGATGCTGCCTGATGTTGAGATGATGATGATGATGCTGCTGATGACGACGGTGTTGATGAAGCTGATGTTGCTGTGATGTTTTAGTGTTTTTTTTTGTTTTTTCGCCTTGATGGCCTTAAACGTGTTTGTTGTACTGTTGACGGTAAAGATTGGAAAATAAAGTTTGGCTGCCGTTTTTTTTTTTTTTTGGTTATTATTTGCTGTAGTTTTAGGGCATCTACGTTCTTTGATATATTCAAACGCATGTTAGTACACTTGGGGAAATTGTGTGTGCTATTATGAATATACAAGCCTATTTGCAAAATTGTAAGTCCCTGATGATACCCTACTCTGATGATAGCTTCCACATAGATTTTGGTGTAATGTCAGCAAAAGAAAATTCGGAGATTTTCTCGATTAACCGGCAACATCAATTATCCGGGAAAGAAGAACAAAATATTTTTGGATCGATTTAAATATTTTGCATCGATTAGCCGTAATTACCTTATTATTCGGGATTATAAGCATAATTTTTTTTCCATTATTTTTGAGTGTTTGGAAGTGTTTTGGCTTGCCATAATGGAAATTTCATAGAATGGCACAAGGTCTCAATGGACAGACTAACCACATTAGTTTGCGTTAATACTGCTGGTACAAACAAGTTCAAGGCATTTGTTATTGTAAAACTTGCTAGTGCAAGGGATTTAAAAAAATGTTCATGAGATTTCCGTAATGCCAATACAAAAGCTTGGGTAACACAGCAAATATTTTTAGAATGGTTTAACAATAATTTTGTTCCAGAAGTGAGAGAGCATTTTAAGAAAATCGGTCTAAAAGATTATAGTAACATCATTCTGCTATTGGACAATAGCCCAGCACATCCAGACGAGCAGGATTTCAATGCTGAAAACGTTATTGTGAAATTTTTTCCACCAAATTGGACGACTTTGATCCAACCGATGGATCAGGGTGCAATATGGAGCTTTAAATGTCATTACCGAAAAACTATATGTATTAAAAACCTACTCAAAATTGGTACTCAATTAACCGGGAAAATTTATTATCCAGAATGCTCCCGGTCCCGACCGAAATTTGCTTTAAAAAACACTTTGAAAATCGCTAAAAAAAAGACGGGTGTCGTTGTTTGGTATTTCCGATATTTAATAAATGAAAGGCTTCATACTTAGCAATATAACTTCAAATCATTTCGTAATAGTTTCAAAGTTATCAAGGAACTTGATTGTCCAATACGACTTCATCCTGTTGAATCAAGTCTAGTGTTTGAGCTGTCCTGTTGAAACTCACAAATTTTGATGCAACATGTTAAACGGATCAGCCTTTCTTACTGTCTGGATTTTCTGAAAGAAGAGGAGAGTCATCTTAAAAGAACCCTTCAGTAGTCTGCTATTTAAAACAACTCAACGAAAAACTGATAACATTATGTCAAAATTTATTTAGAACAAACGACAAGTGCCTTTCTCAACGTTTAAATGTTTAACAAACGATTTTAAATGAAAAACTTCCAAACTTGCGATTAAAATATGTTAATGGTTTTGGGAGTTGTCAACTAATGACGTTTATTTTCCATGTTAGAATCCTGTTGAAGTTTGATCTGACCTGTTAGAGCTCGCAAATGGTGGTATATTTAGCTTAATTGATCACTCTTTCTTGCTCTCTGAATTTTCTAAAGGAATGCGAAACTTATCTTAAAGGATCCTTTCTGTGGTCTGTTATTTAAAGCAGATTTGTCTTCAAATACGATCTTACATTTTTTTAAAATGCGATAAAATTTTTTCGACAAGAGCTTCTTGCAAGGATTGGAAAATTATGTAGAATTCATCTTGAAGAGATCTTTTGAATGACCAAGTGTTCTTGTATTATGATTTTGAACGATCTTCAAGAAATTTGTTCAGTGGGAGCTACTCAAGCAACAATTTCAAAACGTTTGCGAGCAGCAGGATTCACCTAAAAGCAGGGAAATTAGGTTCCATACGAATTGAAGTCGAGAGACCTTTAAAGACGATTTTGCATGTACGAAATAATGCTTGAGCGCTAAAACCGAATCATTACTTTCGATGAAAATAGATCCTTTTAGGATAACATGATGCGTAAGTGAAGCCCGGCCAACCAAACCGAATCGACTCCAAAGCCAAATATCAATGACGCTAAGATAATGCTCTGTATTTGGTGGGAGCAAAAGGGTCCTATCCATTATGAACTGCTGAAATCTGACCAGACCATCATAAGCAACCCGAATGCATTCGTTTGAACCGAGCATTGGCCGAAAAACACCCAGAATATGCGACCAGACATGAAACCATAATATTCCATCATGGCATGTTGCAATACCTTTTAACAACTATTTAGAAAGAAGACCAGACCTTACATCGTCCGACTACTATTTGTTTCGATCGATACAGAACACTCTCTCTGGGATACGCTTCACTTTGGAATAGAGTATCCGAAATTTATTAGATTTTTTTCTTGGCCACAAAAGATGAGCAGTTCTTTTTGCTCGGAATCCATATGTTGCTAGAAATAATAAATTTAATAAATCTATTTTGTACAAATGTTTAAAAATTTTAAAAAATCCCGCATTTTTAAGATTGAAATCCTTGCAGCAGACAACCAAAGAGACGCTGGACATCGTAGTTGTCTGTACAGTCCGTTTATTAACCAGTAGAGGCCGAAAGCTGACCAATGGATTAATAAAATCAACATTTAGCTGGAATATAGCAAAAATATCCTGTTTCATATCATGATAACTCTCGAGTACATCATGGATAAGTTTTATATATTGAAAAATTTAGATCCCCGTGTTCTACAGATCTTTCAACATATAAAAATGGTAAGGATTCTCCGGAGATATTATACAACTTTGAGCAATTGCCTCCCAGATTTTTTATGAGTGTATTAGTAGTTTAGTGGCTTGAAGTTTAGCTACTACGACGACGACTACTACTATTTTTCGTACTTGTTGTCGTCGTCGTTGTAGTATTCGTTCGTACAACAACCAATATGTTGTAGTACATTTTGACTACCACACTCTATGGCGGCACAACATCAACACTTTCATGAAGCGTGGCCTTTAATTTTGTGTGTTCAGCCACACTTTTTTTTTTGGTTTTTGATTCATTTTTAAAGCTCAAACGAATTCGGAAACCCTCGCATAAACACTCACACACTAGCTTATTTTTGAAAACTTTATTCCGTTTTTTTTTTATTTTTTATTAAACATGAGGTTTTTAAAGTTAACAAAAAAAACGTAACTAAAATTTTAATGTGTGTGGTCTCTCTTAAATAAAAATATATACAAAAATAAGTGATTTAATTTTTTTGTTGGTTTTTTAGCTTTAACAACAATAATAAATATCTTGATTACTCTGGTACTGACTGAAATTTCATTTCATTTGTATTGTTATTTTTTTTTTTTTGGTTTTACAGTGTTTTATAATAAATTTCTTTTGTTTTGGGTTGTGGTTATTACCATAACTTAATTTCCCTACATTTTTAGTTTTCTGTCCCACCATTTGCTGGTTGGTCTGGTTTTTGTTCAGCTTTTGTAGTTTACTTTTGATTATTGCTGTTTTTATAGGTTTTTTTTTGTTTAGTTTTTTGCCAAATGTCATAATTCAAAAAAATTAAATCATAAATTATTAATATTGATTTTTATTATTTCTCAGTTTGTTGGTTGGTTTTTTTTCATTATTGTTGTAACTCCATCATCATGCTTATTCTGGCTTGTGTTGTAAATGGCGGTAAATATCATGTCTTTTTAACCGACTTTTGTTGTGTTTACCCAGTTTTTATTTTGTTTTCAAATAGACCTTATGAACCTTTTATCGATTGTTTTTTCTTTTTTGTTATTTTGCTTATCTTCCATGCAATTGCTTTATATCACTTTTGTGAATTTTATCAACCTGTGCTATTTTATTTGCCTCAATGTTTTTGGTTTGTGGCAATTCACATGATATTATTTTGGTTCATTCATTTTTTTTGTCTGTTCAGGACGATCGTGGTCTCTTGGAAGTAGAACAGTTTTTTTTGTTGTTGTTGTTTCCTAGTATTTACTGTCTCAGAGTTCACTGCTATTTTGACCATTTCAACGCCATTAAGGTTTTATGATTTCTGTTCGACAAGTTGTTAGGGGAAGGTGCTCTTTTCTGGAATACTTTTTCATAAATTTCAGATGTACTTTTTTTTAATTTTTATTTTTTAGTTCAAAAATAAAAGCTATGTATACTAAAGTACTTTCCTTTAAGAAGTAACTTCCTCTAAGAAGTACGTTTTTAAAAGTTACTTCCTCTAAAAAGTACTTTTTTAAAATTTACTTCCTTTAAAAAGTCTATTTTTAAAAAGGTACTTCATCTTAAAAGTATTTTTTAAAAAGGAACTTCCTCTAAATAGCACTTTTTAAAAGTTGTTCTTCTAAAAAGTACTTTTTTAAAAGGTACTTGCCCTAACTACTTTAAAAAAAGACTGAGTTTCTATCAAAAAGCACTTTTTAGAGAATGTTCTTTTTAAAACAGTACTTTTTAGAGAAAGTACTTTTTAAGAAAGTGTTTTTTAGAGGAAGTACCTTTTAAAAAGGTACTTTTTAGAGGCAGTAACTTTTAAAAAAGTGCTATAGTTTTTAAAAAAGTACTTTTTAGTGGAAGAACTTTTTAAAAATTACTTTTTAGAGGAAGTAATTTTTAAAAAAGTACTATTTAGAAGAACTACTTTTTAGAGGAAGTAACTTTTAAAAAAGTAATTTTTTAGATTAAGTAACTTTTAAAAAAGTACTTTTTTAAATTAAGTAACTTTTAAAAAAGTACTATTTACAGGAAGTACCTTTTAAAAAAGTTCTTTTTGGAGGAAGTTCCTTTTTAAAAAAAGACTTTTTAGAGGAAGTACCTTTTTAAAAAAAGACTTTTTAATGGAAGTAAATTTTAAAAAAGTACTTTTTACAGGAAGTACTTTTTAAAAGAGTACCTTTCAAAAAAGTATTCTTAGAGGAAGTACGTTTTAAAAAAGTACTTTTTAGAGGAAGTACCTTTTAAAAAAGTACTTTTTAGAGGAAGTAACTTTTAAAAAAGTACTTTTTGGACAAAACTCCCTTCAAAAAAATACCTATTGTCAAAGTTCCGTTTGCAAAAGTACTTTTTATAAAAAATTATTAAAATTTTTTAATAAAATTTAATTTTGGAAAAATATTTTCACGAAATAAGTTTTAAAAAAAACTTTTTAGAAAAAAATCCTTAAAAAGTACTTTTCGCTTAAAGTACCTTTATAAAAGTACGTCTGAATGAAAGAAAAAATATAAATTTTAGTGACAGTAATAAGTACCTTTTTAAAAAAGACTTTTGAGACAAATTTCATTTTAAAAAAGGAATTTTTGGAATAAGTACTCGTACTAAAAAGGTCTTTTTGGAGAAAGTTCCTTTTTAGAATAAATAACTTAAAAAGTATTTTTCAGAAAAACTTCCTTTAAAAAAAAGAACTTTTTGTAGAAAATACCTCCTTTAAAAAAAGTACCTTTTAGAAAAATTTGGTTTAAAAAAGTACTTCTTCATTAAAAAAGAAGATTTTTTAGAAAAATAACTTTGGAAATATACTTTTTGGAGCTAGTGCCTTTAAAAAGTACTGTTTAGAGAAAATATATTTCAAAAAAGGACATTTTAGAGTCAGTGCCTTTTTAGAGAAATTGCCCTTAAATAAGGAAGGACTATTAAAAATGTTATTTTTGGAAAAGGTTCCCTAAAACATCTTTAGAAAAATATATGTATATGCTTCCACGTTTAAATTGAGAAAACACAATTTTTCCATAAAAAATCTTCAATGATTCCCTGATACATTCTTCCCCCAGCAAATGGCATTGAATTCTTTTTTTTTCATAATTTACTCGTTTTAAAGTCATTTTATTTATTTTAGCTTTTTGTTGTTGTTGTGTTTACAGCAGGAGTCAAATAGCTTTAACCAGCACTATTTTAAAGTTTTAAAGAAAAAATCATAATCTATGGCATCTATTTATTTCTTTGCCATCGTAGACACAAAACGAGATAAATTGCTGTGAAATACAAAATCTATATAAAATGAGACAGACCTTTTTTAAATGTTGCATATTGCAAGTACCTAAGTATCTGCTGCAAAGAAGTATTTTCAGCGCCTTCGTATGTGCGTATTTTAAATGAAATTGTACAATTTAATGCAACACAAGTCGCTAAACGAAACGCAAATGTAAAACGACAAAAAATGAGACTGAAATAAACTCAACATTAAAGCTATTAAAATGGCACGATTTCTCAATAAATGTTGACAACTTTTTTTTTGTTTTGAAAAAAAAACTAAGAAATATACGTTTATTATAGAATAACGATGATGATGATGATGTTGATGTCCTGAAGGAAGTGAAATGTGATACAATATTATGCCCAATAACTTACAAACAACCATCACAGTCAAAACTCTAAAGTCACATTGAAATCCACCAAAAAAACACTAAAAAAAGATCAGTAATGGAAACAAACTTGAGTTGACTTCATAAGCAATTTGAATGTGGCTTTTTTGTGGTTTTTAAATCGAATGTAATGTTAAACTTTAAACAGCCACCTTACCATACCTTAGCATTCATTCACTCCACATTTATTTGTACTGTGCTGCACTTGTTCACATGGAATTTTGAATTTGTTTTGTGTTGGTGTTTTTTTCCGATTTTGGTCTTTATTTCACTGGCAGCTGTTGCGCCTCGCTCTGATCTACACGGTTCTTTGCTGCACAATAAATGTATTCATTTTCGTACGTTCTGTTCTTATGGTGCCTTTAAATCTACCAAGTAGTTTCTTATTATTATTGTTGTTGTCATTTGTTCACCTGTGGCGTTTAAATGTTGTTGTCAACGTTGTTAACATTTATATGAGCTATAAATACAACATAAATAGTGGTGTTAGTAGTTTATCTGTCGGCGAACGAACGAACGAACAGCAAGCCCCATGTTTAATGAATGTGTTAATGAGCTGAAAATTGAAAATACATATCTACCACTATTAGCGAACACCGAATAAATTAGTGTAATATGTTTGCTCTTACAGAAGAAGGACTAGAAAGACTATTTGAAATTAAATTTTCCCATAAGCTTTCAGCCAATACAGGGATATTTACCTTAAAAATGTAGCTAATCGGGATGTTTCCGGAATGTAACATGGAGACAATGAAACTACTTCTGAGTTGCAAGGAAAAGGGAAATGAAAACTCTGAATCAGAGCCCCTCTCGGCTTTTGAAATTCACAGAAGTTATAATTATAGACGCGCAGAAAATTACATGGATAAAGAAGATAAAGATAAGAAGTCAGTAGACATGATCCAGCATTATGTAGTTGGCACTGTCGAGTAGGCACATGACAGAAAGGAATATGTTGTTACATCATTCTAGGATATAGAGCCTGGAACAAGAATTGGAGGCATTACGCCATGAAGATTGTTGTCAAACTCAACAAGAGCTTACAAAATCATTGGCAGATACTCAATCAGCAATTTCAAAACATAATCGACACCAAAGCCATAGCAGTATTACTAGAACTATTTTAAAAAGGTTGTATTTCTACTACTATTTTAAGAAGGTAGTATTTCTACTACTTTTTTAAAAAAAGGTAGTATTTCAACTACTATTTTTAAAGGAAGTATTTCTACTAATTTTTTAAAAAGTACTATTTATACTACTATTCTAAAAAGGTAGTATTTCTACTACTATTTTAAAAAGGTAGCATTTCTAGACTATTTTAAAAAAGTATTTCTACTGTTTTTTTTAAAAGTTAGTATCTCAACTACTTTCTTCAAATAGTAGTAGAAATACTACGTTTTAAAAAGTAGTAGAAATACTACTTTTTAAAAAAAGTAGTATTTGTACTACTATTTCAATAAAGTAGTATATCTACTGCTATTTTAAAAATTACCATTTCTACTACTATTTTAAAAAGTAGTGTTTCTGCTACTATTTTAAAAAAGAAAAATTTCTAGTACTATTTTAATAAAGTAGTATTCTACTACTATTTTAAAAAAGTAGTCTATCTTGTATTTTTTAAAGGTAGTATCTGTACTACTTTTTTAAAAAGTAGTATTTCTGCTATTATTTTAAAAGGTAGTATTTCTACTACAATTTTTAAAAAGTAGTATTTTTACTACTATTTGAATAAATTAGTATTTCTACTACTATTTTAAAAAAGTAGTATTTCCACTACTTTTTAAAAACTAGTATTTCTACTACTATTTGAAGAAAGTAGTATATCTACTACTATTTTAAAAAATTAGCATTTCTACTACTATTTTAAAAAAGTAGTCTATCTAGTATTTTTTAAAGGTATTATCTGTACTACTTTTTTTAAAAACTAGTATTTCTGCTATTATTTTAAAAGCTAGTATTTCTACTACAATTTTTAAAAAGTAGTATTTCTACTACAATTTTTAAAAAGTAGTATTTCTAATACTATTTGAAGAAAGTTGTATTTCTACTACTATTTTAAAAAAAGTAGTATTTCTACTACTTTTTTAAAATATTGTATTTCTGCTATTTTAAAAAGTAATATTTCTACTACTATTTGAAGAAAGTAGTATATCTACTACTATTTTAAAAAATTAGCATTTCTACTACTATTTTAAAAAATAAGTGTTTCTACTACTATTTTAATAAAGTAGTATTTCTACTACTATTTTAAAAAAGTAGTCTATCTAGTATTTTTTTAAAGGTAGTATTTCTACTACTATTTTTAAAAAGTAGTATTTCTACTACTATTTTAAAAAAGTAGTATTTCTACAACTTTTTTAAAAGATAGTATTTCTGTTACTATTTTAAAAAGTAGTATTTCTACAACTTTTTTGAAATGTTGTATTTATATTGCTTTTTTAAAATGTAGTTGTTATACTACTTTTTTAAAAGGTAATATTTCTACTACTACTATTTTAAAAAAGCAGAATTTCTACTACTTGTATTTGGTGGGAGCAAAAGGGTCCTATATACTGCCGAAATCTGAACAGACCATCACAGGGAACCTATACCGAAAACTGATTAGTTTGGCCATCATCACAACACTCGGTCACATGTTACAATCAATACCTGTTAAAAACTATTTATAATGAAATGGTTGGGAAGTTTCGCTTCACCCGCCTTATAGTCCAGACCTTGCCCCGTCCTACTACTGTTTGTTTCAATCGATGCAGAACGCTCTGTCTAGGATACGTTTCACTTTGGAACAGAGTATCCGAAATTGGCCTAAAAAGATGAGCAGTTCTTTTTGTTCAGAATATATATGTTATCAGAAAGATGGGAAAATGTCATAGCTAACAATGGCCAATACTTTGAGTAAATTTATATTTTACAAATTTGAGAAATAAAGTAAAACTTTATTTATTTTCTCTACTAAATATTTTATTGACATCTAAGTTAACAAAAGTATGTCGGGTGTTAGACACTGTAGGATAACGGTAATGATAATTCTAACAGATGAATAATCCTGACCATGAAGGCTTGTTTGATAAGATCGTTCAGTTAAACCCACTGCGCTATTGCAAAGTCGACTTGGCTTTGCATATGATCATAGGATTTCATGATATGGGACGGGGTCTATGTTTTAATGACTACTGCTGTAGTTCATCAGAGAATCCAGATAATTTGATTTCAAGCAAAGTGTGTTGATTGGGGGACCCCTCAATATTACAATGGGATCTTTCTTGGATGGACCCAAGTGAATCATTTAAAGAGTTGCTGCCATTGGAACCTAACCTACCCTTAAATAGGTAACTGTTTTTAAATAAAACTTATCTATTAAATCTGTATTAAATTTAATAAAAACAATATCAAAACATTTTCCTAAAGTCGCATATTTGATAAACAAAATTTAACTATGCGTAAAGATACTTATCGAAATAACAAGAAACTCTACTTTAAAGGGTTTGAGTTAAACCAAAAAAAACCATTTTTACTGTAGAAAAAGGAAGCAATTTGAATATGAAATATTATATTTTTCCATATTCTCACAGGCAAAATATGAATTCAACAAAAATGTTAAACACAAAATAAAGTATATAGAAAATTGACAGTAGATTTATGAATCATTTACAAACAAAAAAATAGAATGGATGAATGAATGACAATTTATTTGTTAAAATGCATTAAATAAAATAAATAAGCATTTTATCAAGATTAATCTAATGTACGAACGAGTAATTTGAATGACAAGTAATGGATTGTTGCTTTCTGGTACTTTTGATTTTAAACAAGAATGTACCATTTTTTGTATGTTTCAACCAGTTTTGAATGACATTCATTTGAGGCAGCAACAATAAATACATTCTGTTCTCATGATTTTTATATACATTTTTTGTTTTTGATTAAAGATTGTAGTTGGTTTTTTGTTGTGGTTGTTAAACATTTCGCTGAATATTTACAAAAATTCCTTAGAATTGTTTTTTTTTACTTTTTTTTTGATTTTTGTATAAAACTGAAATCATTTTTTGTTGTTGATGCTTCAATGAAATCATTAAAGATAAAGTTAGTTATTTGGCAAATAAAAATCGCTTAAATTGACATGTTGCTAATTTGCCTTGAATAAGCTGCCACAAAATATTTAAAATTGATAAACTGACACCAAACCTAATACACTTAGAAGCATTGATCTTCATGTTTTCGTCTCCAAAGGCTGATGCTGAAGCTGAAAGTCTTCACCTTTACTGAAAAGAAAGATATAACAAGAGTAGAAGAAATGAAACTGTGGGATTGAGTGTCTGTCTCTCCGTATGTCTGTCTGTCCTTCCATCCATTTGTACGTGCGTCTTTCAATATTTTGCATCTTCATCAGCCGTCAGCTTATAAAAGTGATTTTCAAATCGATGACAAATTTAATGCAATCAACGCTAAAAGTTGTTAATAACCAGTCATAAGGAGCCAAAGTTCTGATCATTCATGATGACTACCTGATTATTTAGCAGAGGGGATAATTTCTTCATTGACATTCTGTTCTCAACGACAACGACACTAGTGATGATCATGCTCATGACGATATTAATAATGAAGTTGTTGGTTGCTTTTTTATTATTGTATGTATATCGTATGGATATAATGAACATATTGAGCATGATCAATGATCATTTTAATTTTCTTTTTATTTATTTTATACGGTTAATGAAAATGCCAGGCTTTATGTAATAAATGCAAATCGCATGTAATTGAGCTCATGATTTACGAGGGCTGTTTGAAAAGGAAACTAAAATTACTTTTAGGTAATGTTTTTTGCTCTACCTATTACACCTCTAAATTCCCATGAATCATTTATAACACCACTCAAGTTCATCGGCTTTTAAAGTAGCATTCTAGCACTTATTTATTTACTTACTTATTCACATTCCTTGGCTGATATTTAGTTATTTATTTACATTTCATCTATGTATTGCTTCTCTAAATGTTTCCATTTCAAATTTAACACTTTCAATATTGATCTCAACCATTATTAAGATTTACCTCAACCAACTTCATTCATTCCTTCACTCATCGTGGTAGGTGTTCGTTCAAAATAAGCAACACAAAAAAAACACACTTGGCATTCTTTTTTTCTACTTTTCTAAAGTTACTTCCAGTTTTCTTCACACAGACATTTTGAAGTTTATTTGAGTCTTAGCTTTACTTACATTTTCTTACACAAATGTTACTTACTCTCCT
This sequence comes from Calliphora vicina, assembly GCF_958450345.1. Lineage (NCBI taxonomy): Eukaryota > Metazoa > Arthropoda > Insecta > Diptera > Calliphoridae > Calliphora > Calliphora vicina. The sequence goes on from NC_088781.1 coordinate 7,304,122, forward strand.
ATCGTCTTCATCTTTTGCAGTATCGGCATGATCATCATCCTCATTCTCTATGATCTTACAGGTGTGTGTTTGGTTTTTTTGTTTTTTTTTTTGTTAAAGTCATGTTTGATTTTATTATTTGAAGTGTAATTTTTTAAGTGTTTGGCCTTTAAGTCATTTATGTCTTCATAACTGATCTACTTGAGTTGTCTTTAAAGGGTTTTACTTACTTATTTATTTGTATTATTTGAAGTGTAAGATTGTTGGCTGGGAGCAAATGTATTTTCTGCATTTAATAATGTTTAATGACAGATGCTAGCATGTAACGAACTCTCATCTTAATAATTCCTTATGTTAATAATATAAAAGATTCTAACTGATCTATTTTTTTAACAAAATACCAGTTTAAATATTATTGTTTTGTAAGTCCCGGTCCACACTGTGAAACATTTGCTGCAAAACATTTGAGTTTGTTGATGAAAGGGGAAAGAGGAATGAAAAAGGGAACTTTGTTTTATGTACATGAAGTTTTTGTTGAGTATGTCATCCACATTTATTCGTTCGTATTCGTACTGTACAGAAATGTCAAAAACTGAAAAGCAAAAACTTCACTGTGTGGACACGAATGCAGTTTCAAAAGAGAATTTAAAAATGTTTTGCAGCAAATGTTTCACAGTGTGGACCGGTACTAACGGATATAAAAACAAAAGCGCTTAAACAAATTTCGATTATAAATCATCCGGAATGAACTGATAAACATTTGAATGTATATGTTGCCAAAGCGTTCCTAATCTTCAACCATATTTCCTGAATATGTTCCCAGAAAATATGTTACCAAAGTGATCCCAAGTCTGCTTTTACACACAGCAAGTTTACTTGAAGCAAGTCTCTTCGATTCCCTTTTAAACTTGCTCGACTGTTTACACACATCAAGTCTGTGGTCAATTTTGTATGTCAAAACCCAATAGACGCCATAGTGAAAATGAGAAAAAAAAGAGAATTGAAGATACTTGCCAGTACAAGCAAGTGTGTACCCCTCTTCTTTCTTCTTGCCTAACTCTCCTATAAACTCTAGACTTGCGCAAGAAAACTTGCCCTGTGTAAAAGAAGACTAATCTTCAACCAAGGCCTAATGATAGAGATGGAGTTTGGAACGGGTAAAACAAAAGGATAAAGATGATTTAGAGGAATCAACTAAACATTTTTGAAAGAGAAGTAAGACTGTGTATAAAATGTAGAACGAAAGTTATGGTCGAACAGCGAAAAGATCCGTAAAACAACATTTTTATTGAAAACTATCAAACTTGGATTTTTTATAATTTCTGTAGCAGGCAATCAATAAAATATTCTGTATAGTGAATCAACCAATAGTTCCTAAAGATACTGAACTTCATATGCTAAAATTTGTTCTCTAAACTTTAGCAATTAAATAAAAATAATTTTCGTTTACAAGCAATGGAAAGCTACACTTCAAGAACGCAGAATACTCGTGACTGATACGGAATAATTTGTCAGTTTTATTTTGACATTTAGGAAGTGAAAGGAAATATAATTTCCATTTGCAAGTAATGGAAAGCTATATACCTCAGGAACGCAGAATACTTGTGACTGTTGTTTTAAGTATTCCCAATGCTAACATGTTGTTGTTGCTGTAACAGCACTGCTGTCCTCTAAACTTCTTCCATGTTACAAAAAAAATAATACAGCTGTCGCTGAGTTGACAATCTTTGTTCGAGTTAGACTCGGGTCGTTCCGGAGCGAAGGTCGAGTTGTCTTGGAACCGAACGAACACCCAAAGAACATACATGTGAATACATGTGACTGTTGTTTGCGGAATAATTCGTCGATTATTTGGAGGATAGCGAATTTCACCGACGATTATCTGGATGTTAAACTTGTCATACACTAAAAGAAGCTTCGGAAGTGCTCGTACCGAAGAGAATTTTGTCGTTCTGGCTGAAGGTCTCGTGAATTAGCCGCCACCGACAAACAACGATATTCTACAAAATTAGCCATAACACGTTGGCTTCTGCAGCACATTCCGGTAAAGAGTTGAAGATATTTGCTTACATAATGGAAACAGTCTCGAGAGTCTTATACTCAACGGCGCTATGGACGATCCACCGCTCAGCAGACATCTTTAAATGCAGTGGATTGTTCTAGAACTGGGAAAATAAATTATGGAAGGTTCCTTGAATTAGCTGTCACCGACAAACAACGATATTCCACATAATTAACCATAACACGATGGTCTCTACAGCACATTCCGGTAAAGATTTGAAGATGCTCTCTTACATAATCCTAGGCACAGTCCCGAGAGTCAACTATGTCTAAACTCATCGCACGCTCTTCTAAAATTCAACGACGCTATGAACGATCCACCGCTCAGGAGACATCTTCAAATGAAGTGGATTGTGTTAGAACTAGGAAAATAAATTATGGAAGAGAGGAGAACATGTTGATGTTGTTACTTTGCTATCGTCAGAAATTTTTCCCTGGACTTAACCTCCAAATTCCAACTAAAAATAAAATCCATATTTCTAATTACAACTGACTAGATTTCTATACGAAATTTTCAACTAAAATCATTCTAAACCAGCGATCGTCACACATAGCCACCAGGGACCAAACATGATCGGTTATTTACCAGTCATCAAATAAACATACAAATTATCAAATAAACATTTATGCCGACCACTGATCTAAAGGTGTTCTCGTCGTCATTTGTTTTCTAATTACAGCTGACCTTTAAGTATGGAAACAAATAGAGTTGGTCGCTAGATTTCTATATGAATCTAAACCAGTAGTCGGCTCCCGTAAACACCAGGGGCCGAATATGATCGCTTAGTTAACAGTAACAACAGGAATGTCATAAATATTAAGAATAAGATAAAAAAATATTTATGCCGAACACTGATTTAAACGTTTTCTTTTTCCTAGCGTCATCATTTATGTATATTTCTAATTACAGCTGACATTTAAGTGTGGAAATAAATAGAGCTGCAAGTAACAATTTCAATGTGTTTTTTTTAATTCTTTTTTTTTCTGATCAAAAGTGTGAAAAATACGAAATAAAACTTAAATTTCATTTCAACAATAATGATACTTCGTATTATGGAATATTTCGCAACTAGTTCGATCACACACACACACACGTGTTCTATTTACAAACGAACAAGACCAGCATTAATCATCATTCATATTTGAAATTCAATACCAGGGAGACGATGACCGCAAACTAAAAAAAAAACAACAGAAAATTTAAATTCATTTTCTAGAAGGCACAATTCAAAATGACATTTGCAAAAAAAAAATAAATAAAAAAAAACGTTAAACAAATAACAAAAATATCAGACGAAAAATGAAAAACAGCCTCAATTCTATTCGTGATGATGATCATGAAATGAACAGAAACTGAAATTTAATATCCACCAACTTAATGTGTCATAGGCAATTTGCTTAATAAAATGATCTCTGATCTCATCTGATTAGTTTAATAAAACAACAACACTAAAAATAAATCAACTTCTCATAAGAACCAACAAAACAAAACAACACAACACACTCGTGTCAATTATGAAAAAGTGTCAAAATTGTTTAACACTTCAATGAACAATTTCATTTGAACAAAATACTCAGCCGTACTGACACACTACAACAGATTGAGGTTTTTAATTGTAAAAAAAATGGACACAGAAAAAATAACTTTCCCTTGTTCAGCTGATGTTACCCTATAAAAAAAGATCTAAAGGAAAGGAAAACCAAAAGAAATTAAGGGAATATTTGTACTTTTAACTTTAAAACCTACCTCACACTTTGTGGTCAAAATCCACAAAAGATTTTTATTCTTAAAGCAGAACAAAAAAATAAAAGATATTTCTGAAAATCATTGAAAGAATGAACAAAAATAAAGAAACACTTAATATTAAATTTAAGATTACTTAATTTACCTAAATTGCCCTTAATTCACGCGCTGAAGTGTGTTAAATTGGTACCCCCAATCTACTTCACTGGCACAAAACAGCCAAATTGATCGGCACAATAGCAGCTTTGGAACACCAACTAACGCTACACAAAACGAAAATAAAGAAAACAAATCATTTATAACCCAAAAAAAGAAAAAAAAACTCAACTCCAAAATACACCACAGTCCTCGATGTATTATTTATTCACTTCTAAGACCCAACAAGAACCAACAGAAAAAGCCAAATCATTGTAATAAACTGCCTAAGAATGTGTGTGTGTGTATGTGGATATGTTTCAAGATGTTGCAACGATGTTTGCATATACATATTGCCACCCTGCTGCCGGTTCCATGGCCAATCAACGCCTCAAGCTAAAAATGGTGCCGTTGTTGCCACACATTAGTACCAGCAACATTCAAAACATTCACATCTTCATTTGTTTTGTTAACAAACATTGCTGTTGCTTTTTAACTGCTGCTGCTGCTGCTATTGTTGTATTTGCTTAAACTGCCGTTGATGAAGTCTTGTCCGGCAACACAACATTGGCATTGTTGCATGCAATATTCTTGTAGTTTTTATGAAAACCTAAAAAATCCTTTTTTTCTTCTTCTCCTCTGCCAGCCTTACTCAGCCGGAGGTCCACAACGAATAAAGATGTTGTTTCGTGACTTGGACTGGGATCCAAAATATAAAAAAATATAAACTCCACTCTCTTTTCGATCGTTGATTTTTGTTTCTGCTGTTTTCAAGCTGCGAAAATAAAGGCATCAACAAAAGGTTGAACAATTTATTCTAAGCCAAAATATTAAGTGTTGTTTGCATGTGCAAAATGTTCTTAAATGACTTTTCTCCAAAAAAAAAAAACAATTTCAATTTGTTAAGCTTTAGTTTTTTTTTGGTAAATTTGTTACCTTAAAATTAAATTTTTATATTTAATGGTCATTTATGGACGCCTTGTTTTAATGTGATAGCTTTTTGCTAAAATTCATTCAATAAAATAATGTTCCAAAAACTTGGTTTGAGATTATTTACTGCCAGTACAAACCAGAACAAACAATTTTAGTAATTAGACGGTTCAGACGAAATTTGACAGGGCTTTGAAAATTTTCCTATGTTGTGAGATCCTCAGACTTTGTAATTCATCCATCCCAAACTACGTACAACAATTAAGCTCTATTTGAGAGAACAACCTATCGCTTTTTAGAGGCTATGAATAACTTAATAAAAAACAAATAGATTTAAAAAAAATTTTTTTTTAAATTTTTAAACAAATTTGTTTTTTTTTTAACTTATTAAGGAGTTTTTTTTTCAATTTTAAAAAAAATATTTTTTTTAAATTTACTACCGAAAAAAAATTTACATCAAAAAACTTTTTTTGGTGATAAAAAAAATTCGGGGTAGACAATTTTTTCCCCGATTTGGTCCAATGTCCGACTTACTTTGGCCTTATATATGACATTGCGAAGGTCTTTGAAATAGCTATTATTGCATATCCATATTGTCTATATTAATGACATAGAAATCCAGATATGGATCAAAAATAGGCTTATATCTCAGTCATTTGTGGGCGATTGTCTCCATTTTTAATAGCAACCGATATATTAACGTATGAATCATGTATGTAAGTTATTTGGGGGCTATGTAAAGTTGATTTCAACATACAGACGGTCAGACGGACATGGCTATATAGACTCCGATATCTATAACAATCCAGAATATATCATATACTTCATGAAAATTACAAACGGTCTTGTCAAATTTAGAATAATAGTGAATTTTCTAGAGTTCGGCCGAAATTTCGTTTCGAATTAGCCCAAAAAATCCAATTCATCCAGTTCGGTATAATTTGGGCGTGTACCGATATATTTCATGTTATGGTTGAGCTGGAATTATAATATGGTTGAGCTGGATCATAACATGGTTGGGGTTATCCGACAGCCATAATATGAGCCTAGAACAATACTATGATTAGATATGATCATATTATTATTAAGTATAATTGAATTGAACCACAAAATCCAATCATAATATGACGCTGCTCGATTATAGTCAACTCAATGTTTTTTCTTAGCGTTTAGGTTTTGATTGAGTAATCAAAACCTTCCTTATTATTTTTACTTTTTCGTTTTACCAGGTTTTCTGTCAATTATTAGGTTCTTAATAAAATTTATGAATGCTTTGCAAAACCATTTTCTGGATACATGTATCTTTATTGAAATTTTTAAATACGAATGATTCTGAATAGATTGAGTCTGTTCAAATAAACCAACCGATTACAAAAATATATTTCTCATGCTACATTTTGATTATGATCCAGCAGTTAAGCAAGTAGTCAATGTCTCCCTTAAAGGCAGTAATTGTCACAAATGTCATATCGCTTGGCTGACTCCAATTTATATATTTTGGTCATTTGACACGTGTGTGCATTTTGTAGTGCAGAGAGAAGACAATTAGTTAATTTATGCATCCCAAAAAATCTATCGTGAAGACAATTGACACTTAAGCGTCTCTAAGTAATCTGGAGTGTAGTCACTTTAAACGTTTTGTGAGTAATTTGTACAAACTGGTTTTATACAAATTGTGTTGATATAATTCTCATACAGTTTATTTTTATTTTTGCTTAAGAATACTGATATCTATGCTGACGCTATGTAACCAGTATGTGAAGCTTTGGACCAGCTATTAGACTGTGCCATTGTAATCAAAAAGAGACAATTGACCACCTGCCTAGGACATTCCCGTGTTAAAATAACTAGTCACGTGGCTATTGAAGTCATTTACCATCATTTAGGGTCCCACCCTAAATAATGGGTAAAATCACTAGTTGCCTCTTTTCAATCTTTATATGCCTTGTCATACACAGAAAAAGCTATTTCTTAAACCGTTTCAATTCAAATGTTTGTCACATATTGAACTGGTTTCAATTATTTCATAATTAAATCAAGTATTCATTTGCTCAAAAACTAAATTTCTTTATATTTTCTATTGAATTTTGAGTTTTGAATTTGATTATTTTGACAATTACATACAATTTTCGTTATTGGTTGAATTTCAATACAAAAATTATTGAATAGATTTTCGTAATTGAAAACACATTTTTGTTATTTTTTGTGTTTCAATTACGAAAATTATGATTTAGGCCCGAGTGACTATTTCTTGTTTCCAAACCTGAAGAAATGTCTCGGCGGAAGAAGATTTGACTCCAACGATGAAATCATCTCTCAAAAAAACCTATTTTTATGACCTTGATAAATCTTAATTTTGTAAGGAGAAACGTTGGACAAAGTGTGTAGTGCTCAAAGAAGATTATGGGCCTGATTCAGAAACACGAAAGGAAAACAATTTTCAATTTTTTTTTTATGAAAAACACTCAAAAATTATTTAAAAACTGAGTGATTTTCATACAAAAATTTGAAAATTGTTTTCCTTTTGTGTTTCTGAATCAGGCCCATAGTCCTTTTTGAACTCTATAAAATAATAAAAAAATAAGATTTGTCGAGTTCATTTTATCCAAAAAGGCATGCACTTTTTGAACACCCTCTCCTTTTATATAGACTCCCGAAGACATAGAAATATGAAATGCGGCATACTCACAATACTAATCGAGGTTCAAATCCCAACTGAGCTATATTTATTAATTTCGATGGATGGCTTCAGCCCAAACACGAAGTACGAAGCTTTTTGGCTTGTCTGCAGCCAGAATCGGCGAGAATCGAACCCTCAACCTTTGTAATATTAGTCCATCACAGTATAATCTGGGCACCCCATATCCCTCGCCAAATAGTGGCACGTTGCGAATGCATTTGTTTGTTCTATTGAAAGAATATTAAGTTTTGTTACCATCCACTGAATTGAAGTTAACTTCAATTTTGTAATTTTAATTTGTTAATATTTGAGTTTAATTTTCTCATAAGTATATTGTCGAACTAGGTACCTATGAAAGAAAACATTCAATAATCTTATCTATAAACAATTAGATGAAGTATTCATTCAAAAATTCCATTAATTTGGAGTAACAGAGGCTTTAGTTGGGTCATTCTCATTCTCATTGAATTTAATTTAGTTTTCAATTTCATAAAATTGTAAACTAAAACGACATGTTTAATCATGCAGCTTTGGGAGATGAAAACAATGGAACCTGAAAAAAAAACAAAATCATTTAATTTTCCTTAACGATTTTCAAGTAATCAATCATCATTCCAACACAACACTTTTACTGTTGAATGGATTGGCCGGCCGGCAGGCAGGCAGTGTTGTCTGTGGCCGATTGCCGTTGTTGCTCTGCTGTCGATACTGTTATTGTTGCGAACTATTAAAAACTGTTGTAAACCGTACACAGCACAACAATGACAACAACAGCAGGAGCATCAAACAATAAAAGCGAAAAAAGCTTTTAACAAGCTAAACAACACTTGCGACATTACCTGAAGTTATGTTCATCTGAATGAACGAACGAATGTCTGTTTGTTTGTTTGTATGTCTGATTGTACGTGTTGTGTTGTATGGTGTTGCCATGTAATGTGGTACGTGTGTGGCCCTTTAGTTTTTTTCTTCTCTCTTAAATTAAGTTTTTGTTGTAATGTGAATGTAATTAACAACACGCAAAAAGTTGTTTCGTATCATTACAATGATTTTTAAACTTCAAAAAACAAAAAACCCAGCAGCAGTTTTAGAAGAAAAAAAAAACACATTTTAAGGTTTTATTGCCATTTTTGGTAGTACAATGTAATTTACACAAAACTCTGTAACTACACACAATTGCCTGCCACATCAACAACAACAAAAGCAACTACTCGAACTTTGGCTTAGTAGAGAAGTGTTGTAGATGAATAGACAGACTACGACGACGATCAACGCTGTTACTACTGTTACTGCTGCTCTTTACTTTTGCTGAGAAGAGGTGGGAAGGTAATCATTTTATTTTATTTAATTTTTTTGTTTTCAAGTACAAAAAGTTTGACTTGAATTATTTCCCATACATTATGAAAAATTATCATCAGCGGCTCAGCAGTTCCATTCAACATGGGTGGTCCAGTTCGGACATAATTAAGTTACAAATTGTATTTATAAATAAATAAATGAATAAATACTTACATACACAGTTTTTTGCTCTCTGTACGATTTAAATGTAGTATATGCTGTCTCATTTGTTATTTTGAACTCGTATTTCCAATTAATTTATTTGTAGTCTATTGTGAATAGTTAAGCAAATTCTTAAATTTTATGTAGTTGTCTCAATTTTTAAAATTTAGTTAAAGTTTAAGGAAAAGATAAAAATATAACTAAATTATTGGGTATTTAACTTAAAAATGAGAGATTTTTTCAAATTTGTAACTTTTATTTTGAAACATTTCACAATGTAAATTTATTGAAAGTATTGGCCATTGTTAGCCATGACCTTTTCCCATCATTTCTGGTAACATATGGATTTGACGCCAAGAACGAATCAAGCCAATTTCGGATGCTCTGTTCCAAATTAAAGCCTATAGCAGAGAGAGCGTTCTGCATCGATCGAAACAAATAGTAGTTGGACGGGGCAAGGTCTGGACTATTAGGCGGGTGAGGCAAAACTTCCCAAAGTCTTCTTTCTAAATAGTTTTTAACAGGTATTTCAACATATGGCCGAGTTTTGGTTTATTACAGTTTCATATCTGGCCGCATATTCTGGGCGTTTTTCGGCCAATGCTCGCTTTAAAAGAATCAGTTCTGTTCGGTACAGGTTGTATGGTCGGGTCAAATTTCAGCAGTTCATAATAAATAGGACACTTTTGCTCCCACCAAATACAGAGCATTACCTAAGCTCCATGGATATTTGGTTTTGGTGTCGATTCTGCTGGTTGGCCGGGCTTCTCTTATGCTTCGCGTTATAGTAATGGATCCTTTTTTTATCACAAGTAATGATTCGGTGTAAAAATTAATTTATATTAATAGCGTTCAAGCATGATTTCGACATGCAAAATCGGCTTTCAACTCGTATGGTACCCAACGTCTTGCTACTCGCAAACGTTTTGAAATTGCTGCTTGAGTAGCTCCCAATTATTTTACAAACTCTTGTTGAGTATGACAACAATCTTTATTGAGTAACGCCTCCAATTCTTGGGTATTTTTTGGCCAGCTGATCACCAATATTACCGCTTAAAATGCAGTGACATCATCGGGAAAACATCATAAATGATATCTACAAAGTTTGCTCAATTGTACTTAATAGCCACCGTGGAAAAATATTATAGATTATATTATTTAGTAGTTAAATCGACACTCCTACATGTAAAAGAGGATCTAAAATAGTACAACAATTAAGAGAGCTATATTCGGCTGTGTCGAAGCAAAATTATTTTTTTTTTTATGTTGAAATCAACTTTCCGAAGCCACCAAATTACTTACTTAAAACCGGATTACCTCAATTTGTTCATCTGTTTTCACCCAACTTTTTTTCCACCAAATTTTTATACCCTTCATTTTTAATATTAACCGGTTAACCGGTTTTTATGGAAAAATATTGAAACGCATAGATATAAGAGGAAAAACAGATTTATTTATTAAAATAATAGTTATTAAAACAAAAACAGTTCATGGAAAAACATAACACAACAAAAAAAAAACTGTTTAATTCTAATTTTGATTATTTCTTTTAATATTCACAAGGTCTTCGGATCAAATTTGACCCATGCTGAAATTAAAATTGAATTTTTTCTAAAAGTGAGTGGTTGATATTTTATGAATTTTATTTAATTGCAAATGTCAACAACTGCGTTAGGTTTTTTGAAACACAAATTTGCCCAAAAAAATATCTCGATTTTTTCTTTTATTTTTATAAAGCTTGACATTGAAAATGATCTTTCTCAGTGTACTTGTAGGACATATAGTTAACAGAGTATTGAGTACGTTTTTAAGCTTTCCAGATCGCTTGTGACATTTATATAAATATAAAATTGTTGGAGTATTTGTTTTAAAAAAGTTTTTGGGATTATAAATATTTTTTAAAGTTTTTAATACACTAAAACTCATAAAAACACACTTTTAAAAAAACCGGCTATTCGAGGAGAAACCGGGTTCTTCGGTATTCGAAATGTGGGCATTTCAAAAAAACCGAAACCGACTTAACCAAAAAAACCGGTTATTAAAAACCGGGCCGATCACAATAGTATATAAACGTTTGTCATTCCGTTTGTAATTTCCACAATATAATTTTCCGACCCTATAAAGTATGTGTATATATTCAGGATCCTTATAGATAGCGAAGTCGATTAAGCCATGTCCGTATATCTGTCTATTAAAATCAACTTTCCGAAACCCAAAAATAACTTACATACATGATTCATACATCAATTCTTCCAGCTCGGTTGCTATTTAAAATAGAGAAAATCGGTCCACAAATGGCTGAGATATAAGGAAAAAACCAGGACAACATTGATTTTTGACCTATGTATATCTGGTTTACTAAGTCATTAATATATACCAGAGCTGTAAATGAATCACTCATTTTTGAATTAATTCGCGAATCATTCACACAAAAAAATGAATTGAATGAAATTTGAGTCAATTCAAATGAATTTGGTAAAAATGAATTGCAATTCGTTTCCAATTCAAATGAATTGAATTGATTTTGAATTAATTCAAATGAATTTGGTAAAAATGAATTGCAATTCGTTTCCAATTCAAATGAATTGAATTGATTTTGAATTAATTCAATTCATTCACAATTCATTTGAATTGAATTAATTCAAACGAATTAGAAAAAAAATTAGCAATTCATTTCCAACTCCGACGCGAAATTCGCAGCATATTTAGCAGATTCTTCAATGTCATTAAGTATGCAGTATAATTAATCGACGGTTAAAAAGTCTTCCTTTAAATATAATGCGCCGTTACCATCGTCAGCTGGTGTTGAAAGATTATTTTCGTACGCCTCTATTCTAAACATTCCTAAACGTGGATTTCTTTCAGATGATAATTTTGAAAAGCTATTGTTGTTTAAGGTAAATGATGCATTCGAATTAAATCTAATTATCCTTATTTATGAAACTCAATTGTGTTTTGAACTACATACATTGTTATTTTTCCTGATTTTTGATTATTTTTGGAAGATAGTTTTATTTTTTGAAATAAATATAATATAAATATTAGCAAAAAGTTTGTTGTTGGGTGGTCGTGGGTCACAAAATTTCAAAAATTATTAATTGCTTCTTGAATATTAAATATGTTTTGTCGTTCAGCGTATTTCAAAATAAAATCAGTTCTTCTTGAAGAAATAAACTCCAAACACCATGTTTTCATTGATCAGGTGCGTGTACAGGACAAGGCTTTTCAATTTTTGTACTGGATATTTTCATTTTGGTAGGAGAAATTTTTCATTCCCCCTAGAGATCTGCTCTTGAATTTGATTGATTGCAACTCATTTTTGAATCATTCATTTGAATTGCTAATTCTTTTTTCTAATTCATTTGAATTAATTCAAAATCAATTCAATTCAAATGAATTGTAAATGAATTGCAACTCATTTTTACAAATTCATTTGAATTGGAAATTAATTGAAATTCATTTCTGCCTAATTCGTTTGAATTGATTCAAATTTCATTCAATTCATTTTATCAATTCAATGAATTAATTCAAAATATAGCTAATTCATAATGAATTAAAATCAAAAAAGAATGATTCATTTACAGCTCTGATATATACAATATTTATACCCAATGATAGATATTTCAAAGATCTTTGCAACGACGTATATAAGACCATAGTAAGTTGGACCTACAATGGGTCAAAATCGGAAAAAATATTTTTAACACGAATTTTTTTTTGAACAAAAGTTTTTTTTTCGCTAAATATCAAAAAAATATTGAAGAAAAAAAAATTTAAATTTAAAAAAAAAAAATTTAAAATTTAAAAAAAACAATTTGAAAAAAAAAATTTTCCTAAAAATTAAGAAAACAACTTTTGAAAAAAAAAATTTTGTTTGCTTAAAAATATTTAAAATATACATAACGCTCATTTGCTGCAACAACGTCATAACTTAAAATCCAGGTGTTTTGAACGGAGTAATACAAAATATGCGCCATTCTTTAGTCTTTCATATAGTTTTATCAGTTTTAAAAAAGTCAATTATTTTTAGTATGAGATTGTTTTTTCGTTGTAAACGTCAAAATTAAAATTCATGTTTTCTCATATATTTGTCAAGTAAAAATTTGGTTAAATTTACAGATTAGAAAGATATTAATATCTACTATTTAAATCAGGTTTTATTTCTGAAAGCGCATGATTAGTTGAAAATTTATTTAAGAAATAGTAAAATGTCATAAAACATTCAAAGCCGTTTTTCTCGAAACGACTTTTTTTGAATTATGACGTTGTTGCAGCAAATGAGCGATATGTATATTTATTTTGAAGTAAAAAAATTAATAATTTTCTTAAGTTTTGTGAAGGTTTATGCATTGGTTGCAGCAATCATATAAATAATTACAGTGACCATAATATTGTTCAGACAACTATATATTTTTGGTGGGTGTAACGATCTTCTAGATTCCTAATAATTAAAACTGAAATTAAAAACAACAACCTGCATTTCTATACGTTGCAAACAACTCATGCACCACAATGCAACACAATACAACTTCTAAAACTTTACAAAAATTTTAATCGATTTAAAAAGTTTAACAAATTTTTATTTCTTAAACACCCACTACCTGGTAGAGTTTATGGTTTCTCCCTCACTTTGTAAACAATAAACACAACAAATGTGGCCACTTGTAAAGCAAAAGATTGTGAGAAAGATTGTGGACATCAAGCGATCCTTAGCGAACAGAGGTTCGTTCTCCAAAGAGAATATAAGCAGCATGTAAGTGCAAAATACCTACTTTTTTGTTCAACAGCAACCGGTGGTAGTAGCAACATTCACAAGCTCTTAGCCAAAGGCTGACGCAGGAAAGAGCAACCAAAAAAATAAAAAAATATGTTACAAGGTATTGCAGTAATTAGTGCTCAACTAATTGATATAAAGCATTTCCTTTCATTGGCAAAGAAATGAGCTGAAACAAACTGAGATTTCCGTAACAAATAAACAAACAAGGACGGACGGACGCTTGGATGCCTAAACACAGAGACATCAACATAAAGACACAGATGCTCAGTAACGTATGTAGTTTGAGGGAGCTCTGGTGGTAGCATAATCGACTGACTGACTAACTGGCTGATTCGGTTATATGGCAGAATGTGCAACGTATGTTTAGTTGAATTTACCACAATCATTTTATGAGATTTTTAAACGTTTTACTTTGACATTTGAGGTATTTTCAATACAAAAAAAAATAAAACGTTTATTTTGTGGGCTCTTGCTTTCTCACTCTTTCTTTCATTCTTTAAGCGATTATTATTATTATGTGTGGCTGCTGAAAAGATAATGCCACTTCCAAATACAAACGCGAAATGCGCAAAAGCTCAACACCACTCCACACCACAATACTACGGACAACACAACAAAAAGCACATCTGTTGCAAATAATTGTTGCTGTTGTTAATGTCGTTGCTGCTGCTGCTGTTGCTGTTGTTGTACTGATAATACAAATACCGCTGTTTGTGGCTGTGGCTGATGCTGCTCTCAATAAAGCCGCTGTGCGGTGTACAAAAGCGGTGCATTTTTAAAATGCCATTCCAAATGAATGATTAAACAAGCGATTGTATGACCATAATATGTTTGTATGAGTCTGGTTGAGTGTGGCTGTGTGTGAGAGTATTTGTTGCAAGTTATTTGTGATCATACTGAGATCTTTAGATCGAACAACATGGTCAGCAATTAAAAAATCCTTTAGCCACTACGTTACATGCCAGTTTAGTTGGCTGTTTGGCCAATCTTCTCCTTCCTTCAGTGAGTAAGTGTGTGTGTGTAAGAGTCAAGCCAGCTTGCCAGCCAGCCAGTGTCAGGTTTAAAACGATCTGTACGAGCCAAGACACAAACTAACAAACAAACAAGCAATAACCAACACAATCTCTTAAACACGATCTCACCAAAATGTAGCAGCATCAGTATTGGCATCAGCCAGGAACTTCCTTTTCATTTATTTCAGTTTTTGCTTATGATCTTCTGCTGTTTTATGTGATTTTTCCAATATTTATTCTGACTGTCTGTCTGTCTGTCCACCCAGCCCTCGATGTATTCGCCAGTCTTTGCCAGAGCTGGTGGTGGTGGCTGGCTGGCTGTTGGGGTTTATCATCAGGATGTGCAGGCATAACTTTGACTCAAGTATTTAGTTTCAATTTGTTGACCTCACTTTGTTATTGTTTTAATCTTTACAGCAACAACACGACTACTACTACTTCTACTTCTTCTACAACAATAAAATCAATTGATTTTGTTGTTAAATTCATTTCTTCATTTCATTTCATTGTTGGTATTTATTTATTTATTTTTTCCTTTACATTTATGGTCTTCTTCAACATGATTCTGGTATTAGTCACGCGATTTTCTCGTAGATCACCAAAGTTGTTTGCTACACGTAGCTTCCATGCAGCAGACTAAATAAAGGCAGCAGCATCAGCTCCTCTCTACAGCTCCAAACAAACAGAGTATGTGTTTCTATTAAAGTTGACAAATGATTTTATTAAAGTTGAGTTTATTAACTCAAAACTATTTCTGCTGCCATCCATATGATGTTCCATGTTCCATGTATGGTATAGTTTATTGTATCTTATGGGTATGGGGATTACAACAACAGCAACAACGACAAAATATGCAGTAACAGCAAAAGCATCAGCAGCAACAACCGTGTTGCTTATTAATTATGTTGTAAACGAAAGGATATTAAATATCATGACGTTAACAGGCCAACAACATTAACAACATTCAGGATTGTTGTAGTCAATAAATAAATAATAATAAATTTTTAGCAAATGTGTGTGTGGCACAATAACAACAAGAACAACAACATCAAGATAACTTACTAAATGTAGTTAAAACTTATTGCGTGCAAATTATGAAAAACATTTTTCTGTTTCATGTTTCTAGGATTTTTCAATCAATAAAACTACATTAACTGGAGTGTGTGTATGAGCTGATAGTTTTAAACTCCTTCTAGAGGAATGGGAATAGTACAAGATTTCTGACAAATTATTTTCATGCAGAGGATAGTAAATTAATGATTTTTCTTAATGTCTTAATATCAAGTCATTACCATAATATAAAAATGTGCTTACTATTATTTCTGCTCAAAATTGTTCAATTCAATAATTGTGTCGATCATTAAAAATTTGTATGTTTCAGTGGAATGATGAAACATGCCATATAAACTCCTCATCGATTTATACCGGTTATACTAATCTGATAGTATTGGGCGTATGACTTTTAAATGCGGTATTTTTTTTAGTCTGTCTAGGTTCTTCAAATGTATGCTTCCTTTGAAATCTTCTTTACCACAGAGTTGTCTTGTATCTTTGGAATATATTTGTTAATGGGCTAAGCTTTTAATAGAGGATTCGACGAGATAAAAGCTTCGGCTAACGACTTATTATAAAGTAAATGCAACAGTTGCAATCATAGCTGCCAGATTTGACGATTTATCTTTATTTTGACGATTTTTTGTTTCAAAAATAGCAATTTGACGATATGATGATTTCTTTCTCGAAAATTACGATTTTCTGCATTATGAAAATATGGTACTATTTTATGAAATAGTTAAAGCATTTTCTCATCTTGTTGGTGAATAGATTTTGAATTTTGTCAGTTAAAATTTTTAGATTTTAAAACAACTTTTGTAAATAAATTACTGAAATAAAACGGAAAAATTCTAAAAAACTTTTTCTATTTTGACAAAATTTATTCAGAATATAATGACATTACCCCATTCAATTGAAGAAGCCAAGCTCGAATTTATGATTTAATCTCAGGCATTATTACCTTCCGAATGGACCACCTACAGCGTGGTGCTACATTTTACACCGTACATCACTCAATATTAGACACGAACCTGATGATATACGTCTGAAACAATAAATTAAATGGAGTAAAACTGCGTTTTAAGTTTTTCATTTCGTCATCCTGTTTCCTTTTAAAAGGACTTCAAATTTTCAGAGGAGTCTTAACTACTTAAGTGTTAAAAAATATTTTAAATTTGAATTATTTGATTTTTTTATATTTCATTTTAATATTTCATTCGAAAAAAAATATAACAAAATCCGTTATGAAAAGCAACGAAGAAGACTTTTTAATAAACAAGTAAAGCCCGACCTTACCCTACACCGGGTATATGATTATAAAGAGTTTTCTTTTGATATGAAACTTATTTGTGTTGAATCTTATTTGAATACACACATCTTCGGTAGTGGGCCTTATATGAGAGCTATGACTAATTATGGACCAATCGTCACAAAATTTGGTGGGATGAATTGCGAATATATGAAACATATTTGTGTTGAATTTTCTTTGGATACTGACATATTTCAGAGATTTATGTATATTAATGACATTTTCGAGAATGTTGCTTATATGGGAGCTATGGAATATTGTTCACCGATCGTCACGAAATTTGGTCGTGGGATTTCGGCTTACATAAAACTTAATTGTGATGAATTTTGTTTGAATATGTTTATAATTAAGATATTTATGAGAGCTTAACTATTTGCCAATAGGCCAATTGTATGGGGCCAAATTTTGTCGAATTATTTTTAAACCTGCGACCTGTAGTTTGATTAAAATGTTTACATGGCTGGATGGCCGGGCTTCAGGTTATCGTAATGGATCCATTTTCAATCGCATGTAATGTTTCGGTGCAAAAACTATTTTCTTTTATAGCATTCAAGCTGCATTTCGGACATGCAAAATAGTCTTTCAAGGTCTATCAGCTTCAATTCGAACGGTACTCAAACGTTTTGAAATTGCTGATTGAGTAGCTCCCAATGATTTTGCAAGCTCTTGTTGAGTTTTACAACAATCATCATGGAGTAATGTCTCCAATTCTTCTTCAAACTTTTTTGGCTGGCCTGGACATCACATTGACCATGTGATGCCAGCGGCACTTTTTTGCATACTAAAAAAGTAAAGCAAAACTTCCTGCATATGGCGTCTTGTTGGTACAAAATTCGACCAACCGTATCCAAATACGGCTCCTACAATTTTAATTTGGAAAAATTTCTGATTTATCAATTGGAACAGGAACTTAGAATATACATATGTTTTTTATTTGTTCTCTCAGCTATCCACAAATCTTTGAGAGACAACAATTATATAATCACGAGTTTTTTTTTTTGAAAATGTTGGCAATTAATCAATATATTTTACTAATATGGTAACAACTGTTATAATATCCTAAATAGGACTAGCGGTTTATTTAGTATGTGAATGTATTTTACATAGGTTGATATGCTTCCTGCCGATTCGTATAGTTTAGTTCAGTGACTTTTCACAGAGTTCCTAAATGTTACCAATTCCATCTTCAACTAGACCAACGCCATCAAGTTAAAATGACAGGTCCCTTTCAAATAAAGTCGCAGGACCAGTTTTGAGTCAGTTTCTTTTAACCTGGGGAAGGCATTTAATAAAGATTTTTATTTTTTTATAAATAATTTTAAACCCAATCAATAATGATCCGTTTAACTGCCAACTTCCATATTCATTAGAATTCTTTCATACAACAAATCACTGCTAATTACTGTTACTATTTATTGTATTATATAAATTTAATTGGATTTCGATTGACATTTAATAGAAAACTCTCCAGTAGAAGTAAATTCTAACAACAAAAATGATTTTTGTCTGTGCTGGTGACCCAATATTATTCCTGTGGAAATTTTTATTTCTTGATAATTGTATTAATCGCTTCTTCCGCATAACAAAAAGTCAGCAACAATAACAACAACAATGTTAAATAACAACAACCTTCAGACATGTCAGTGGAAGTATCGCATCATCATCATCATCAACAGCAGCCGCATCATCACCAGCAACAATGACAACAACAAGATTTACTACAAAAAAAAGAGGAAAAAAAAACAAAAGTGGAAGAGACTTCATGGGAAATTGTCTCACCGATATGGTGTGATGACAAAAGTTTACAAAGTTTTGTGATTCTTGAAATGCACGTGTACTGCATAATTAATGTTGTTGGTTGGTTGGTTGTTCGTTTGTTTGTTTTTGGACAACATCTTCTTAAATACACGAAAAAGATACAAAAAATAAAAATAAACAACACAAAAGTTAACAGTAACATAACAGCAGTAATGTCACACTCTTTAATACACAATATTAATGTTAGTATAGAAAAAACAAAAACAAAAAGCTTAAGAAGGAAACATCATCACCATCTTCATCAGGCCTAAATGAATGTTGCTGGTACTACGTATTTCAAACAATTTTATTTTATTTGTTGTTGTTATGTATTTTGAAATAAACTAAACCAACAATAACTAAACTAAAGAAAAGAAAACGTGTGGCGTCTGCAATTATCTAACCTTTATTGGATTTTTGCTGTTCATTTGTAATTGAAGCGGCGGCAATGGCTGAGACGAGAGAAGGGAACTGAAACAACCAACGAAGCGTCACTAACAGAACATGCTAAAACATGACATGTAACAACAATTGTCTTTTAGCACATCACCAACAGAACAACCATATAGACCAAATAATATATGTACAACAATATGGCAGAGATCAGAGATGGAAAATTATATATTTTTGTAAGCAGACTACTTAAATTTCAATTTTTAATTATACATACAAATTTCCATTACAAATTCTGTTATACACAACCTTTTATTTAACAAAAAATAGTTTTTGAGAAAATATTCTTCAGAAAAACAGCCAAATACTGTTACACACAACATTCTCCTCAACACTCTCCTCCATAGAAAAAACTGTTATACAAAAATGTTTCTAAAAAAAATACATATTACAAAAAGAATTTCTTGGAGAAAAAACTATAATACACATAATTTTCCGTAGAAAAACAGTTATACACAAAATTTTGTATAGAAAAAACTGTTATACACTAATTTGAAAATATAAAAAACTGTTATAAACAATATTTTGTAAAGAAAAAACTGTTATACACAAAATTGTACACAGAAAAAACTGTTATACTCAAATTTTGCTATAAAAAAAATTATTATACTCTTTTCTAGAGAAGAAACTGTTATACACAAATTTTTCAAAAAATGGAACTGTTACACACAAACTTGTCTATAGAAAAACTGTTATACATATGTACATTTTTATAGAGAACTAGCTGTCCCTGCAAACATTGTTCTGCAATAGCTCACACAAAGTTTGAATACTCCCACTAAATAGTGCTCCAGATATGCAATAAAATATTTTTACTTTGTATGGGAGGTGCCATGCCCATTGTTCCTATATGGGTCAATTGTGAATCTAAACCATCCAGGGACCTACTCAAACACACACAACAAATTTCATCGAAATCGGCCCAGCCGTTAAGGACGAGTTCAGTTACTAACACACGTACAGAAGAATTATATACATATATAAAGATAAACTGTTATACACAAAATTTTCTATAGAAAAAACAGTTTTACAATTGTCCACAGAAAAACCTGTTATACACAAATTGTTCCTATTGTTATACTCTAATTTTTCTATAGAAAAAACTGTTATACACACATTTTTCTAGAGATGAAACTGTTACCAACAAACTTTTCTATAGAAAAAACTGTTATTCACAAATTTTTCTATAAAAAAAATTTTTGTATTCTAATTTTTCTAGAGAAAAACCTGTTATACACAAATTTTTCTAGAGGTGAAACTGTTACATAAAAACTTTTCTATAGAAAAACTGTTATACATATATTTTTATAGAGAATAAACTGTTATACACAAAATTTTCTATAAAAAAACAGTTTTACACAAAGTTGTCCACAGAAAAAACTGTTATACACAAATTTTTCTATAGAAAAAACAGTTTTACACAATTATTTGTATAGAAAAACAGTTTTACACAAAACTATTATACACAAATTTTTGAATAGAAAAGTTTTACACAAATATTTCTATAGAAATATAATACATTTTTATACAGTTTTGCACAAAATTGTCCACAGAAAAAACTGTTATACACAAATTTTTGCTATAGAAAATTGCTATACTCTAATTTTTCTAGAGAAAAAACTGTTATACACAAATTTTTCTACAGAAAGAACTGTTTTGCATAAATTTTTCAACAGAAAAAAACTGTTATACACCAATTTTTCTATAGAAATATCAGTTACACACAAAGTTTTTTATAGATGGAAGTGTAAAATACTGTTATGCACAATATTTTCTATAAAGAATACATAAAAGCTATAAGACAAAATGTTCTGAGTCTTTCAGAATTATGGCGTATCTTTTGAACGGGCTTTTTGTTTTTAATAATGTAATTTTGAAGGGTAATAATGTAATTTTATTCACACTTAGTTATTGAACATTATAGCGTAAACAACAAAGTTTTTTTTTTGCTTCGAAAATGTCTAATTTTGTGTCAACAAAGCGTCATATGCGGGAAGTTTTGCTTTACTTCTTCAAAAAAGTTTGAAGACCAAGAATTGGAGGCATTACTCCATGAAGATTGTTGTAGAACTCAACAAGAGCTGGCAAAATCATTGGGAGCTAATCAATCAGCATTTTCAAAACGTTTGCTAGCAAAAGTCTTTATCCAAAAGCAGGGTAATTGGATAGCATACGAATTGAAGCCGAGAGACCTTGATCAATTTTGCACCGAATCATTACTTGGGATGAAAAATGGATCCATTGCGATAATCCGCATGTGAAGTCCGCAACCAGATGCATCGATACCAAAGCCAAATATCCATGGCGCTAAGGAAATTCTCTGTATTATGTGGGAGCAAAGGGGTCCCATATATTATGAGCTGCTGAAATCTGACCAGACCTTCATAGGGAATTGTAATGACAACGCTCGGAAGGGGTTGGGAAGTTTTGCCTCACCCGCTTTATAATCCAGGCCATGCCCCGTCCGACTACTATTTGTTTCGAGCAGAACGCTCTCTCTGGGATACTCTTCACTTCAGAACAGAGTATCCGAAATTGGCTCGATTCTTGCTTGGCCTGAAAAGATGAGCAGTTCTTTTGGCTTGGAATCCATATGTTGTCGGAAAGATGAGGAAAGGTCATAGCTAACAATGGTGAATTTTTTTAATAAATTATTTATAAACATTTTAAAAAATCCCGCATTTTTAAGTCATACAACCAATAAAAATTTGATTTTTTCCATATAAAACTAACTATATGTAGTTGGAAAGTATCAACAAAATAAAGACCGTTTAAACTTGTCCAAGCCTGGCAGAGATCATTACCACACCAAAGCTCTATACTCTACCATAATCATAATGCCACCAGTGGACAATAAAAATACCAAAAGTCCAACAAGAATCGATGGACCAGAACGACTGACTGAGTGAGCGAGCGATCGATCGTGTGTGTGTTAATGTGAGGAAATATGAGGAAACATGAAGTTTTTCCAAATGACAAAACACTTCCACACACTCACTCCAGTGATTTGTAGCCGTGTGTGTTTTGTTTTAGAAAAATTTTATTTGGTTTTGACCATAAAAAGCTTCTCTGGTTGTGTTTTATTTTTGTTTAGAATGCGCTTGTACGCGTGCGCATCATTCTTGTCCCAAATATGGCAACATTGTTTAGAGTCCAACTAACAATAAATGTTAAACACTAGACACTTTAACTATGCAACAAACACATACTCACACATCTATACAAAATTGTTAATCCACATTTCTTCCAAGATTTTATTTTTATAGTCGTATCGTATAAAGGGGAACAATTTAGTTTATGGACGTAAGTACATACGCACGTCCAAACACACTTTACATCAATTGAACGATCTAGCGATGGTATAGATCGATCGAACGTTCGATCGATTCAACGTTCGTTCATTCTCTGATGCCACTGACGCGACCAAAGTTACAGACGATTATTTTTTGACGCCGTCTATTGTCTACAAAGACAACAATTGTCGCCTTGGTGTGCCATATTTGTTGTAACTGGCATTTGTGTCACATGCTTTTCTTTTCCACCTCAACTGATCTCTCTCAAATTGCTTCTGTGCGGATGGTTGGTTGAATGGTTGGTTGGTTGGTTGGTTGGTGGCATTGTTTTCTTTGGCCCCTCCACTCGCTGGCCAACTGACTGAATGAATGCTTGCTTGAATGAATGACTGGCGGACCAAAGTGTTGATTTCGTTTTTCCCTGTTTTATTTTTATTTTTTTTTTATTACGAAATCCCAAATGTACAACTCTAGGAAAACCAAACTCTTGAGCATTTGTTGCAGCTTTTACTGCCGTTGTGGTCCATTGTATTGTGGTGGCTTGGCAATTTCCAATACTTTCAACACTTATTATGGCATATTGATTATTATGGCTTATTATGGTTTCCCATTCTTCCAGCCATTGTATTGTCCCCACTCTATGGATTCCTTTGTAAGTTAGTAAGTGAGTACCAGTGCGTGTGTTCGTTTTTCTATTTTTTGTTGCCAATTAATTGTTAAAAGTTGTCATAGATTTGAGAGTGTGTGTTTGAGTGTGTGTTAATTAGATTTAAGGTAAACATGAGTGCTTCATGTTTTATGGCATGTTTTCTATTGATTCCATTGTATCTGGGGAGAAATTAAAAACGGTTTTGTTAATTTATAAGCCAACCTTTTCCGGGATGAATAACACCATCACAACTAATAATAAAAATCGAATGTAACAGATCTACAATGTTTTAATTATTAATTCATGATCGCATCTTCATTGATTCATCAGCATCATCATCATCTTGTAAAATATGTAACTCATCTGATCTAATCTACTTTAAGGATGTATTTGTCTCTAAGGATTTTCTTTTTGTTTTTATTTTTGTCTAAAACCATGTTACTTAGCGTTATTATCAATATACAAGAATAAAACTCAGTAGTATTGTTGTTAATTGAATTTCTAGTTTTCTTACTTACAAGGTAAAAACTGCAATTGTGAATTAAAAGAACATATGTCAAGTAATGAGGAATGCTTTAAACGGCATTAATGTCCAATCATTAGGCTTCAACCATCCTAGATATTCAGAAATAATAAATCTCAAATTTCATCAAAAATGCTAATAGTCGAAAAGCTTCTTTTTGAGAAAAGGCTGTTTATTAATAAATCCTTAATAAATTCCTTATAAATCCTTTATGGTGTAAAATTTTATAGATATAAACAAAACGTATAATAGTTAGATAAAAAAGTATTTAATTGAAATAGTTGTTTAATAAAAAACTTATAGTTAAAGTTTTGTTGTTTTTTTAATATTTAAAAATTGTTTTTAGTAGCAAAATGTTAAACTAAATTTTTTTTTCGAGAAAAACTATTTTTTGTTGAAAAGCCTTTTTAGAGATTTTTATAGTGAACTAGCTTTTTTGAGAAAGCTTTTTATATTTAAAAAGCTATTTTAGTGGCAAAGCTTATTATAATTAAAAAGTTAAATTAAAAGTTTTATAGATGGAAACTGATTCTGGTAAAAAAAACTGTAAAATAATTTTTAGCAAAAAATCCTTTCTATAGAAAAAAGGTTTTTTTGGAAAACAAATTCATTGCTTTTTAGTAAAAAAATGTTTAAACTAGGCAATTTAGTTGCGCAAGTCTCTTGCCCAACAACAAAACAGCATGCAAAATTTTCACCTTTTTGGTCGAAAAACTTGTAATTTGTTCGAAATTTGTTCTTTTTACCACTTTTTGTCTATCTGCTTCTTGGTCCACCTGTTTTAATTGTTCTACCATTCAGTACTTTTAACATTCCATAGGCTAGGCATTGTTTACGTTCGAGAAATGCTCCCCAAAATATTTTTTATTTTGCATTCATATTTAAATTTTTTTATTTTTTTGATGTTTATGCCATGACGATTTTAATTTTATTAGCTAATTTTACAACACACGATTCAATTAAAAAAATATAAAACTATTTTTGATAAAGCACCACAAGCTCATACACGGTCAATCAGCTGGCACAAGCACTTGATTGCACAATTATATGGTGCTGTGTATGGGCCCTATTATATAGAAAATCTTTTATTTTGTTTATTTTTGATGAGAATTATTAAAATTAAGCTTTTTTAGTAAAAAAAAGTTTTATTATTAGTGAAAATGTTTTTTGTAGTTGAAAAGCTTTATTGGGAAAAACTTTATTACACAGAGAAAACAGATTCGTAATAGAAACCGAATTTGTTGCCAATCGACTGATTCGGTTGTACACATAGAATTTTTCGGCTATATCAACAGAAAGTCAATTGATAAAGAAGAGTTTCAGTTATTGAAACCAAATTTTTGTTACCCCTTCTGAAATTTTGTAGCCACAACTGTAAAATTCGGTCACTGAGATAGAATCATTCGATTGGTAACAAATTCGGTTGTCACTACGAATCTGTTTTCTCTGTGTAGCATTTCCGATTGCCCGTCTTTTGAAATCAATATTCCGAAGTCCCAAATAACTTACAAACTTGACTGATACAAAAATATATCCGACATAGACCTGGTTCGGTTGCTATTTAAAATCGGTATCCATGACTACCTCGATTTTTTACCTATCGCGACGCACAATGGCGCCTGTAGAACATGTGAGATTGCTAAAATCTCCGGTGACAATACAAAATATTGAATTATTACAATCAGAATTTTGGTAGCTTTTCAAAGTTGACTAAATTTCAGTGTGCAAATAAACAGACTATTTCTATATAATTTGGTTCGCTTTCAGTTACATTAACTCGAAAACTACACGCAGAGAAAAAATATAATTGGGCATGGTTACTGTAACCATTTAAATAGTGTTACAAGATTTTTAACTATATTATAGTCACAGTAACCATTTACATGATTGTGGTAACCATAATATGGTTAATTTATGATTCACATGATTGTATCAACCATATATATAGTTACAATAAACAAATATATGTTTGTGGCAACCATATTTATGATGAATAATTTTATCATAATATGTTGTTCTCAGATTATGATAAGCCTTAAGCCGAGAGCAACATAATATGATAAGTCCTTCATCATATGAATGGTTGTCACAAACATATATTTGTTTACTGTAACCATATATATGGTTGATACAATCATGTGAATCATAAATTAACCATATTATGGTTACCACAATCATGTAAATAGTCACTGTGACTATAATATAGTTAAGAAACTTGTAACAATATTGAAATGGTTACAGTAACCATGCCCAACTATATTTTTTCTCTGCGTGTAGGTAACGGATCGTCATTCTTTTTGATTCTATTGATAGATCTATTTATTAAGAAAATAATAAAAAAAATTGTACTGTTTGCTTAGTGTTTGTCCATTCTTCAATATTTCTCAACTTTGATGGAAAATAAAAAAAAACTTTAAATTTCTATATTTGCCATATCTTCAAAATAAGTTCTTTGATTATTCCTTTACCTAATGCAAAAATTTCCAGCTGCCCGTCCTTGCCCCATTTTTTGCTAGAGGTAAAATTTTCAAAAAAATACATCGTGCCTAAAATGTGCATTTTAGCGCAATTTATGACATATAACCGTGAAACCCATATATGGGCAATTCCACGAGAATCGCTACCACGACTGAAAAAACAAAAACCCTTGAAACTTTTTTTCAAGATGATTTGAAGAGAAGAAAATAATAAACTGCCTGTTTCTCTAAATGCGAACAAACATTTTCATTCGTATTTTATATTGAAAACAACTACAAAATTTTAAATTTATTTGTTGTTTTCAATTTAAAATACGAAAGAAAACGTTCGTTCGCATTTAAAGAAACAGGCAGAAAATGTTACTATGTGAAAGTATTTAGATCATATTACATTTTAAAGACAAAAATAATAGTTTTTTTAATTTTTTAATATTTTAGGTATGATTTAGGCTAAAATTGCGGCGAAAACTTTGCTCCCAATTAACTTGTAGTATGAAATGAATTTGACTCTGATTGTTTTTTTGCTATTGTCAAATTGTATATTGAAACCGAATGTATATTTTCTATTAATTTTTTTAGTTTTTGTATATGTACATATCTATATTTACAGAATATACAGTAACCCAATAGAGTCTACATACAGGAATTCAAATTAAATTTCTTTCGTTGAAAGCTGTATTTGTAAGTTAAAAGTAAAAAATTTAAAACAACATCACTTAAGTCGGGTTTAGCAACATTTCCTATCACTTCCAAAATTTCACCGTTATTAAATTTTTTGATTCTGAGTCAAATAACGAAATTTTTTTTTGGTTTTTTTGGCTTTAATGTTCAAAATATTATGAAACTTAATAGCCCCGCCCACCCAAAAGTAGGTGTGACCGAGAATAAATTTTTCGTTATTTTACTCAGAATCAATAACTCATATTTCTACATGTACCTCAAAATGATTTCCGTTTTATGTCTTATTTCGCTCAATATTTTGATACTTTTTCAGATACTCATATTTTTGCAAAATCTATTCCACTCTTTAGGCGTACAAATGTCACGTACAATGATATGGAATTGCCCATATATAAAAACAAATTAAAATTTTTTTAACCTTTTCTGGAATATTTTACAAAAAATTTAAAAATAATTAAAAAAAAAACTTGAAATCTTCCCTGGAATAACTTTGAATCATAAAAGCCTTTAAAAAGAAAACTAAAAAATATTTCATTTTAATTCCCATAAAATTGATTTTTCCACAAATTTCAATTTTGCTAACCCTAACCCTAAAAGGCATAGAAACCTTTTCAAACAATAATTTCATAGGTTGATCAATTATCTATCATTATCACATTTGTTTCAAAAGTTATGATTTTTGCAACGAAAAAAATCAACATATATAACGTATGTACGTATATAACGCCGTATAAATTCGGACAGATTGGGCAAAATCAGGAAAAATATTTTTAAATTTTATGATCAAACATATTTTTTTTGCAAATGATTTTACATTACAATATGCAATGCTTACAAAGATTACAAATAATTTTTAGTTAAAATTATTTTTGATGGAAAAAGTATTTTTTTAGGAAAACAGCTTTTGGAGTGAAAAAGCTTTTTATAGTTAAACAACTTTGGGTATTAAAAAGCTTTTGAAGGGTAAAGATATTTTTTAATAAACAAGTAAACATTTTTGTTGTTGGTGGCAATGCCATATAGAAAAGCATTTAGAGAAAAAGGTAGTTTATAGATAAAAACATTTTAGGAAAAGTTTTTACTTAAGTTTTTAAAAAGTTTAAATAACTTTTTATTAAAAATCTTTTTGTTTAGTAAAAAAAAGCGCTATTTTGGTTAAAAATCCAGCTTTGAAATCAATATTTTCTTTTCCTATACCAAAAAATTGGTATTTAGAGAGTTGTATCTCGAGATAATTCTGCAAACTTTTAAACATTATATTGAAACTTGTCTGCTTTGTTCATTAACCAACATTACCAACGAATGTTTGCAACAATAATCAATCATTTTAACTTTCATTACTAGATCACATACAATGGCAACTTCATACATACTATTTCTATCTCTATACTACTACTGCCACAATAGCATTTTCTTCTTTAAGCTTCTTTTGTAGATCAGCATCATTGTTGTCTTGGTTTCGTTTTTATTTATTTTTTGTTTGTTTTTGTTTCTTTACGCATTCCACCATTAATTTAACATCACTTCAACATAAGTGACTGTCTTGTACGAATGTCATTTGTATGGTAACGCTTGACAGGACAACGACAAAATGATACTCATTGTCAACACAGACATTTACACAAAAGACTCTGAGAACAGGCGCAGACACACACACACACGGAGTTGCAACACAAGCACGCGAAAAGCTAAAACTAAGAATGTGTGTAGAAAAGCTCCAAGAAGCAGGAGCAAGAATTCAGTAAAAATTAACAAAAAGCCTTAAGAACACAACAAATACACAGGCATGTGGCATATTTAAAGAAAATGAGCAGAATTGTAACAATATCGAACGAACTAAAAATATCATCAACCATCGAGTTTCACCACCAACCAACCAACCATCCAAACCAACTACTCAGTCACTGCATACCATTGTGCGAGTACTCACAGTCATATGTTGTATTTGCTGTCGTTGGACTGTGGATCTGATGTTGCTTGTAAATCGCAGGGAGAAACACAAAATTAATTTAACTTAAAGATACATAGTTTAAGCAAAAGCATATTAAACGAGTCATACATTATTATATTTGACAATAACGAAATGAGCAGACAACAACAGCAGCACACAGCATACATGTATTCATCTTTAAATCAGCAACATTGAAAGACCAACAACATTATTTTAAACATGAATATGAGTATGACATGGTTTGGTATGGCATGGCATGGAATAAGTGACAGGACATAAACAGAAGTAAGAGAATACTACATACAAAATTCGATAAAGGGATCTTGGATGGAGCTGCTCGCTGCTTGCTGCTGCTGAAGTTGTTGTTGTTGAAAATTATTACCTTCGCAAAACATAAGCGCGATCATCCGCAATGTCAAACAGATTTCAAGTGACATTGTTGACATTTATAGCAGACTATACAATGATCACAACTATTCATACGACTACTTTAATGTCGGGAATATATACTCTCGTATGTAGTAATCATGGTATGCAGATATATAGAAGAAAGAAACCCTTATTGCAAGAGTTTGGGCTGTGAGAGCAGCACTCTTCACTCATTCCTTATGGTGATCAGTATTCATTGATCGCCACCAAACAAAACTGTCATCATCTTAAGTTGAGTTGATTGTAGTTGTCGTCGACATCGCTGTTGTCCCGCAGATCATCATTATTATTTTGTTTTTACCTGATCATTAAGTTTACTAAGATTTTTTAAAGCTTAAACTTAAAACTTTTTTAATACTTCTCAGTACAATTGTGAACAGTATTTATTGCTTGTATGTTTTAAAAAGCTTTCTGTTCATGTGAGTACAATATTATTGATCATGAGAAAAATATTTAGCAATTGGGTGATCATCAGGGCATACACACACTCACTCACACTCACAACAATGTTGGAGAAAAGAAACCAAAAGTCATCAGAGTCATGCTGAAAAAAAAAACTTAGCCAACAATAACGATGCAAAAACTAAAAAAATAAATTTTGTCTTCTAGATCAGCTGCTGTCAACATTGTTGAATGCGACTGGAATCTGTAGCAATTGTTGACAGTTTGAATTGTGAATTGTCCATATGAACAATGCAAACACAAACAACGACAACAACAACAAAAGAAAAAAGAAACCAATCCAAAGATTACAGTGACATTAAAAAGGAGATGATTTAACTGACAACCAAATACTCCAATAAAATGAACAGCTCTACAGCCAGTAACACCACAACACTTGGACAATTCAAAGTTGTTGCCATTAGTTATAATAATTCACATAAATACATACATATTTCTCAAAGTTTTACTTTGCTTACCATTTCTTAATATTAATTAATTTATTATGGTATTTGAAAACAAAAAAAAGCAGTAAATAATAACTAAGAACACCAAAACCAACAAATTATCACGAAAAGATTGATGACTTCTTTCGAATTTGCAAATATTTATGAAGAGAAGAAAAAAATAATCAAAGAAACTAATAAACACAATTAAATTTACACTCGTACAAAAACTATATAGCTTGGCAATAAATTGCCAATTATTCAACACCATTTCTAAAATACAATATATAGTCCCCATATGTGGTAAAAACTGTGGTGAAATTCTACTTGCACATAGTGGGTCAAAAGATCAATTGAAATATTACTTTTGTTCCAGATCTCTACTAATTTTAAGCTCAATTATTTTGAAAAGGAGATCAAAGGTTTCAAAAACCTGGATATTTGAAGAAACTTGAGTTCTAATCAGAGCAAGAAAACAACTTAATGCAAAGCAAAACTTTGCTAGAAGAATATCAGCGAAAGCGTATAAACGAGCAGATAAGGTCGTTAAATAAGTAGTATTTGACGATGGGCAGAAGAAATTGCCAAAGAAGCATATTAGTCATCGGAGTCCTACAGATGTCGGGACTTTCATAGAGCGAAACTTACAACAAAATTGTTCTGAAAACTATTGAAAAATGAAGAAGTAGAGTTCTGGATGGATTACTATCCAAAACTCTTAAACGTGTTGCCGCTTGTAACCAACCAACCGATATCTCAGATATTAATGAGATTACGAATGCAATCATTGGTCACAAACACCACAAGGTACTCGGATTAGACATCTTCCTAGAAGTTTTCACGGTAGACTCTAACACAAGAATACATTGTTCTGACACCCAGGATGACAAACTAAATGAAGGAATGGTCAGTAAAATTCCACATTCCAAAAGACGACTTCAGCATTTGCAAGGGTACAACACCCCTCTCTATTGTAAATAAATTCAAAACATAAACTCGACTGTACCTCTTCTACATATTGTAATGGGAAGTTTCATTGACATTGGAAACTTCGTTTAGGAAGTACATATTTATTTAAATTTTTTTGCCTTTAAAAATGGAAGTAAACGCCAGCCAGAGGGATCTATACAGGCGATAGCCATTGTTAGTATGCAGTTCCCGAAACGCACCAGACAGTATTAACTCCATTGTTGGTAGTCTTCGAGGCATTACACTTCTTCTCAATACATCCTGGAGTACACAGTATCCAACAACACTAGGAGATTGATTGTGAATTAATCTGATGGGCCGGCAGTAGTTTAGAGACACTTTAGTCAAACTCTGGCTATATAAACAAGTAGCCAGTCTACTTGTTTATATCTCTATCCTCTTTACAATTTCACAATGTATAGAAGAAATCTATCTAGATGCTGACGTTCTTAACCGTTCTGGAAGAGGAGAATTCAGACTGTGTATCAAATTTGATAGCTTTGAGTTAAAAATCGAGATACCCAACCAGATGAATTCACAATCTGCTGATGGGACACTTGTAGTTTCCTTATTTCTTCAAAGGCTTCTAACTTATAAAGGATACACTAACACTGTATTGACAGTTCTATGTATGCTAAAAGGTGATCATGTAAGGCTTATCATGAAAAAGTACTTCATGAGCTTGAACGGTTAACTGATGTTTAGATTATCGACATCTATTGAATTTCGGTTTAACATGTGTTTTGAAATGCAAATAACTGAATTTCAAATAATTGCATTTGATTTACAAATAAGTCTCTGTGACGTCCAAATGTTCGTATAGTATTGGTGTCTATGTAAGTCGATATGACTGATTTGGAATGAACTTAACGATATCCTGGAGAGAACTTCGGAAACGATGGGTGGGTCAAGTAGTCCGTGCATTTTTGAATGAAATGCAGGTTTTTGGATAAAAAAATATTTATCAACGTAGTTTCCTTTGAGCTCTATGAACTTTGTCCAAGATTTCAGCAATTTTTCGTATCCCTTCCAAGAAATAAGATTTGTCTATGTCATAAAAATAGGTATTTTTGTGAGATGATTTCATTGTTAGATTCAAATTTCTTTCCGCCGAGACATTTCTTCAGATTTAGAAACAAGATATAGTCACTGGGGCTAAATCCGGGGAAAAGGGTGGAAGAGGGAGCATTTCGTAACCTAATTTATGGATTTTTACCATGGAAACTGCGCATGTGTGTAACCTTTTAGGCAAACTCGGAAGCCATCTTGCGAAAAAAATGAGTCATGTGAAATGCCTATGGCTTCTACAATCTCTTGCATTTTTTAGTATGAAAAAGTGCAATATTTTTGAAGGACGGAGTTTTAAAGAGGCATATTTTTGAATCTAATTGAGATATTGACTTGAAATTTTTTTGGTAAGACCAAAAATTAACTTATCTAAACAAAAAAATATAGCTCGGAATAAATGTGGATCAAATTGTTCCTAATATTTGCAATCCTATTAAAATTTTGATATAAATTTTAGTTTTAGAGACTCAATAAATATGTTATATGTAATAAAATCTTCATTTATTAACGAAACTCAATGAAATTTTCAACGTTTTTTGTTTGTTTGTTCTAATTAACAACTTGTAAAAAAAACTTGTCAAAAGGTCAAAGGGAATCCCGCAATTCCTAAAAATTGGAGCGAAAATCCCAAAAAATGGTATTTTTTACAATTTTGCCTATAGGGTCCACATTTCCTTCGGGGCTGGGAAAATACTTTGGCGATAAATAGGGAACACATCAAGGTTTCTAAAGCTGCTTTCCGTTCTCTGATCCCAGCTTTGGTATTTTAGAACATGTGGCCCAAATTAGAAATTTTTACGACATATTCAAAAAATGGGACATTTTTTATACCAAAATGTTCTCCGTAAAGATACCTTACAGAAAACATAAAATTGTTGTATGTTCTTAAAGAAAGTTTTTTTTAATAAAAAAAGAGTTACGTCACCTTTTCGCCCAAAAAACAGCAAAAATCTACTATTTTTTAATATTTAAATTGAAAATCGTTTATTTAATAGATATTGACTTGAAATCTTTTATATATTATTAGTAATTTAGTTGTCTAACTAACAAAAAAAATTCGAGTCCATTCGGTCCAAAATTACGCCCTATATTTTTAAAATAGCGGGCCAAGGTATGACCAAATTTTAAAATTTAAATTTTTAGATGACTATAACTCGAAAATTAGAACAGATAAATAGCACACGCAAGCATGTTTTTTCAAGACCTATCAGAGCGCTTTCCAAAAATGTAAAAATCTTTGAAATCGGATGGGAAACAAAAAAAATGGCACGTGTTTAAAAATTTTACATCTCGAAGGTACTCTACATTGAGCCCCCATATCGCCACCCCTTTAGCATTTGTAGGATGCATTTTAATAAATTAAACTCGAATACTCCTTGGCTACGGTCACGTCAAATTTTATCAAATCGGATCGGACCAGCCGTTTAGAAATGCCAGATTTATTTCCAAAAAATTTCGATTCTGCCCTACTGTGGATCGGCCAACATCATATCGTGTTTTTTTTCAATTGTTTCCGGTTTAGAGACCTCAACTGGGCGTCCAGAACGTTCAGGATCTTTCGTGCTTGTACGGCCACAAGAAATTCAGTAATCCACTTTTTTACCATTGAAATTGATGGTGAAGTGTTTCCGTAGTATTTATCAAGTTTAGTCTTTATTTGAGTGTTGTTTTTTTTGGTCCGCAAAAAATAATGTTTAATGAGCAGTGACAAAACTTAAATGATGCTGCTCGGTCAAATTTTGGCAGGCGTCAACTGACAGATGCCTGTTGACAGGAGGAGTCGTGGAGTTATTGACCCATCCTCGTAGAATAGAATCATGTACAACTCTCGTGGCAACTCGTAAGTAACCATCGTAAAAAAATGTCTGCTAACTTATGTGTGAAAGTTTTTTTTTTATTAATCCTGAATTATTTTTTGGAAAATTATTTTAAGAAATATCAAGTGATGTTTATATTAGTGAATAAATTTCTTAATATTTTCCGAAACAGTGTTCGAAAAGACAAACTTCAAGCCAAAGTCAAGCCGGATAAGCATGAATTGAAATGTCAGAAGTATTTATTTATTTAATTTATTTGTTTAGCAGTTGTTTCATTTACAAATCACAACAGCAGCCAGTTGTTGCTGTACAGTGAGTGTTTCTTTAAGCTTAAACCAATAATTATTTCTAATTGAACATTTAATATGCCACACACATACCACAAACATATACATTATATTTAGGAGCTCATAGATAAATACAGACATGAACTGAAAAATCAACATTTATTCTAAATTGTCACTGTGTTTGATTTGGTTTCCAGTCAGTCAGTCAGTCAGCTAGTCATTCATTCAATCATTTCTTCAATGCAGGTGATGACGGCTGACTGCTCTTTTTGTGCCAACTTCTTCGTTGTTGGTAATTGCTGTCTAATGACAATTGGTAACACGACTAAATCATTAACATATTTGAGGCTACAACTTGATGTCTGTTGTTTTAGTAGTAGATTTAATTAAAATGATGTGATCTTTTGAATGCTTAAGGAGTTTTTTTCTTCTATAATTTGTTGATTTGTTTTCAAATGAAATGGAAAATCCTTTCTATAATTTATTTCGAATGCATTAAAATTGTACAAATGTTCAATCGTCATGAACATTTTAATTTCAGAATTTTGATATACAAAGGTGTACTTTTTTTTGGAATAAAATTTTGTAGTTTACTCGAGGGAATCATGAATTTGAAAAGTATGAAATTATGAAATGGGATAAACAAAAGTGAAATTAGTGAATTAATAGTAATTCACTGTGTATTTCAATTGCTACGGAAAGTTAAAATAAATTGCTTGATTTTTACCAATTATTTATTTATAGAGCTAAAGAGGAATACTATTAAATTCTGAAAACCAGTCACACCACATAAAAACATATTACACGTAAATTGTGATCTATTGCAATTTATGGTTTAAACAACGAAAATTACACTCGATGGTCAAAACGATTTGTTTGAGAGTATTACTGTTACTGAGAAATATTTTCGGAAAAAAAACTATCGGTTGATACAGCTCTTGTTGAGATGACAATCCTTAACCAAATGGGACTAAGGTCATTCCGGAGCAAATATCCATTCAAGAGCATCTTTACTATGATGAAGACAGATTAGACCAGTTATCGGCAGTCATAGCCGCCAGGATCTGAAAAAGATCAGTTATTGGATGTATGACTTAAAAATTCGAGATTTTTTCAAATTTTTAGCTTTTATTTTGAAACATTTGTACAATATAAATTTATTCAAAGTATTGGCCATTATTATCTATGACTTCTTCACATCTTTCTGGCAACATATGGATTCCGATCCAAAAGAACTGCTCATCTTTTGAGGCCAAGAAAGAATCAAGCCAATTTCGGATACTCTGTTCCAAAGTGAAGCGCATCCCAGAGAGAGTGCTCTGCATCGATCAAAACATTACCTTAGCGCCATGGATATTTGCCTTTGGTATCGATTAGGCTGGTTGGCCGGGCTTACGCTTCGAGTTATTGTAATGGACCCACTTTTCATCCCAAGTAATGACTCGGTGCAAAAATGATTTTCTTTTATAGCGTTCAAGCATCAGACTACAAAATCGTCTTTCAAGTTATGGTACCCAATTTTCCTGCGTTTGGATGAATCCTGATGCTTGCAAACGTTTCGAAATTGCTACTTGAGTAGCTTCCACTGATTTTGTAAGCTAATGTTGAGTTTGACAACAATGTTCATGGAGTAATGACTCCAATTCTTGGTCTTCAAACTTTTTTGGCTGGCTTGGGCGATAATTGTCTTTCGTGTCAAAATCACACTTCTGAACCGTACAAACCATCTCTCGCACTTTGAAACCGATGAAACACAATCACCATAAGCTTCGATGAGCAATCAGTGTACGTCAGCTGCACTTTTTTATACCCTTCACCTTCGTGAGAAGGGTATATATAAGTTTGTCATTTCGTTTGTAATTTCTACATTTTTCATTTCCGACCCTATAAAGTATATATATTCTGGATCCTTATAGATATCGGAGTCGATTAAGCCATGTCCGTCTGTCTGTCTGTTGAAATCAATTTTCTGAAGACCCCTGATGTCTTCGGGATCCAAATCTTCAATAATTCTGTAAGACATGCTTTCTAGAAGTTTGCTGTTTAAAATCAGCAAAATCGGTCCACAAATGGCTGAGATATGAGGAAAAAACCAGGACAACCTCGATTTTTGACCTATATCTGGATTACTAAGTCATTAATATAGACAATATGGATATCTAATGATAGATATTTCAAAGACCTTTGCAACGACGTATATAAGACCATAGTAAGTTGGACCTACAATGGGTCAAAATCGGAAAAAATATTTTTTAACCCGATTTTTTTTTTCACCAAAAAGAAATTTTTTTTTTAAAATTTAAAAAAAAATTTTTAAAATTTTAAAAAAATTTCAAAATTTACAAAAACAATTCTAAAATTTTTTTTCCAAAAAATTAAAAAAACAAAAAATAAAAATTTTTTCACCTAAAAATAATTAATTTTTTATTTTGAAGTATAATTTGGTGAAGGGTATATAAGATTCGGCACAGCCGAATATAGCTCACTTACATGTTCAAATTAATGAAGTAATGCAAAACTTCCCGCATATGACGCTTCGTTGGTATAAAATTCTATATTTTAGAAACAAAAAAATTAGTTTTTTACACTATAATGTTCAATAAATGACAGATAAGTACCATTCAAAATGACATATAGGAGGAACTATACTGACTGATTCATCATCGCACAGCCCAAAAGCCAGAAGCTATAAGCATGATATTTTAACTGTTGGTTCATCCCTCCCCAAATATATCCACTAAGACAGGACTTTTGGGAAATCGAATTTTTAGGAGTCAAATACGTGTAAATTTGGTAACCTTCTTCGAAACTAATACAGATACAGAAAAACTTAAAAATGCATCTTACTCCATTAAAACAAAGCTTACAGGTGTTTGGTACTTTTTCGAAATTTAAACCTTTTAGAGGAGAAAACGCGTGAATACTGTATTTTGGTATTTTTTTTGGCACGCTATGCTTCTTTTATGCCCGTAACTTCAACAAATAGATATCTACGGTGTAAAATACCCAGCAGATAAATTTACCTAAAAGGTAACTTGACATTAATTTCAAATCTATATCCACGGGTAAAAATTACCAAATATTTTTACTCCATAAGTAACTAAGCTCTGATAGATTTCTATTTGTTGAAATTACGGCCATTAAACCAATTAACATAAATATAAATTTTAAAACGTATTCTTATCTTATCGTACTTATCAAAAAATACCAAATATGAATTGGGTACTTTTTGGAAATTCGAACTCTTGAGGGATAAAATTTGTATATTTATTTTTATACAAATTGACATACCCTCTTAACACGAAGTCTGGTTATGTTTTAACTTATAGTTATACTGACAGTTTTCATACAAAAATAATTTAAACCGACAGTATAACTATTAGTTAACATCTAACCAGGCTTCGTGTTAATGAGGGATAGACATATAAAAATTTTATTCAGATCTGCCACCACGATACAGAAATTTATTTGAATAAAATTTTATCACCGCAATGGGGACAAAAAAGTACCAAAAAGGGGAAAATATATTTTATTCGAAATAACTAAGCGAATATTGAAAAAATTGTTAACATTGGTTCCTGGAGTTAACTACACGCAGAGAAAAAATATAGTTGGACATGGTTACTGTAACCATTTCAATATTGTTACAAGTTTTATAACTATATTATAGTCACAGTAACTATTTACATGATTGTGGTAACAATAATATGGTTAATTTACGATTCACATGATTGTATCAACCATATATATGGTTACAGTAAACAAATATATGTTTGTGACAACCATTCATATGATGAATGACTTATCATATTATGTTGCTCTCGGCTTAAGGCTTATCATAATCTGAGAACAACATATTATGATAAAATTATTCATCATAAATATGGTTATCACAAACACATACTTGTTTACTGTTGATACAATCATGTGAATCATAAATTAACCATATTATGGTTACCACAATCATGTAAATAGTTACTGTGACTATAATATTGTTAAAAATCTTGTAACACTATTTAAATGGTTACAGTAACCATGCCCAATTAAATTTTTCTCTGCGTGTAGTTAAAAAGTATATTCGGTCAATCCCGACCATATTACACCCTACAACGCGAATACAATTATAAACAGTTTTCTTTTAAAATTTATATCGAAGCTATGATTAATTGTGGACCGATTGTTACAAAATTTGTTGAGATGACTTTTGTATGTCACCAAACTTATTTGTATTTAATTTTATTGGACTACCAACATTTTATAGAGATTTATGCTAGTATATCCAGTAATTAATAATACCTTACTACACTAGTTCCAAGTAATGCGGAAGGTATGTAGTAGTAGTTCATAAATATTGTTTAGTCTTAGCTGGCAACTAAAGAAAAGAAACACAATTTGCTTTTTTTATTTTTTAATACAAAATTTTATTTTCCATTTTATGTTTTTTTTCAAATTTCTTTTAATTTTTTTGATATTTTTAGAGGGTTTGTTTGTATTTCATATTTCATTTCAAAATTCAAATCAAAACAGAAATTATTTATGTATATAAATCGACATGATATTTAAGCAATAAATTAATTATAAATATAAAAAAAATTCATAAATATATAAAATCAATAATAATAATACAAAAATAAAAATAAAGAAATAATTAACTTAATTTTACTTACAAACAATAATTACGTATTAAATTAAGTATTTAACTTACAAATTAAAACTAATCTAAAAGATATATTAGATAATTAACACTAATAATTACAAATTAAATTATTTAAATTATAATTATAATTAATATTTACAAAGGTGAAAAATAATAAAATAAAAAAAATTAAACTTAAAAATACTTTCTTTCTTTCTTCATCTGTGATCAAAATTTTAAACATTTCAAAAATTCAATACAAAATCAATTTTTCATAGATGGATAAGATACATACATACATACATACTTCCAACAAATTCAGTCTTTAAAAAACAAATAAATTAATTACATACAAATTAATCAATTCGTTTGTTTGTTTGTTTATTTAGCAATTAATTAATTTAAGGGGTAAAACTAAAGGTTTTTTGCTTAAAGGCAAAGAAATGCATTTTTTTTCGTTTGTTAATTTAAATATTTATAGATTTAATACAATTTTTTCGGTTTGATTTGTAAGAAAAAATTGTAATTAAATTTTTAACTTAAGTGTCTAATAAACTGGGCTTTAAGGTTTCTCGAGTTTTTGTCTCTGGCCTTGCAGGGGCTTAGAGAGGGGGAGAGAGATAGCTAGCTAGAGATAGAGAGCAAATTACTTAGGTTTATAGTTGTTTTTTTGTTTGTTTTAATACTGCTAGAAAAGTTTGTTACAACTTTTTTTAATCAAAGTTAATTACAAATTTAGTTTTTTTTTAATTTTTAAGATTTCGAGTTTAATTAAGTAATTTTTTACATAGTAGAGAAACAGAATGAGTGATAGAGAGAGAGAGAGAGTAGGACGGTTTGCTTGTGTTTAAATGTAAATTTTAAATATTTAAAAATAATTTAATTAAATCCATTTTTGTTTTCTTCTTTTTTCTTTTGTTGTATTAATAAATTAGACCACACAATTTGCATTTTGTTTGTTTTTTTTTTAAATAAATTCATATTGACAGTTACAAAGTATGGCAAATTAATTTTTTATCAAAATCATTCATTCATTGGATTGTACTCGTGTGGTGGGGGGCAAATAATTATGGTTTTTTTTCTGTTTCATTGTTTACGGCAAGCCAAGGGTTTTTTTCTTTTCATAAATACATTGTACAAGAAAAATTGTATATAAAATTAAAAATATTAAAAAAAAAAAATTTTCAAACAAATAACAAGCCTTGTTCTAGGACAAGGTCTACTTTTTTTATATACTCGCATACGATCAGTTAAATATGGTCTGTGTGTGTATGAGAAGCTGATGATCATGATGATGATGATGTAGATGTTGCCAGTGCCAGCTGTACTGTACGGCTTGCTTACAGACACGTGTGTATCGTTTTCTTCGTTCGACACAATTTACACTTGACTTCACAACACCAGTGGAATGTGCAGGCACAACGTTCGACTACCACAACCTCTTGGGTGCGATAGCCACGGCCGCAGCACATCAGATCACAACCATCTACACCAATCGATGTATCGTTGCACTGGCGTCCATGTGTTCCTTGGATGCCCAGACGCAAGTTCTTTTCACAGAATGATGGTGAGGGTTCCAAGTAGACAATGTCTTTGGTGCCGGGTGGCTTATGATCGGGATTGTGGGGTTTCAATTGGAAGGAATATCTAAAATGAGAGAGAGAGAAAGAGAAAGGGGGTTGATAAGTAAATTTAGTTTGATGATAAAATTTATTATAAAGTCTAAAAAATAAATTAAAAAATTTAAAAAAAAATTTCGCTACTAAATTTCCAAAAAAAAAAAATTTTCAAATTATTTTTAAATTTTTCACTAAAAAAAACTTTTTGTTAAAATTTTTTTTCACAAATAAGTTTAAAAAAAATTACCGTAAAATTTTTTTCGTTAATAAATTTCAAAAAAAAAGTTTAAAAAATTAAAAAAAAATGTTCAAATTTTAACAAAATTTTTTAACGTAAAAAATTGTATGCCAAAAAATGTGAAAACTTAAAGAGAATGTAAGAAATAAAGCCTTAAACACACATACCTATTATTCTTTTTGCCTTGTCTCTGTCTGCCGCGCACTGAGTTACGCGACACCGCATTCGATGTGGGCAAACTATTGGGCGAGGGCATATTGGGATGATGTTTCACCACATGCTCATCATTTAGCATTCTATCCTCATCGTAGGCATTGGGACTGGCGGCATTTGGTGAAATAACCGCAGCTGAACCCACCGCATTGGGACTGTTGGCAGCTGGAACGGCATTGGCACTACCGCTGGGACGCAAACTATTGCTCATCATGACACGAGAGGCGCCATCGAAACGATCCTTAAGATTATCGCCAATAACACGGAAATTGGCCAAACGCATCCAACAGGTTTTAACGGTGCAGGAACCAGACATACCATGACATTTACATTCTTGACGCATTTCAGCTTGGACATGCTAAAAGAAAAAAAACGAAATTTAAGGAAAATTAGTATTTTTGTAAGAGAAGAAATATTTTTATTTTTATTTTGTTTTTAGGCTTAAAATGACTTCATTAGTAAATCTTTTGGCGAGCTAAAATATAATTTATGTGCTGCTCATTTTTGACATTTTATGGCGTATTAAGAGCCACCCTTCTGTGCATTAATATGTTTTCCACTTAATTATTTTGGCTTTAGCTGGTCTGTTTTACGGCAACTAAATGAAAACAGCATAAAAGAACCGTGGAAACTAAGCACAGCAGAAAACGATCAGGTAGGTTTTGTATGCGGATTTGTTATACAAGACGCGTGCAAACGTCTCTGGGGAGTAGAGGAGGTTTAAAAGAAACAAAAAAACATGAGCATGATCTGCGCATTTGCAACATTATTAAAAACCAATAAATGTTGTTGGTTGGTTTTGTTGTTTTTTTCTCTTCTGTAAAAGAACAATAATCAACATACTCTACAACTTGGTGGGGGGGTTTAGTGTGGGGCCTGCTGCATTTTGCAAAATTTATACATATGGCCAAAAAGCATTACCCAGCATGAGGTCAATTTTTATAACGTTGCTGTTGTTGTTGTTGATATTATTACAACGCACCATACAACATATTTAAGCTTTACTTGAATTGTATTTAGAAAAAAAAAACCTTAAGAGGAGGTCGTTCTTTATAAAGCTAAAAGAAATATGTACAAAAAAACATGTTGAGTACGAGTTTTAACCAAAACGACTTAATTTTTTTTTTGTTTTTCTTTTTTTTTTGGATCATGCAATTGCATACGATTTTTCTGTAACGCATATAAACTACAAGCTCAATGGCATATTAATTGCTGAACAACAGCAACAGCTTTAACAGCCCAGCAACATAAACGATAACAGCAACAAAATAAAGTCATCGTAAGCTTAAGATAATGAAACAAATAATATGAAGCTGGTCCAAGTAAAGTAGAAAACAGAATTCAAAGTTGGTGAGACAATTTAACGGCGTAAAGAAAACAGCTGTTTTCAAAAAATTAATTCAAAAGAAATTAATTAGTTAAATAAAAGTGTTTGGAGGAAATTGTACGACGTTAAAATGAAGAAATTAGAGTATTTAAGAGAACTTTAGGAGGATTTTAACTGTAAGCAGCGGCTAAAAAACCTTTATTATTTTAGGAATTGTAAAAGGAGCTATTCAGAAACTTTTGCTAAACTCAAGACGCCTTTCAATTTAAATTTAACCAGCGGCCAGTAAACTCTAAATATTTTACAAACTTTTCTTTATTTATTTGCCATACACGTATGCCTCATAACAAACATGTGAGAATGCTGCTTGATCGTGTAATAAAAATTGAAATTTGTGTTTTTAGAGCACCGAGGATTAGTAGCAATGTTTATAGCAATTTTATAATAAGGATTTTTTGTTTGTTTGTTCATGGATGTATTAATTGTAATAATCTCTAGCATGTTGTGTTTGTAAGTTTGTAACTCAGCTAGCAACTGTTGAAATGTTATATCAACAGAAAAAAAAGCTGTCAACAATTTTAATATATGATCCTCTTGTTACAACTCTCAACCAAAAAAAGCAACATGACAGGGATGGAAAATCAAATAATACTGATATACATTAAATCTTCCAGAGAAAAAACTGTTATACTGAACATTTTCTATAGAAAAACTTTTATACTAAAAATAGTTTATAGCTAAAACTGGTATACTGATAATTTGTGATAGAAAATACTGTTATACTGAAAATTTTGTATAGAGAAAACTGTTATACCTAAAATTTTCGATAGAAAATACTGTTATACTGAAAATGTTCTTTGGAAAAAACTGGTATACTGAAAAAATTTTATAAAAAAAACTGTTATACTGAAAATTTTCTATAGAAAATGCTGTTATACTAATAATTTTCTATAGTAAAAACTGTTATACTGAAAAATTTTTATAAAGAAAACTGTTATACAGACAATTTTTTATAGAAAAAATGGTTTTAATGAAAACTTTCTATAGAAAATACTATTATACTGACAATTTTCTATAGTAAAAACTGTTATACTGAAAAATTTTTATAGAGTAAACTGTTATACCGAAAATTTTCTATAGAAAAACTGTTATAATGAACATTTTCTATAAAAAATACTGTTATACTGCAAATTTGCTGAAGAGAAAACTGTTATACTGAAAAGTTTTTATAGAAAATACAGTTGTACTAACAATTATGAATACAAAAAACTGTTATACTGAACATTTTCCATAGGAAAAAAGGAC
The DNA here is from genome assembly GCF_958450345.1 of Calliphora vicina. NCBI lineage: Eukaryota > Metazoa > Arthropoda > Insecta > Diptera > Calliphoridae > Calliphora > Calliphora vicina. The sequence goes on from NC_088781.1 coordinate 7,347,919, forward strand.
TAACATGCAACATTTTTTATATAAAATACTTGTTGCTTTAGTATGACTCTCTTCTTTACACTAAGGCGAAATTAAGAGAAAGCGAAATACTAGAAGATCAATACAACATGCACAGACATGCTTATAACGAACTGTAAGTAATGCAGAAACTATAGGAATGTGTAAATATCTCTTTTTACTAAAATATTTTTATATCAAAAGGATATCAAACGTATTCAATAACTTTTCCATGCCTGAAACTTACAAACAGCATGTTAAACAGAAATTTATCTTATAAAACTCTGAGACTCAAAAACTCTTACTTAAACAAGTACTCGATCGTACTCTGTGGTTACTTAAAGAAGTGTAAGAGGAGTGTAACTCTACTAACCAACCATGTAAATAAACGTATAATGGGGCGTTGGTAATATATCGTCAAGTAGTTTGTGTTTAATGATTAGAAGCAAATACAAAACAAAAAAGACTACCACTACTAAAAAAAAAGACTAGTAATAGAGCTCAGCAGGAGGTCCCGTTTAAGTTTTCTTTTAACGTTTATTTAACTCTAGCCAAAAGAAAAGAAAGAAAACCCCTCGTAAACTAGTACGGAAGCTTTGTGTTTATGTAGTTGTTGGCGCAATTAATGAGGATCACCCAACCAGCCTAACACAATTTGCCAATATATTATCAAGAAACTAATGAAGTTGCCCCCCATAATAAAAAAATGGATATAAAAAAAAACTTACCGCTCTGCCAGCTTCGTTGTTGTGCAAATTCATTTTTTCTCTCAAATTGCGGCCACGTTCACCAGTATCGACGAATTCGCGGGAGAATTTGAAACCAAAGCCAATATTATCGGAACAGCCACCCCATTCCCAGTCTCTAACGCCCGCCACACTGCCAGCCTGGGCATTAGCCTGGGGAGATCTAGATTGATGACTGTAGTCACAGGTGCAGGACTCTATGGAACCCTCACTGCAGGCCCGGGCAATAGAATGGGTAACAGCAGCACTGGTTATGCTGTAAATGAAACCAGTTTCACGGCAACCTAAAAGTAAAAGAAAAAAATTTACAAAATTTTAGTAAAGTCTTTAAGGTGGTCGGTCAATTTAAAGCTTTTTTTACAATAAATAAAATTTTTTTCAAGTGAAGTTTATTTTTATTTAAAATTGACAAGATAACTACTTTTGCCACCCAGCTAGAGGATTTTTTTTTATTTTGGTTTTTAATTTATGAGTATTATTTCTTATAAATAATCTTTATCATGTTTATGAATAATAGCACTTGTCTTTAAAATCATTCATTCGTTGTTACGTTGTTTCTGTTGCTGTGTGTTTTTTTTTGGTTCTCTTATGATTTACATTGTTGGTCAATTATGACACTTCAAGTAATCACTGCCACCAAATAATGTTTATTCATATTTTATGACAATGAGCATGAAGATGAGATGAGATGATCTTGATCATCAAGTGGCTCACATAGCTAGCTGTAGTAGTAGTAGGTTGTTTATACTCAAATTTGTCTGTCTGTCTGGCTCTTCACTTTTTTTTTTTTTGCTTTTTTGTGAATTATAGAGTCCCCCTACAGAAATGTTTTGAAGTAGTATTAAAATGGAAGGATTAAACAATGGAAATTGAATTTTTATGTTCTGCTCAAGTGGTTGCTAAAGGCAGCTACTATATTTTTTTTGTTAATGTTTATCAGATGTGGTAAACAAAATGTATAGGAGACACTAGACAGTTTATGACAAATGTCTATAAAAATAACAACCTTAAAAAAACACTAAAATACGAAATGCAATAAATTTGTTAAGTTGAAGTGAAAAATTTATTTTAAAGTTAAGTAATAGTAAAGAAAATGTTTAGATAAATTAAATTAAACAGAATTTTAACACAAACTTAAGGAAAAAATTTAAAAACTTAGGCAAACACTTTTAAAAAAAGTAATAATAAGCTTTAAATTTTTGAGTGTGTGTAAATCAAGTTTGAGAAGTCTTCAGATATCTGAGGGATCTAAATATTATACAAATATATCAGTTATCTTTTTGGTATATCTGTTATTAAAAATCAGCAAAATCGCTTTTTAAATGTGGGACATGTGAGCAAACAAACAAGACTACCTTGATTTTTCAATGCTTTAGGTTTCTTTAATTATCTCGCTTTTTAATTTCTGTACATAGACAATAGGTATAACAAATGAAAGGTATTTTAAAGGGCTATCCAATGTGATAGAAGGAATTTTGATTTTCTTTTCTTCTTAGATAGATTTAAACTTATTTTAACGCTTTGTGGCTTAGATTGTGGTTTTATGAAAATATTTTTTTTTTCAATTTAAGGTTTTGTTTAAAATAAGTGCTTCTGCTCTTTTTTGTTGTAAACATTATTCATCTGCATATGTTTTAATTTTTTTTTTGGATTTAAATTTAAATCCCTGAGAACTAAATCACCCAAGTAACAAACAAACAAATTTAAAATATTGTTCAAATCATGCTCTGTACTTAAGTTTGTAAAATCCAAAAAAGGGTCACTTTAAATTTTGCTGCTGGAAATCGAGCAATTGTGTGTTGAGCTCATAACAAGCAGCAGACTGGTGTTTAAAACACAAAAAAACATCCTCAACTCAAGGGTGCTCTAAACAAAGATTTAAATAAAACAAAAGGATCACTTGGCATTCAACTACTACCACTACTACTGTTCTCTCTCAAGATCAATGGAAAAAAGATCAATTACAATTGCACAATTGCTAAAGTATTACCAAAAAAAAAGAGATTTAAATAAAACTGACCACGCCTCTTGAAATTTAAAAAAAAAATCCCTTTTAAAATCCCTGATATATAAAATATATAGAACGGAAATCCGTTTAAATCATGTTTACAAAAACAATCAAATGAATTCAATTCAAAATAACAAATATCAAATTTCCTTAATAATTTTAACAAAAACCCAAGGAAGAGGCGTTTAAATTCGAAATGCTGCTTTAGCAATTCAGTTTTTACTTTTTAAATAACTTAATTTCTTTAAATTGTTTCGTTTGAGTTCTTATCACTCTATATGATCTTGTTTAAATTAGTTATTTTGTGTAATTTTTTATTTATTTAACAACCGCGCCCTTTTTCACTACATATTTCTGAAAAAAGCATGAGTTTTGTGGTGTTTTTAGCAATATAACGCCTTTTTTAATATTTTTTTGTTTTATTTATTTAAAAAAAAAAACATTTAACAAAAAAAATATAAGATAACATGACTCATTTAATGTTAAACAAGTAATAAGTTTTATGTCATTCATTAAATTTGTGTTCATAATTTTTTTTTACTTTTAAAAAAGTGTTTAATGTTAACGTGCAGGTATTTTCTTTGGGTTTGTTGTACCTGTTAACTTAAATATCACAACTTTATTTTCTTGGGTGTTCTTCAGCCAAAATTTACACACAATTATTTATTTCTTACACAGACTTTATAACAACTGATAAATAAATTTTGTTTTCTGAGGTTTATAATTCAACCTTTAACTAAATATTTATTTGGGTTTTGATTTCTAAAGAAATATTTTTATGTGGCGAACAACCAATAAAACCAACAAGAAAATCAAATAATGTTTGTAATTGTTATATTTGTTTGTGAAATGTATAGTTTCTGCTCTAAGGTAAACAATTAACTGGAATTTGTTACAATTTCAATACAAGAATCCCCGAATCTCTAACATATAGAAGAATTCCAGGAATTGATTTGGTTGTAAAATTGGAATTAATTTCCTGTTTTGCTTTGTTAGAGGGCGAGGGCGTTAATTGACATTAAACTCTTCAAAATTAATGCAAACAAATTACAATGACATTTCATCTGTCATCACTCAAAGAAAATGTGTCGTGAAAGTAAAATTTCGAAAAAGAAATTTCTATTTGAAACATTAGAATCGTAAAAAACAAGTGTTATCTATAAATATCGAACAAAAAGCTGGATTTTAGCAAAAGCTTTAAGCTGCATTCAATGCAGGAAATTGATAAAACTTTAAGACCTTGTTAACAAAAAGCCAACAATAGAATTAAACAAAAGCTTTAGAAGAAGCTTTATTTTATAAAAATTCTCATTTAAACTAAATATGTCGTAAAAAAAAAATTTCGAAACTAAATTCTTCATTTGAAGCATTAGAATCTTTAATATAATGTCTGCATTAAAGCTTTAGAAGAAGCTGACAAGGGTCGCTCTAAAAAATGTTTAGCTAAACAATTAATTTTAAACCTTAGTTGTTTAAAAAAATAAGTAATTTCCCTAAAGCTTAACAAAAAGCTGGATTTAGCAAAAGCTTTATGGAAATTTAACCTGGACAACATAAGGAATACATTTAACAAAATATCTAACTAAAATTAATGGTTTGTAATAATAAAACCCTTAAAGCTTTAAGCCAGCAATCAAAAGCTTTACAAAAAGCTGCATTATATAAAAATTTTAACGTTAGACATTTAAAACATTGATAACTAATTTCCAGCAAAGAAAGCTAAACAAAAGCTTGATTTTTGCAAAAGCTTTTAAGCATTGAATGTTTTTTTTTTTTAATTTCTAAATGAAAAGGAAGTTTTTTGTCTTTTCTTAATTAATTAATCAATCATATTTTGTTACTTTTTTCTCTCTTTTTCTTTAAAAATAATCTTGATTAATTTCTCTTTTTCTCATTTCTTTACAGGTATTTATACAATTTCCTTTTTAACATTAAGTAAGTAAAATATGTTTTTAAAACGTTTTCAAATCCTTTTCAAATCATCTTTTTTTATCATTTATCATATAATTCGAAGAACATTTTGTTAAATATCTTAATTTATTGTCAAAAAAAAAACCAACCAAATCTTGTGTAATCTTTTAAACCAATTTGTTCTGCTAACTATTTCTTTAAACCCGGTAAAATTTATATGCTGTTAAACTAAATTTACCACAAAGTCAACGCCCATAGGAATTTCTACAAATCTCTAAACCTAATTGATTTAACATAGAATGGAAAAATGTTAAAGCAATTTGCAAAAAATTCTAGAAAAAAAAAATACAATAAAACAAACTCTAACTAAGTAATCAAGGCGTAACAAATTGACTTTTTGTTTCACCTACAAAAATTTCAAGTAACCAGCTGTTTAAAGTTTAAAGAAAAAACGGAACAACAAAACTAGATAAATTGTTTGAATTTCAAAACCTTTAAAAGAAGAAAGGAAAAGGACTTAAAAATACATTTTTATGTCTCTCATGTAACAGTAGTACTGGCTGGGGTGTTAATGGTTTTTTAAAAGGTGTTAATTATTTTTGAATAAAATTCTATTATTGACATTAAACAGTTTTTTTTATATTTTAAAGACCAAAAACCTATAAAAGATTTTATATATTTTTTAAAAAAATCTACCAAAAAACAGAAATATTTAATTTTAAACCAAATTACTAGTTATCAACAGTGATACTTGACAAATCATAAAAAACAACTTTTATGTCTATACAATGTAGATACTTTTACTAGCTGACGACTGCAGCAGTCATGTGTTCAATTTTTATAGTTTTCTGGTTTCATAATGAAAGATCTTTAACTGTAAGGCAGGCGTACATTGGGTTATAAAATATTGAGTTTATTACTTAATTGTTAGTAAAAGAGGACAGGTAACAACATTTAGCTCATGCCATTCTTACCCTTACTTTCTTTCTTTATTTCATTTAGTGTCAACGAATATTCTTTAAATGTCATAAATTATAACTTCACAATTACAATCAGCACACAGCAGTGACACATTTTCCTATACCTTAATAACAATAACACAGTAGGCTTCATTTATAAATATGAAGTAGCAAAAATCTTGCAATATTTCCCAAAAAAAATAAAAAGAAATCCCTACAATTTTCCCAAAATATATTCAATTCATTCTTTTAAATTTTAAACAAATATTATACAAATAAAATCAAAATTTTTGATTGATTGTCTGGGCCAGCCAGTTAAAGCGAGAGTTGAGAGAGTGAAAGAGTGTGGGCTTATAAAGAAATGCACAAATGTCTTATTTAATTAACATACACTTGACAAGCTGTCATTGTGTCAATATGGTTACAACAGCAAAATAAAAAAACAACACCACAAACTGCAAGAATATAAAAATAAAAACAAGAGTATTGTTTGATTTTTTCTTTGTTGTTATTGTGTTTTCTGTGACACAAAACATTTCAAAACAAAAGCCTGTCATTCTCACTCATTCATAATATAAAATTAAAGGAAATTCAAATAAAATTCCAAAAAAGGCTTGAATAAGAAAATATTGAAAGTATGTATACGAATATTGAGTTATGAATTATGATGTAAAATACTATATTAATTTAAATATAATTTTTAATAATCCAATAAATTAAGGAATTTCGAAAAATTCGAAATTACAAAAACTTCGAATATTGAATTTCTAACATGAAATATTGAAATTTAATTTCAAGTAAATATAAAATTTAATGAAATTTTAATTATACTTAGACAAAATTAATGAAAATTATTAAATTTCGAAAAATTTCGAAATAAATTAAAAATTTTCGAACATAAAAATATTTAATTTTCCAACATATGGCTGTAAAATAACAAAAAAAAATATTGAATTTAGAAAAATTTTGAAAATTCTAAGATTGAAAAAATTTTAAATTGGAAAATTCGAACATTTAAAAATTTAAATTTAACAAATTCGTACATAAAAATATCAAATATTGAAAATTTCGAACAAATTTGAACATTCAAAACTTGGAATTTTAAAAAAGAATCGAACAAATTCCAACATTCAAAACATAGAATTTTGAAAAATTCGAACATCGAAAAATTAAAAAAATCCAATATTGAAAATTTGTAACAAATTACAAATTCGAACATTCAAAACTTAGAAAATTTTGAAAACTTCGAACATGAAAAAAATTAAATTATGGCTATAAAATAAAAAAACAAAACTAAAATATGGAATTTCGAAAAAAAAAATAAATTTCATAAAATTTTCACAAAAATATTGAATTTAGAAAAAAATCCAAAATTAAAAAATTTTAAATTGGAAAATTCGAACATCAATAAATTTTAATTTAACACATACGAAAATAAAAAATCCAATATTGAAAATTTCGAACAAATTGCAAATTCGAACATTCAAAATTTAGAATTTTAAAAAAATTCGAACATGAAAAATATGTCTAGAAAATATTGAATTTCGAAAAATTTGATTATTACAATTAAAAAAAAAACAAAATTTTCATAAAAAATTTACTTTGTGTGTTGAAGGGCTTGAATGTTGATATTTTTTATTTCAGCTTTCAATTTATTATACCCTTCAGCTTCGTGAGAAGGGTATATATAAGTTTGTCATTCCGTTTGTAATTTCTACATTTTTCATTTCCGACCCTATAAAGTATATATATTCTGGATCCTTATAGATAGCGGAGTCGATTAAGCCATGTCCGTCTGTCTGTCTGTCTGTCTGTCCGTCTGTCTGTCTGTCTGTCTGTTGAAATCAGTTTTCTGAAGACCCCAGATATCTTCGGGATCCAAATCTTCAATAATTCTGTCAGACATGCTTTCGAGAATTTTGCTATTTAAAATCAGCAAAATCGGTCCACAAATGGCTGAGATATGAGTAAAAAACCAAGACAACCTCGATTTTTTACCTATATTTTTACCTATATCTGGATTACTAAGACATTAATATAGACAATATGGATATCTAATAATAGATATTTCAAAGACATTTGCAACGACGTATATAAGACCATAGTAAGTTGGACCCACAATGGGTCAAAATCGGGAAAAAAATTTTAACCCGAATTTTTTTTTAAAAAAAAAAAAATTTAAAAAACAAAAAAAAAAAATTTTAAAATTTAAAAAAAAAAAAATTTTAAATTTAAAAAAAAAAAAAATTTAAAATTTAAAAAAAAAAATTTTAAATTTAAAAAAAAAAAATTAAAATAACAATCGAAAATTTTTTTTTCCAAAAAATTAAAAAACTGAAAAAAAACTAAATTTTGTTTACCTAAAAATATTTAAAATTTTGAAGTATAATTTGGTGAAGGGTATATAAGATTCGGCACAGCCGAATATAGCACTCTTACTTGTTTTTTTTAAATTTATTAAAAACCTCAAAATTTATCCACAAAAACAAAAATTATCTCAACACTCAAGGATTTTAAATTAAACAAAGATGTAAACTTCCCTCAACCTTTTTTGGTTTTAACATCATAAATACATCATACAAAAATACTAGTTTGAAGAGCGTTTTTTTTTCTTTAATTTTCATAAACATGATCTTAAAATTTACTTAAAAAAGGGTATTCTACGTACGACAACAATAACAACAAAATATGTTACTTATATGCAATAATGTTGTTGATATTTTAAATATCAAATTACAAAACAAGCTAATGTACTTGACCAAAAAACAAAGAAACAAGAACTCGATTTTTCAAAAAACAAATAAGACACAAAAGACAACCCACAAAAATATTGTATGTTGTTGCTACAATTTCAAGCGCCACTTTATGAAATGGCTTCAGATTACCAAGTGTGGGAATATTTTTTATTTTTTTTTGTTTTCGATTCTAAATTAATGGCCGCTTAAAAAGTATGTTTTTTGTTTTCATTGTGTTGTTTAAACTTACCTCTGTCCACAATTTTTCCAAATAGATTTTTGCCTCTTAGAAAATTACGTGTTGAACAATTCCAACGACGATTTCTAAACTGATGTTGACATTCGCTTATGGCCAAATTGGCTCCCTTAACCAAAGCCCCTAAGACACCGGGATTGTCACGCACCAAACGTCTTTGTTTCCGGCGCAAAGTGGTGTGTATGGCGGGATCAACATACATGATGCCCGAACTAATCGGTGAAATATTATTTGGTTCACCAACTTTGGCAATGCCCCTGGAAATAGAAATAATAATAAAAAACATTTTCTTTTAATTAAGTTTTGTTTAAGGTTATTTTTGAAATTGAAAATTATTTTTCAGCTTGAGTGATTTTTAAGGTTTTTTTAGTTTAGATTTTTGTGGTTTTTTAAAGAAAATGTTTAATTAGGGAAAGTTTTCTATATTTTAATACACCTGACCGTGTTTAAAATGTTTAATAAGGTAGAATAGTTTATAGTTATTTGAGTTATTCTAGAGAAACCTCACACGTTGTATAAATTGTAAATAGTTAATATTTTATGCCAATAATATATGGCCGCCGCTGGGTTGTTGGTTTTTTTTTCAATCTTTTTTTACTTTGTAGTAGAGTATCTTGACACGTTTACATTAGTTGTAATGTTTCATTGTTTAAAACATAAATAACGTATAACAACATTAATGTTATTTATAAAATAGTAATAAACAATTGCTAAATCTATAAGCAAAAATTGTAGTATGCTTGCTTTCAATTGTAGTTAGTGATCGTTTAAAATTGCCAACACATGCTATTGCTGAGACAATCAATGATTGTCCATTGCTGCTGCAATACTCCAGGGGATTTTTTGTAGTTTTGCTTTATTTTATAAAACGAATGCAACAAAATAAAAATTAAAGTCTCGCTGGCAAGTTATTTATAAAAGAATTCTTTTTTTAAACTTAAGCAAATTAAAATTGTAGATCATTAAGATCATGTTATAAATATTTAAACAAATTTTATTTTGCAAAACTCTAAAATGAATTAATGTTTTACTCAATTAAAAAAGTAGCAATTTATAAAAGTGGTTAAGAAATATAAAAGATAGAAAATGCTTTAGATTTATATTTAACAGTTTTAAAGTTTGTTTTTTGTTTATTTAACTAAATTTGATGGTATTTTTCTTTTAAATTTTGTCACTTCTTTAAGCTTTCTTTTTGTTTTGAGTTTCCAAAAACGTTAATAGAATTTTTAATTAAATGTAAAACAACATTTCGTAACATTTCAGTTAAAAACAACAGCTTCCGTCCAAATTAAAATTTAAAGAAAGAAGAGAAAAAAAGTTGAAACAAACCAAACTCACACGTTTGTTTTATTTTACAACTGATCTTTTTCCAGTAACGATCATAGTTCATGGCATGTGCTTACAAATGTTTCAACAACATAATATGTATTTTGTTTTTTAGTTTTTATTGTTAATGTTTCTTGCTTTTCTTCTTCATTTGCCAGCTCACTCTGTCAGTCAGTTAGTTATACAGTCCCTACGTCTAGCAAGATCAGTTAAAAAGTTTTGTTTGTTTTATTAATACTTTTGTTAAGAGCTGTTGTGATGAGATGAAATGTGTGTTTTTGTGATCTTAAGTCATTTTAGCGGAAGTGCTAATTTTTAAAGGAAATATAAATCAATTTTTTTGTATTTGTTTTCTCTACAGCGCCACATTATTGTTTCTTTTTTTATTTGTTTTTTTATTTTCAAACTAATATATGTAGATCATTATTTTGACAGCGAATAAAACAAAAACTATCAAAATTTTAATATGAGTTAATAAAATTAAAAGATTTAAGACACTAACTTGATATGAAATGATTTGAAAAATGTGATGAAACAAAACAAAAGACTTAAGACACAACAATTTATCTTCAAATCAAATACATAATTTTCAATTTCATTCATGAACAAAAATTAAACACAAAAATTTTTCACAGGAAATATAAAAACTTGAAACTTTGTCTTTAATAAAAACCAATAAAACCATAGAAACTGTCTTAAAATTTCAAATATTTTATTCAATTTTGAAAATTTTGAGTCAAAATTATTCCAAAATATAAAAAAAAAATATATTTTTTTTTAAATTTGTTGATAATTTTTAATAAAAATTTAAAATTTCTTTGTTACACAAAAATTTATAAAAATTTCTCAACTTACCACCACATGGAACCTCTCCCCCGGCCAGGTTTGTGTTTAGCCTCGGCTTTGGTCAAAACTAAACAGGCCATTAATACAGTTAAAAGTCTTAAAATTGTATATAAATCCATTGTGTTGTGTAGTTAATTTGTTGTTTTAAAATTCAAAATAAATTTTGAAAATTTCTTGTTTTTTTTTTAAATTTAAAGGCAATTCAATGCCTATACTTTTAGCCAAAAGCCAAACAAATAATTGTATATGGCTTGAATTAAATTAAATTAACACTTATTGCTTGGCTTTGATAAATAAACAAAATCTTTTAAAGCAATTTCACGTTCAATTGAGTAAATTCAATTAGAAAACCCAATAAATAAACTTTAAGTTTATCACTAAATCATTATTTTTTTCTTGTTGTTAAATAACATAAACAATGCGACGGTTTTTTTTATTGTAGTAATTTATAATTATTTTTATTTATTAGCACTTGTTTTTCTTTAATATCATCAAAATAGATATTTTCTTTTTTTATTTGTTATAATTTTCTTAGCAAATATCTTGTTTTTTTTAAATATTTTATTATGAAAAATAAAACACTTTGATAATATTTTTAGTTAATTTTTTTTTCATTTAGTTAAAATCACACGAGTACTTTTTAATCTGTGTTACCCGGTTTAGTGCCAACATTAAACTGAATGTGTTCGAGTTCTTTTGCTACACTTCAATATCTGTCGTTTTTTTCTTCTTGTGTTTTCAATTTCATTTCATGTTTTGTTTTGTTATGTTTCTTTTACATGTTTTTGTTGTTTTTATTTAAGTCTCGTCTCGCGCAACTCATCACTATACCGAGCTGTGTTGTGTTGTGCGTTTCTATATGTTTGTTTGTTGATGATCGTCACATTAACTAAAACCAAAAACAAATACTAAACTCACACACTCTCGCACACACACAAAAATAAAAACAAAAACACTGTAACAGTAATAACAACAATGAGAGTGTAATTTTTTGTTCTGCAGCAACAAAATATAAACGCCTTCCTTTTTCCTCTAATTTACTAGCTCTGGCTATAACAGAGTAAAAGAGAAAACTACATGTGTTTTACCATCGCAAGTCTCTTTTCAACCGAGAGAGCGCTGCAGCCAGCAAGTACATAACGATCTTGTATATACTTGCTCTCTGTTGTTGGTGCTCGGCCAATAAGAATACGTTTCGGCATGGTTGTTCATGTACAATCATGCTTTTTTATATATTTGTTTGTTTTTACTGTTTTTTTGCCTTCGAGTTGAGGAGAAAATTTTGCTAATATGTATTTTAATAATAAAAAGTATGTTCACATACAGTTGGGTGCAACGAAATAGTTAAGCTTTTTTGCCTTTTAAGGTTTATTTGTTAAAAAGTAAATATCATTTTAACAATTTTAATATAAATTTAAATCTAATTCTTAATTGATTGCTTTTCGTGTATTTTCTAAATATTTAACAGGTTTCAATTACATACATATTGCATTATTTAATTTAGTATTCATATGTTCAAAAATGATACATATTTGTTTTTTTATAAATTAAAATTTATTTTCCATTTTTCCTTTTTTATATTAGAACTTCTTGGGGATCCTTTAAAAAATCATTCTTTATATAATTAATTCATGATTGAATCATTAAATTTGCATTAAATTCAAATCTATTACAAATTAGCTTTAGAAAATACATAGGTATTTATAAAAATTAATTTTTTTAATTATTAGAAAGAAAACAAATTGAGCATAATTTAATTAAATTTTAATTAACATGAATTATTAAAAAATTTATGAATACTAAAGAACTTGAATTTGTAAAAAATAACACTAAAAAATAATTTAAATAAAAAATCCATACATTTGAAAATGATTTCGGACATATCCACCGCGGCTATTGTTGATCAAGCACATTATGGACTACTTTTTCGAGCATTGCTGGCCGTATGTCACGTATAACACGAACAATATTGGCCTCCAAGGTGTCAATTGTTGTTTATCTGCATAAACCAGAGAGGTGTCAAATCACACGACCTTGGAGGCCAATTGCCAGCTCCATTTATTTAAATCAAATGATCGCCAAATTTTAATTTCAAATATATGGATGAGGTCGTCAGTCAATGTCATCCATAATTTCAAACAAAAAGCCATTGATCATGTTGCTGTAACGATCTCCATTGATCGTAACGCAAGCTCCAGCTTCAGTTTTGAAGAAATAAGTTCCGATGATGCCACCAGCGTGTCAAACGTTGTATTTATACCCTACACCACCATAGTGGGGAGGGTATAATGCGTTTGTGCAGATGTTTGTAACGCCCAAAAATATTAGTCTAACACCCACCTTATAGTATACCGATCGACTTAGAATCACTTTCTGAGTCGATTAAACGATGTCCGTCCGTCCGTCTGGTCGGTTGGCTGGCTGTACATGTAAACCTTGTGCGCAGAGTACAGGTCGCAATTTTGAAGATATTTCGATCAAATTTGGAACATATTATTTTTTCGGCCCAAGGACCAAGCCTATTGAAACTGGCTGAAATCGGTCCATTATTTCACCTAGCCCCCATACAAATGTCCTTCCGAAATTGGACTTTATCGGTCATAAATGTTTAATTTATATATGTATCTACACAAATTCCGCTCCAAATAAGTCTTAAAAATGTTAGTATACACACAAAATTCAACAAATTTAACTTCCATATAGACATAAATCACACGTACTAATTTCATGGTGATCGGTCCATAATTGGTCATAGCTCCCATATAAGGCCCACTTCCAAAAATCACTTTAACGTGCATAAATCGCTTAAAAATTTTGGTATACTCACAAAATTCAACATAGCTAACTTTAATATAGACATAAATCACACGACATAATTACATGGTGATCGGTCCATAATTGGTCATAGCTCCCATGTTAGGCCCACTTCCGAAAATCACTCAAAAATATAAATTATTGAAATTTTAAATGAAAAATGTTTTTACGCTTTTACTTAGTGTAGGACTTGACCGACCATACTTTCTTACTTGTTCTCTGGATGTAATGGTTTTAGTAGGGTCTATTGTGAATTAGTCTCACGCCATATGCGGCATTTTTGATTATTAACAAAGCCATAAATGAGCCTCATCGCTGAACACAATTTTTAGATAAATTGATCGAATCGATGACTCATTATCAAAAAATATTTGGATAATTTATTGGCGATGTTCAAGCGTGATGATTTGTCAGACAGTTCATTTGACTGTTAACCCTTTCGTAAGTTCTTCACTGTTATATGAATGAATTCCATTGTGAATTATTTAATTCTATTCTAATAAAAAACCATTAAATGGAGCTAAAGGATTTGTTTTTTGGTAATGGTTTTATGGAATTAATTATTGACATTTTAAGATTCTAGTAAACAGTTTTACATTTTTTTGAAACAAATATGACCGTGCTATTGGGATGACAAAAAAGATATTACACTTCAATAAGGGTTATTGTTTCAGATTTAATATTTTTTTTTTAAATATAAAATTTAACTAATTTACATACAGTGGACTCGCGATAATATGAACACCCCAAAATATGAACACTTTTTACTTCCATAGGGGGTACTCTAAAATATGAACTTAGTGAACTAAGCTGTTCATATTTTAAAAAGCTTTTTGCTTTTTTAAAGTATTTTATCTGTCTACAGAGAGTTTAAATCTAAATCAACAGGGTAGTGTCTTAATTCTAATTCAACTGATTAATCATTTTTGGACTTCCCTAGCTGTATATGGGAATTAGATGCCATTCGCAAATATCAACAATCTTGCAAAAGTGAACTTGCCTAATATGTATTAAGTTTATTAAGAACCATCTGAAGTTGTGGGTAAAAAGTAAATTTTTAATTATGTAAATTCTGATATCAGAGCTTAAAGTCAATATCGGCTACTGATAATTTTTATTATTACGGCTTTCCGGTAGCACAGGGCTCTTACCATCCCCCAGTGCCCTGTAATGGATAGATCAGTCACTACAATAAAAAATCAGAGTGAACTGTATAAAAAATGTCATTGCGAAAGTGTCAATATGGACTAGAACTATTAAATTACACAACTGCACTTGTGTTTCTTATAAGATGTACTGAGGATTTTAATGAGATAAAGATTGTAAAACTTATTACCTGTCATTAATTTAAAAGGCTGTACAAGCTATTATATGACATACTGGTTGTAAACTAGATCATAAAAGGGTATTATGTAGTTGGATTACTCATAGGGAGAGTGTGAATAAGGGAGAGATTGTGCTTTACATATCACTTTAAGTATCTTTCTTTTAATTTTTTACTGAACTGATCTTTTAACCTACCACCCACCATCTCTTTAATTCAGTCGCGGATCCAGGTCAACCATTTTTTTATATGAAAACTTTTCGGTTTTGGGGAGGAAATTTCCTATTTCACCCCCCTCTGGATCCGCGCCTGCTTTACTTTCTGACTTTTGTTAAAAACCCAATAATACGGACACCGTTTAATTTTCATTACTGCGTTGAATCAAATGAGAAAAAAAAGAGGGAAATAAATCTGTAACTTCTAAACCCTTAGTCCGATTTGAATGAAGTTTCACATGCGCAAAGAGTGTTGTCGAGTTTAATTTTTGAATTTGGACCTCATGAGCCTACCAGGATCTAGACCAGGGGTCCCCAAAGTAGGACACTTCTGGTATGTTCAATTTTTAAAATGATCCTATTTCTTCGTTTGTGTTCTGATTTCAAAAAAATTACATACATATATAGAATCTTATCATCGAGCACTATATAAAACTTCTTATAGCTTAGGAGATATTCGCATTTGAAAATTAAATTTTCAACATTTTTAGCCACCCTACTCCAGTTCCAAATATTTCCCGATTTTCTCCATATTTCTTTTGTAGGATTAACAACAGATGTATATATCAAATAAAGAAGGAATTGTTTAACAATCATGACTGAGCCCAAAGTTACATGCATTTGAATTTAAAAAAATTAAAAATGGCGAATTTTCGCTATTTTTTTTGGAAAAAAAGTACTTTTATCTTTTTAAGTTATATAAAAAATTTCTAAGAGAATGTATAATGAATTTGTACTGTTTGAAAAGCTAACTTTACATCAAATATTTTAAATGAAAAAAAAAATTTTAATTTTTTATACCATTCAAAAACGTCTATTTTTTATGTAAAATTCAATTTTAGGGCAAAAATTCTCAAATCTCATAGTCGATATCAAAATATAGTAACCTATTTTAGATGGCCCAATATGTTCTTAATTATTTTGTAAAGGGTTCCGATAACCACGCCCCTGGTATGGATATTATAGGCAAAAAACGAAAAAATCCCATTTTTGGGATTTTTCAAGATTTTTTTGGAAATTGCGGGATACTTGATAACAAATTTCAAAATTTGTTTTTATTTTTACATTTTGAATAGAAAAATCAGCATAACTGTAGAATTTCATTAAAAATATTCATAAAAGCATTTTTTTGTCAATCTGCTCTCCTCCAATACAAATGGGTTTTTCAATTGGACATTTCGTTTTCTCGACAGAAGCGCCAGAAGTTCAACAAATTTTGAATCATATTTTCGTTATTTTTTTAAATATTTTACTGCTGTACTAAATTAGATATACTATATAACATAGATAAATATTGATATAGGCTTTTATTAAATGTATATCTTATATCTATGGGCCTCTCCATTTCCCTGTTATAGTCCTTTAAACTTGGTCCTCAAATATACTGATTTTTTTTTTTTCTATGAATGTTATATAGCTGGCCAAAAAAAGACCGTCGAAGCCCGTCCAATGACTATATACATCATTTAAAGAAACTTCTGGGGAATGTCTTTGTAAAAAAATTGTAGCCGCCAGCACCCGCCGAAATACTTTTTTTTTTAATTTTTACGGAATGGAATTTTTAGAAATATTTCTTTATTTATTATTGATTTTTATATATCTTGACCCTACTGTAACTTGAAATATAGTAAATACAGATCTTTTTAAAAATTTAGTTTCAGAAAGACATGAAAACGTATATTTTTTAATTTTTTTATTAATGTTTTTATATGTATATCTAGACCTTACTGTAACTTGAAAAAAAGTTTATAGGTATTGATCTTTTAAAGATTTTTTTTGGAATCGGAGATACCAATTCTATATAAAAAGATCGCCAAATAATTTTGTCCACCTAGATTTTGATTTGGAACCACAGTGCTAAGCCGTGATTTGAACTCGGACCTCATGTTTAGATTTTCATTTGACTTGATAAAGATGGCTGCAAAGTAATGAATATTTGAATGCATTTTAAATTGCAAGTGAAGTTTTTAATGGTATATTGGAAGACATATTGAGAACTGAATTTCTACTTCATTACAGAAGACACCATATCCTATGTCCATTTCCATATTTAAATACAAATTTTACTGCTATTATTTTACTTAACACTGTAAGATTAAGCACAAATTCCTAAATACCTGGATAACTTTAAAGAATTTCTCATCAAAATTATAATTGTAACGCTTTTTTCATTAACTAATGCACTTCTTATAAATTCCATAACATTTTTCCCATGTTACAAAAACAAAATTCGGAGTTTATTAAACGAAATTCGGAGTCTTGCAAGTGCATAATGCAGTTTGTGCTCTTTCTCTCAGTCCTTATATATGAAATCTTATATACCTACCTACCTAACGATCAATACTGGCTCTTTCTCCTTATTTTGTGTGTTTTTTTGGTTGACTACTTCAAGACTTCATTATGTTTTTGTGTTTTTCCTACATACAGACATTTGTGAGAGTATAGGTTTGTTTTTTTGGTGCTAAAACTAATTGGATTTTATCCTCTTTCTCTTTTCATTGCTTGCACCCTGCTCTTTCTGGCCCGATCGTAGGCTTCTTTCTTTTTTTTCATTAATAAAAAGAAAATACCTTGATATTATTTCACCTTACTTACATCTTTAAAGACATGTATTTACTTGCATTGTTGTAGTATTTTTTTTTTGTTTTGTAACAAACTACTTAAACTCCAAAATAATATAAAGAAATGAAACATAATAAATACATACTTTTAGTAGATATGAACATAATACATCCATACATAACTCCATTGGCAATTAACCATAAAAAGTAATTTTAATTGGCTTTTTTTCCCATCATCTTTTCTCTTTTTTTTCATAAACTACTAGCTGCTTTAGTTTGTTTGTTGTTAATGTTTAATCGCTTGTATTCTCTTAATTTTGTTATTTTTTTTAGTTTGTTTTAAATTTCAGTTAATTTAGCAAAGATTTTTTTATTATTTTATCTTTGGTTGGCAACTTGCAAGTTGTTGTGTTGGATTGGCTGTCTGCATCTTGGTGATCTCCATTAAAAATATTTTTATTGTTTGTCATAATTGTTTTCTAATGTTTTAATTACCTTTTACTATTTTTTTTTAGATAAATCGTTTGGAAATTTGTGTTACTTTTTTATATAAATCTTGCCCATTTTTTATGTTTTAGTTTAAATTTCCATTATTAGAGCATTTATGTTGTTAAATTTGTGTATTGCTTTTATTAATTGTAAAGATCGTTAAATTCCTTGGAAGTTGATTGTCATTGTCAACTCTTTTTCTAGGTAGATTCAAGTAGATCTTAATATTTTTTGTTATTAAGATTAGAAAATCATTAAATTATGAATAAAATGGAATTTACTTGGGTTTTTCCTTAACTAAATTTGTTTAAAAAATATGTACTTTGTTTTGTGGCATTTAAAATGTTTTGATAATAATTTGGTTAAATTTTAAAATGTTGTGAAGAAATTTGTGATGCTGTTTTAAGTTTTCCGAAAAAGTTATGATGTTTAAAGGATACTATAATTTTTTAAATTCTAAGGTTATTGGTTGATTTAATTAAAATACAATATATCCACTATAGTCCTGGTTCTGTTGCTATTACTAAGTCATTAACATTAGACAATATGGATATCAATTGATAGAGATTCCAAAGACCTTTCCAACTACATAGAATTTCGAAGAGAAAATGGGTCAAAATCGGTAAATTTTTTAAAATTTTATACAACAATTTTTTTATGATGGGTATATAAGATTTGCACTGTCGAATATAGCTCTTTTACTTGTTATATCTATTATGTAGATGCTATATTCTGCTTAAAGTAATCCAGACATGAATGGCTACTCACTACTAATGCTAAATTTAAAAAGACACCTGTTGAAACAATAAGAAATTCAGCTGAAAATTTCAAAATCCTCCAAAACAAATTTTAAACAAGTAAGAAAGTATAGTCGGTCAAGCCGACCAATAATGATTATCCAAAAACATTTTTCTTTTAAAATATCAACAATTTATATTCGTGACTGATATTCGGAAGTGGAGCTATGACCAATTATGGATCGATCACCATGAAATTAGATCGTGTGATTTATGTCTCTATGAAAGTTATTTATGTTGAATTTTGTGCGTATACCAACATTTTTAAGAGATTTATGCACATTAAAGTGATTTTCGGAAGCGGGTCTATATGGGAGCTATGACTAATTATGGACCGATCGTAACAAAATTTGGTGACATGAATTTTGTGTATATAAAACTTATTTGGAGCGAAATTTGTGTAGATACATATATAAATTAAACATTTATGACCGATAAAGTAAAATTTCGGAAGGACATTTGTATGGGGGCTAGGTGAAATAACGGCCCGATTTCAGGCATTTTCAATAGGCTTGATCCTTGGGCCAAAAAAATAATATGTACCAAATTTGATCGAAATATCTGCAAAATTGCGACCTGTACTTTGCGCACAAGGTTTACATGGACAGATGGACGGACGGACATCGTTTAATCGACTCAGAAAGTGATTACAAGTCGATCGGTATACTTTAAGGTGGGTGTTAGATTTTTGGACGTTACAAACATCTGCACATTCGCATTATACCCTCCCCACTATGGTATTGGATGTATGACTTTTATTTGGAATATAAATTATTTGCGTTTTCCCATCTTTCTGGCAACATATGGGTTCCGACGCAAACGGACTGCTCATCTTTTGAGGGCAAGAACGAACTACGCCAATTTCGGATACTTTGTTCTAAAGTGAAGCGTATCCCAGGGACTGCGTTCTGCATCGATCGAAACAAATAGTAGTTACACGGGACACGGTCTGGAATATATAGCGAGTAAGACAAATCTTCCCAACCACTTCATTCAAAATACTTTTTAACAGGTATTGCATAATGTGGCAGAGCGTTGTCATAATGAAATATTACAGTGTCATGTCTGGTCACATATTTTGGGCGTTTTGGCAAATACTTGCTTCTGGTCAGATTTTAGCAGCTCATAACAAATAGGACCCGTTTGCTCCCTTAGCGCCATGGATATTTGGCTTTGGTGTTGATTCGGCTGGTTCACGTACGATCTCTTACGCTTCGGATTATCGTAATGGATCCATTTTTCATCGCAAGTAATGATTCGTTATCATTTCGTACATGCAAAATCGTCTTTCAAGGTCTCTCGGTTTCATTTCGTATGATACTCAATTTCCCTGCCTTTGGATGAATCCTGATGCCATAGATTTTGCAAGATCTTGTTGAGTTTGACAACCATCTTCATGGAGTAATGCCTAAATTTCTTGGTCCCCAAACTTTTTTGGCTGGCCTGGGCGATCTTTGTCTTCAGTGTCACTTGTGAACCGAACAAACCATCTCTCGATTGTTCTTGAATGGCTGCAGAAATCATTTCAATATCTTTAACTAGAACTAAAGTATCCGAAGTGAATGAAGTATAAGTAAAATGTTCAACAATTGATTTAACTTAAATTTTTTCAATTAATTATGGATGTAAAAAGTAGAATTAATTTCCTTTTCGCTAATATACGATATCATGTCTTTCCGACATGAGACTTGTAACATTCGGGGGAATTTGTAATAAGTTGAATCCCTGAAGAAAATGTTTGACAATTGCTGAAAACGTGATCGTAAGCTGACTTGTGGAAATAGAAATACTACAAAAATTACACCTCGTGGGAGTTGAATAAAGGATACATTGAAACTTATTAAAAATAATAGACAATTTATCAATAATAAAATCAAGACTGAATAAGTTCATCAGGATCAGAGCTTAGATCTTACAAATAGTATATAAATGGGTGTATAGATACACCCTCATTATATTAGTGTATGTTTGTAAGTGACCCAGGAGTTCTAGAAGACAGTACCGAACTAGTGATTTTACCCATCATTTAGGGTGGGAGCTAGTTACTTCAATAGCAACGTGACTAGACACGGGCATGTCCTAAGCAGTGGGTCAATTGCCTCTTTTTGATTACAATGGGACTGTCTAATAGCTGGTCCAAAGTAGGCAACGCATTGGATTCACATACTGCTTGCATAGCGTCAGTTACCTTGCTAGCTTTGTAACTGGTTAATTGATCAGCTACTTGACTAGTTATTTTAACACGTGCATGTCCTAAGCAGGCGGTTAATTGACCCTTTTGATTACAATGTGACTATCGGATAGCTGATCGAAAGTAGTCAACGCTTCGGGTGGGTAAAATAAAGTGCAGTACAAAAAAAGTTTGAAGTGACTATATATAAACTTGACGCAGTCTGCAGCTTTTTGAAAATAAATTCTTTAATAAACTAATTATATCATTCGACTTGAGCTCAGAGACTCAGAGACCACTGAACCGAACTCAATTTATTCAATGTTATGAGTATGTATTTTGAAATTATGTTTTCTGAAATAAATTCCAAAAATGAATCTGGAAATACTCAAGGAAACTCTAGTCTTATAAAATGAATTTATATTGAATGTACGAGGTATGAATGTACATTAGAGCATTTATGTAATTGTTTACATAGGTCCGAGGTCTAATTCTACTCCTACTACCAATTTTCCCTACAAGTTTTCTGTTAAAATTACACAAGAACAACAATATTCTGTTGCTGGTAAATGCCATAAAACTGGACTACTGAATAATAATTGAACCTTAAAGGTTTTTCTTTTTGTTATTTTTAACTATTCCGTCTCTTTTACGCTGGCGTTGAGAGATGGCAAGTAAAATGCAACAACTATGAAGAAAACAAAAGATATTTAAATTGTATAAATTAGCGGGTTGTTATTAATTTTATTACCATGCGATCGCAAACAACAACAACAGCAATCAGTAGAAATATGTAGTTGTTAGGTTGTATGTAGGTGAGTGCGCGATCAGTGTGATGAGTAGTGAGTGAGAACATCAGCAGTAAGTAAGTAGTTGTAGTAGTAGAGTTGTAACAACAAATTAAGAGGAGTTTTTACAACACATTCATTAGTAGTAGAAAATTGTACAAATAAACCATAAAACCACCGATTGATCGATACTTTTACAACCCATTCGCCGGTTTTATTGTTTTCTTTTACACTATTGTCGAAATCCAGATTACGTTAGACAGAAAGAAGAGTAATAGAATCAAATAAAAGTGTGAGTACACGTTCGTACGTACGTAACTTCCTCATAATACAATGCGCGTGTGTGTTATGCGCATTCGATTAATGATGTTTGGCCTACAAAATACGGACAAACTGAAAATGCTTAGAAAGGCTCTTCTAAATATGTTAGCTATGACCTTTTCCCATCTAACTGGCAACATATGGATTTCGAACTAAAATAACTACTCAACTTTTGATGCCAAGAACGAATCAAGCCAATTTCGGATACTCTGTTCTGAAGTGATATGTTTTCCAGAGAGAGCATTCTGCATCTATCGAAACAATTAGTAGTCAGTGGGAGGAAGATCTGTATTATAAAACGGGAGAGGCAAAACTTCCCAACCACTTCATTCTAAATAGTTTTAAAATGTGGCCGAGTGTTGACATGATGGAATTTTACAGTTTCATGTCTGGCCGCGTACTCATCGCAAGTAATGATTCCGTGCAAAACTGATTTCCTTTTATAGCGTTCAACCAGCATTTAGGGCATGCAAAATCGTATTTCAAGGTCTCTCGTCTTCAATTCGTATGGTACCAAATTCCCCTGCTTTTGGATGAATCCAGCTGCTTGCAAACTTTTTAAATAGCTGCTTGAGTGGCTCCCAAGCTCTTGTTGAGTCTGACAACAATCTTCATGGAGTAATGCCTCATATTCGTGGTCTTCACATCTTTTTGGCTGGTAGCTATTACTCGACCATAAAGGGTAAAGAAATAATTTTAATATATTAAACTAGAACCCGATCAATTCAATTGCGTAAAAGAATTGAAAAATTGTTGCTTAATCTCTATTAAGGAGTGAGATCGAAAAATTCTTAACACACGTTTTTCATTACATTTTTTAACCCAAGTATTATTTGAATTTTTTTTTGATCAAGTTACCTTTGAAAAACATGTCAGTTATTATGTGTAATGTCAATTATATTAATTTTTTTGTTAATCTGATTAAAATGAGTGACCAGAAAAAAGTGCGTACTGAAATTATTAAATATTTTCAACAAAACCCAACTTGGTCTTACAAAAAGTTGGCCAAGCATACAAAGGTCTGCCGTCAAAACTTTCCAATGTTATTAAACAGTACCGGGAGAACTTGTCAGTTGATAGAAAACCTGGTTCAGGTAGAAGGAATGGTCCACATGATGTTTCTAAAGCCAAAAAAATAGAACGCATTTTCAAAAGAGCTCCCAACACATCCGGTAGGAAAGCAGCCCGGTTAGCTCAGTGCTCGGACTATTTGGTACGAAAAGTTAAAGCTAATGCAGGTTTAAAAACATACAAGGCTCAAAAAGTTCCTGACAGGAACGCTACTAAAAATTTAGAGGCCAAAAACAGAGCACGGAAATTGAAGTCAAGTTTTATAAAAAAATATTCTTGCTGCATAATGGATGACGAAACGTATGTTCTGGCAGATTTTTCGCAACTTCCAGGTCAAAAATTTTATGTTGCTGATGCTCGAGGGAATGTTGAAGAAAAGTTTAGGACCCAAAAGCAGACAAAATTTCCCAGAAAGTTCTTGGTATGGCAAGCAATATGCAGTTGCGGCAAAAGAAGCCACTCATTTGTTACAACGGGCTCTATAAATACCGAAATTTACATCAAGGAATGTTTACAAAAAAGGCTGCTTCCATTCATAAGACTTCATAATGTGTCCACTTATTTTTGGCCTGACTTGGCATCCTGTCACTATGGCAAACAAGCCCTTGAGTGGTACAAGAACAATAATGTGGTATTTGTACCAAGAGAGGCAAATCCTCCAAACTGCCCGGAGCTAAGGCCAGTGGAGAGATATTGGGCTCTTGTTAAAAGAGAATTGAAGAGTACAAAAAAGGTGTCCAAAAGTGTGGTAGATTTTAAACGGAGATGGACTACATGTTCGAGCAAAGTGACAGAAAGCACTATAAAAACGTTAATGGAAGGGTTTCCGAAAAAGGTTCAAAATTTCATCACTAGTGATTAAAACTATAAAAATAATTTTTTTTGTAAATTGTAATAATAATTTCAATCAAATAAAAAAAAAATTAAAGCTGTAAGTTTAGTGGTTTCTTTTTTATAAACATATATGTATGTTAAGAATTTTTCGATCTCACTCCTTAAGACCTCAATCTTTAATACATAAAGTTTGATTATTGAAGAAACTTATCCTTAAATATGCCCAATTGAGCAACAGTTGGAATAATTATTCGATAAAATTGTGGCATTTCATAAAAATTTAAATAAAAATATTTCAAAGTGAAAAGCGAAATGAATAACGTAAATGTGACTTTTTGGCTATTGAAAAACGTTAAATCTATCGCGAAAGACGATAAGTTGGCATTGGTGACTATATGGCTTTTATTTGTAGCTGTTATAAACTGACATAGAACGGGTGACTTAATTGGTTCCTCGGTTTATTTCTAACACTTTATGTGAAGGGGACCTGACACTTTAACATGACGATGTTCTAAGAATGGGTGAATTTACATCATTAAGGCGCCCTGTGACAAGTCACGTAACTAATCCAAAAGTACTTATTGGATATACTGGTCACTTAGTGACTGATTAAAATTATTCATTATATTTTTATTCGTTTTGTATAAAATTCATTAATAAATTTTCTATTTTTGGTAATAAGTGGACAAGTGACATGTCCTGTTTCCATGCCTTGAAATACTATTTCAAACATTTAATTTGTTTTCTATCAAAATATTAACATTTCTTGTTCATAATCTTAATATTCTTAATATGCTGGCCATCCACATTTGTTTGTCCTTACCCTGTGCCTGTGTAATTTAACAATTCCATCGTTTTTATTGAGTTGTTTGTTTTTCTTTTTAGAAGGCTGTGAATGGGTTAAAATTTCAAAATGTCTAGACCTTTTTTCTTACAAGAGTTTTCATTATTGCCTGCATTCAGTGCTGTCCATACATATTCAATGTATGCAGAGGAACCCTCAAAAGTTTACCTAAAGTAAAGTTTGTTTTGGATGTATGTTTAGTTTAATACTTCTTTCTTTTCTTGGTAATTGAAGCATCAGAATTTCAAACATCAATGCTTTTCAGGTTGAAATTGTATTATTCTGGTAAAAAAAAACAAAAATATTTGATTAACACAAAATCCAAATAAGATCCTTTAAAATCAAACCGTAAAACAAAGCGTAAACAAAAACATTTGTCCAGCAAAACCACATTTTGGAGAATTAAACCAAAACTAACAACGGACTTTGTGTTGGTTAGATCGTTATTCTTGGCCAGTATTAATAGCCAAAGCAAATTTCAATGTCATTAGCAATTATTTCTAAAATGTAAGATATATATTCTATGGCCTTGGAGTATCAGTTTTTTGTTTTTTTTGTATTTCTTTTGGTGTTAAGGGCAGTTGTCACCTTGTCCAAGTTGTATTAGAAACCTGTCACCACTTTGACCACTTTGCTGACAAAACTTACAACCGTGTATGTATTGTATAGTTCATGTTTAGCAAGCAGCAGCACCACAGGAGAGGCTCCACAAATTGCCTTGCTGTCTATAGTTTTTATTGAAAGGTGTGTTTATAGCAGCAGACCTTGAAAGTCTCAACGGGCTAAGCTATTCAGTCCTTTTGTAATTCCCTTAATGGCTTTCAAACTGTTACATGACCTTGTATTTAGTTATATTTGTATGTGATTGAATAGATCTCATCTCATGTCACGAACATCTCATTTAGTTAGTTAGTTCTTACCTTTTAGTTATTCTCTTTTCAAATTTCGTTTTTGTGTGTATTTTTCGTGTGTTGTCTGTTTCCGTTGATCCGTCGTAGTTTGTTCGATCGTTCGTTCACCGTTTATCGCCCGCTCACTGTGTTTGTTTTCCTGTTTTACGTGTTTTTCCTCGTGTATACCTCGATTTGGCCAAACATTTTGCTTCTGCTTGTACCGCTGAATGGCCTTTGGTGTTACAATATATTTTGTGACAATTGCTTTGACATCTCTATTTTTATTTTTATTTTATATTTATTTTAGTTTTTTGTTATGCATCATTCTTCTTTCCCAAAAATGACCTTCAAATTTGTAGCGTTTTAATAGAGTGTCCAATAGAGCTGTAGCAACAGTAGAAAGTTTGGTTGTTTTAAAATGGTATGGACGTGGTCAACCAAGGCAATATTTCTTTTTTATTTATTATTTTATTATTTACTTTGTGGATGCCTGAAATTTGGTTATGGTTCATTCACTTTGACCTTGAGTTGAAGGGAAATTGTCAAATTGTTTTAAACTTATAGGCAATAAGCATTAGATGTGGCATGTTTGTGTGTAGTTTTGACCAGAAATTTATGTTTCTTTTACTACTTCATAGTTTGGTGGCAATTTTTTTTTGGCATCCCAATTTTAACTGCTGCAGCGAATTGGAAAAGTTTGCGGTTCGTCGAGGTCATGATCAACAAAAAGAAAGCAGGTTCAATGTGTCAATTGAGTTTCAGTTTGTTATATTGATAATTATATTTGGATGTTGCCTATTGCATAATCTCAATTTAGGCTTCGATCTGTTAAACGATTCTTTTGATCATTTGAAGCAAAAAGTTTGATCCAATCTATGTCTTACATGATGTATTTATTTGTGTCAGTTGTAAATTTGGAATATTTGTCCTAGATACATGACTGGTTCCTGAGTAATAGAAACCTGTTTTAGTTCCAACACTTGATAGGAAGGGGACTTGTAACAAGGTGTTGACCATTCCCAGTCAGCATTTGGAAGATTTGGTTGTGATAAATTAATCAGTTGAGTTATTGAAAACGGACTCGGAAATGATTTTCGCTGGAATGCTTGAAAAGTAATTTATTTAAAAACCATTGACAAAATAGATGAAAATTGTGAATTAAATTTTAGAAAAAAGTGTATTAACTTTTTGAAAAGGATATGGTTTTTCAATTTGCATTAAAAACTAACTTAAATATCATAAAATCCCTTTTAAATTGTAGGAAACTTAACTTTACAAAAAGTACTTTTAAGAACCAAAAGTGTAAATTGGTTTTTAGTAGGGAAAACATTATGTAAAAACATTGAAAACATTTTCAAATTGTGAATTGAACTAAAGTAAGTCATTTTAGAAAAAAGTATTTTTTTGGTACTTTTCTAAAAACAATTGCTTTTTCTTAACTTTTATTAGAAATTAATTTAAATAACAAAAACTCTGAATTTTAAAAAGTACTTTTATATTAGTTTTAATAAATATGTGTAAAAAGTACCTTTTTGGTACTATTATTAATAAAAACTCCAAAATTTGGGAAAATATTGAACAAATTCTGGAAAATTGAATTGAAGAAGTCATTTTAGAAAAAAGTACTTTTTTGGTACTTTTTTGAAAATGTATTTTTTTCTTAACTTTTATTAGAAATTAATTTAAATAACATAAAAACTATTTGAAGTTGAAAAAAAATGAATTTTAAAAAGTACTTTTTTTTAGTTTTAATAAAGATGTTTTAGAAAAAAGTACATTTTTGGTACTATTATTTATAAAAAACTCCAAAAATTGGGAAAATATTGAACAAATTCTGGAAAATAGAATTGATGAAGTCATTTTAAAAAAAGTACTTTTTTGGTACTTTTTTGAAAAAGTATTTTTTCTTAACTTTTATTAAAAATTAATTTAAATAACATAAAAACTATTTAAAGTTGAAAAAAAAAAGAATTTTAAAAAGTAGTTTTAATAAAGATGTTTAAGAAACAAGTACATTTTTGATATTATTATTTATAAAAAACACCAAAATTTGTGAAAATATTGAACAAATTCTGGAAAATTGAATTGAAGAAGTCATTTTAGAAAAAAGTACTTTTTTGGTACTTTTTTGAAAAAGTATTTTTTCTTAACTTTTATTAGAAATTAATTTAAATAACAAAAACTCTTTAAAGTTGAAAAAAAACTGAATTTTAAAAAGTACTTCTTTGGTAGTTTTAATAAAGATGTGTAAGAAAAAAGTACATTTTTGGTAATATCATTTATAAAAAACACCAAAATTTGGGAAAATATTGAACAAAATCTGGAAAATTGAATTGAAGAAGTCATTTTAGAAAAAAGTACTTTTTTGGTACTTTTTGAAAAAGTTTTTTTTTCTTAACTTTTATTAGAAATTAATTTAAAAAACATAAAAACTATTTGAAGTTTTGTACTTTTTTGGTAGTTTTAATAAAGATGTTGAAGAAAAAAGTACATTCTTTGTACTATTATTTATAAAAACACCAATATTTGGGAAAATATTGAACAAATTCTGAAAAATTGAACATTTTTGATACTTGAAAAGGTATTTTTTTCTTAACTTTTCGTAGAAATTAATTTAAATAACATAAAAAATATTTGAAGTTGAAAAAAAATGAATTTTAAAAAGTACTTTTTTGGTAGTTTTAATAAAGATGTTTTAGAAAAAAGTACATTTTTGATACTAGTATTTATAAAAAGCCACCAACGTTTACTAGTAATGCTATAAGTATGGTAAAAACCAGGAAAACTTATCTTGGCACTTTTTCTAAAAAAGCTATTTTTTTCTTAATTTTTATTCAATATTAATTTAAAGTAGGAAAAATCTAAAATTTATACAAATTATTGTTGTGGTACTTTTGAGAATGATGAAAAAAAGTACTTTTTTTGGTACGTTTTTAAAAAATAATTTTACTTTAAATTTTCTTCAAAAATTAATTGAAATATCATAAAAACTCTATATGTTTGAAAAAAAAATAAATTTAGAAAAAGTACTTTGTTAGTACTTTTCAGTTAGTTATTGTAGGAAAAATTATTTTTTCGGTACTATTATAAAAAAATACCAAAAATAAACTAATAATGCTATAAATATGGTGAAATCACTTTAAATGGAGGAAAAACAGGGAAACTATTGTTTTTGGTACTTTCGTGATCGAAATCTCCACATTCCGAATCACCATTTTCCATCCCAAAAACAGAAATAAGTTTCACTTATTGCTATTTTATTGTCATCATCGACAATAAAAACCTTATTATAAATATATTGTCCAAAAGAAATCCCCACAATTAATTAAAATATCCCAAATTTTGGGGACAAGTCATTAGCCGAACGAGAGCCGAAAACAGTTATCTGGTATCTATATCATCTTTAAATCCATTTTAAATTCCTGATTATAGATTTGTACTATAAATTCTTAAATTTGTATCTTTATAAAAGCAACAATCTTTTTTTGATCTACTGTTATGTAAACCTTCCAACAGATTTAATTTTTTTTTTAAATTCCAGCCATATCTTATCCGATTTTATTTCCAAATGATTAAAAAATTTCTTCTATTCACAACATTTAGCAACTAAAGATTCATTATTAAGGATTTCTATATATACAAAACATTTGTAACGCACAGTGCGAAATATGCTCATTTTCTATCGTGTAAATAAAAATAAACCGTGAAAATACCTACTAAATATCTTTAAAGAAACAAATTAAAAATTGTAAAAAAAATCTAGGAAATAGAAAAGTCTCTGCCCAGCAGAGGACTATAACTCTGACTACAAATGATAAAACAAAAACCCTGATGATGTTTTACAGCGACAACGATGATTGTCGTCTTGCGACTCAATTCCAACCAGCACACGTAGCGCAATGCTAAGCGAGTAAAAATGAGCAAATTCAGGCAAACAATGCTAGTAAATGAGCGAGCGAACGTACAATTTATTGTCATACCTTGGCGAATGCTAGAAAATGTGCAATGATCACAAATAATGAAGAGCACAAGACACGAAAACAACAAAAATATTCCCAACAAAATCAGTATTTTAACATTTGAGAGTGTAAGCATTAGAGCTAAAGCGATCGAGCGAGAGTTTGAATATGCATTTGAGGCACCCCAACAGCGGAACTGGATGAATTTTTGCATGGCGTATTAGCAGTTGTAGCATAAACATTAGAGCAACAAAAACATTAGCATCATCGACATCTTCGTCATATTGATCGTGTTGAGTTATTTGGAAGCAAATGTTAACACCCTGTGACATTTATGGCCTCTACATATAACACACACTGAAATCCTGCTGACCCCGTGTAATTCAAGGGTCGGCGTAACGAACTGATGAACAAATAATTCGTATTCAGTCATCCTTTTTTACTGCGAGCAGTGAATGTACGTTTAGTTTATTTCACAATTAAAGGTATTTTTTTTTTTTTGTTTTTGTTTTCAAATATTCAAACTCTCGCACATGCAAACACAAGCAACGTTGACATCTTGATTTAAAGGATTTTGCAGAAAAAAAAGAAACGAGCTGATGGGCAGAGATACTATGCTTTAAATGAACAATTTTACGAGTTACATTTTCTAAATAGATTTCTTCACGGTGTCTTCTTTTCTGCTCTATGAGTGAGAGAGACTGTACGTGTGTGTGTGTGATAATGGGTAGTAGTGTGTTGCAAGTTAGTAGTAGCACACGTTGCCAATGATTTCACATAATTGCTGACCATATAAATTTCGATTGACCATTGTCTTTCTATTGTTTTCATTGTTTGGAAACTAGAAAATAGAAAGACAACAATAAAATGAACACAGTTTAGCCAGATCATCGACTGACTGTTTTTGCCATTCTCAGCAAGAAGGGTACCAGCAAATAGTTTTATCGCCTGAGATGGCTGGGCTGATTTGATGTTGCATGTTAGTTACGCTTTTAGTTTAGTTTATCACCAGATTATTTGTCATAATGAGTTTGACTTTTATCCCTGTAATGTTGGTTGTATTATTTTATTTTTATATTTGCTATTTCGTTTCGTAGGCGTTCTCCTAAAGGTGGTATTCAAATGCTCCCCCAAATATATATTTTACCACGAATTGTTTTGTTTAAAAGTAAATATATTTTGCTACGTTGACTTTTTAACTTTTAAACATTGTCTTGGTGTTTAATAGGTAATTTGTAGGTATTTATGAGGATTTTCTATAATTTTAGAAAAAAAAACGAACCCCTTTAAAGACAGGTACACAAAGTTGTCAATTGGTATTTCCATTTTCGGGGAAATGCCATATTTTTTTTATAGTTTTTAAAGTCATCTTGAGTTTTTGAAATATATTTTTTCTTATAGACATATAAATATCCTGCTACTAACCCTTCAAGCTCCAAAAATTTATTTAATAACCCAAATTCGTCAACGTTTGACTATACTATATATGACTATACTATATACTGCAGCTCCCCTTGTGCGTAAAATTAACATTCAAATTGCCAACCTTGTTTTGAAGGCTTAATTATTTTTATTTTGCTAGCCCAAGTTCTTTTTATTTGAAAAATTTAAATTGTTTTTTCGAACGATTATTAATGTTTAGAGAACTTCTTCCTACTATTTCCTCTACATATGTAGATGCAATACAATATATAAGAGATTCCATATTTTTGGCATGAATTCGATCATGTTTTGCAAATTTAGACAAAATGATTGGTAAATTGATATGTTTAAATGCAAATTTAAGGTTAGATTAATACGTGTAATTCACGATATCGTTGGAATTTATCATCTTGTATACAGATTTAGGGCGTTAGTTTTATTAACTCCAATAATATTGTGATCTGATTATCAGTACAGTTAATTTCGAGCTGTTCGTAGATAACTTGTAGCTCTCTGCGAGAATAGCTTAATACTCTCGATCTAATAGTAATGACTGTAAAAAGGCTCTTAGACTATCTTTGAATATGGTGATATCCCATTCTTGGTGATATTTCAACTCTTTGACTTGTACCCCTATGTATATCCAGGAAACATGTCAGTACATATTTCACATGTCTCTATATTTCTCGTTATATCATGAATAGCTTCATCCACAGATTTAATTTGGTGTAGATATGTTGATTTTCAGAGAACATTTAAGCAATTGCACCGTACGACACTCAATATTAGACACGAACCATATGAAATACGTCTGAAAGAATAAATTAAGTGGAGAAAAACTGCGTTTTCAGTGATCCTGTTTCCTTTTAAAAGGAATTCAAATTTTCAGAGGAGTACATTTTTAAAAAAATGTTATAAAATACTTCTGATCATCCTACTATGTCAAATTTGGTGTCAAATAATCAAGAAGAGTTGTAAAATATTTTGTATTATTTTTATTTTATCCTGTAAGGATCAAAAGATGTCAAAAATGTCCTTTCAAATTTTTATCCTTGAATATCCTTTTAGATTTCCAATAATTTTTTTTAAAAAAAATAGTGAATACCACATGCTAAAATTTCATCCTTCTATCTCAACTACTTAAGTGTTAAGAAATATTTTAAATTTGAATTATTTGATTTTTTATATTTTATTTTAATATTTCATTCAAAAAAAATATAACAAAATACGTTGTGAAAAGCAACGAAGAAGTCTTTTTAATAAACAAGTAAAATGGTATAGTCGGGCAAGACCGACCTTATGATACCCTACACCGGGTATATGATTATAAAGAGTTTTCTTTTGATATGAAACTTATTTGTGTTGAATCTTATTTGAATACTCACATCTTTGGTAGTGGGCCTTATATGGGAGCTATGACTAATTATGGACCAATCGTCACAAAATTTGGTGGGATGAATTGCAAATATATGAAACATATTTGTGTTGAATATTGTTTGGATACTGACATATTTCAGAGATTTATGTATATTAATGACATTTTCGAGAATGTTGCTTATATGGGAGCTATGGAATATTGTTGACCGATCGTCACGAAATTTGGTCGTGAGAGTTCGGCTTACATAAAACATAATTGTGCTGAATTTGGTTTGAATATGTTTATAATTAAGATATTTATGAGAGCTTAACTATTTTCAAATAGGCCAATTGTATGGGGGCTAGGATAAATAATGGGCTGATTCTAACCAAATTCAATAGCCATTGTCCATGGGGCAATATAAAGGTTTGTGCCAAATTTTGTCGAATTATCTTTAAACCTGCGACCTGTAGTTTGATTACAAGGTTTACATGGATGGACGGACGGACGGACTTTCGACTCAGAAAGTGATCCTGAGCAGATTGGTATACTTTAAGGTGGGTGTTGGGACAATATTTTTGTTTGTTTCAAACAACAGCCCTAACCCATTATACCTTCCCCACTATGGTGGTGTAGTTTATAAACATGCACTTTTCTTAATAAAACTTTTTTGTAAACTAATAAATTGTTTTTTATATTTTAATTTGACCTTTATATGTATATATAAAATATGAAATTTTGACATTTAGTATAGAATAGTTTGTCTTTAACGCACTATTTTTTTAAAAGGAATTTATTGGCAATCTTAAAGGATAAACATTTTAAAGGACATTTTTGACATCTTTTGATCCTTAAAGTATAAAATAAAGATAATACAAAATATTTTACAACTCTTCTTGTTCTTTTGACATACAATTTGTCATTGCATAGCAGGAGTATTTTTAAATATTTTTTGAAAAATGTACTTCTTTGAAACTTTGAAGTCCTTAAAAAAGGCCGCAGGATCACAGTTTTTCTCCATTAAATTTATAGTTTCAGATGTATATTATCCGGTTCGTGTCTAACGAATTTTGTTTCTATTTGGACATTTTTGACATCTTTTGATCCTTAAAGTATAAAATAAAGATAATACAAAATATTTTACAAATCTTCTTGTTCTTTTGACATACAATTTGTCATTGTTGGAATAGCAGGAGTATTTTTAAATATTTTTTGAAACTTTGAAGTCCTTAAAAAAGGCCGCAGGATCACAGTTTTTCTCCATTAAATTTATAGTTTCAGACGTATATTATCCGGTTCGTGTCTAACGAATTTTGTTTCTATTTGTCGGACGATGTAATCCATCGATATCCTTCTCCTAATTCACGAGGATCACTACTTAAAAATTTATTTTTTAGTTTATAAGCATTAACATTTTTATTTCTATAAAAAGATAACAATTTTAATAAAATTCCTTTTGTGCGCTCAATAAGGCTTAGAAAATAATTTTCCTATTACAAAAGCGTTATCTCTAATTGTTTTTTTTTTCTTATAGCCAAGCAAAGTATATTTTCATGTTTTCACCAAAAATTTTATTACAAAATTATTGGCATATTTGTTAATTTATATGTATTAGAGGAAAAAAGAAACACATCTGCCCCCAAAAACAAAAATATTCAAAACATTTTGTTATCAATTTTAAATAGTTCAACTGAAACGTCATGTAACCATTGGATATGGTACGTGTAATATTATGTTGGCTATACGATGCATCGTATGGTTAATCGTAACACCTTTCCTATGAATAGAGTTTTAACTGTTTTTCCTTTTTTTTCTGATAGGCCATCTGTCAAACGACAGAGTGAGTAAGTGTCCTGACAATTTATAATGCGAACACTCTGCTCTCATAATATACTTGTATCTCTATGACACTTGGTATTTTGTCACTTAATCAATGAATAGTTTGTCGATGTTTTTTTCTAATAAATATTTGTTTTTTTCCTTAAAAATTCCTAGAAAACAAACATAACTTAAGAGAAAGTATGTATGTATAAAAAAAAAGAAAAATTGTGATGTGCCAATATTTCTTAAGTTCTTATAAGGTTGAAAAGTGTGAAAAGGTTTTCACTCCGCTTATTGTCTAATGCACAATGGCCTGCAATGTAATTTGAAACCATTGTGGCTAAAAACCTAAATTAATTAACCATGAAAATTACCATTAATATTTTCATTTTGTTTTTGGTTTATTCCTAGAAATTATTTTTAGATTTTCTTTGGGGCAGAACAAATCTCTAGTAAAGGTGAAATTTTTATTTGTATTTTTGAAAAATTCAAAATAAAAAAGAGAAAGAGAAATTGATTTTGGTGTGGTCCAGTTTTGATAAATTTCAGGGATATAAATCAATTTATGTGTTCTTTCAATGTGTATTAAAATGGTTTTTATATTATTGCTTCATTTCAAATTAAACTGTTTAATTTACTAACAATTAATTGGGTGGAAATATTTAGGCGCCATTTATGTTTCATATTTTATGTGGATTTCAAACAGTTGCATAATCCAGACAAAAACTATTAGAATTGAAATTTAAATTCCAATAGAATTTTTGGCACTTAATAATTTAAAATAGTAAAATTTACGAAATACCGGAAATATTTACAAGCATAAATTCCCTACAACCAACCACCCAAATACCGGCAGACACTCACTCTCTCTCTCACCTACAGACACACCATCCAGCCAATAAAGATCACAGGCGAACAATGAAAAACCCCGACTTAAGGCGTTAATTATGGGAAATTCTTAAATACTCAGTCAGTCAGTTAGTCGTTCGTTCGTTTGTTTTTTTCTTAGTCTGGCACAATAATTAAGTAATATTTTTTATTGCCAGCTCTTGCTGCAAATGCTGGCACACGGTGCCTGTTAAATAATTTTAGTGTTACAAACACTCTCTCACTCAAATACTCATGATCATGTCTATTAAACAGTTTGTATAACTGATCGTATTGCACATGTCACAAGCGCACTTTAAAGTATAAAACCAAAAATAACCAAAATCCAAAATAAAAATCTTAAAATAACAAACACACACATAAAATTTTCATTCATATAAATTTTGAATATTTTTGTCTTTATACCCCTGAAGAGGCGGCCGTTTTTTTTTCTTTCTATCTTTCTTTTCGAACATGTCAAAGTAGGAAAATTGTTTAAAAAATATTCAAACCAAACAACATATTCACTCTCGTATATTAAATAAATACATAAATACTTACATACATACCTTAATACTAAATATGTAGTATTTTTATTACAAGTTTGTATTATTTTATTTTTTCTTCTTTAATAATCTTTTGCGTGTTTAAATATATGTTTGTGGTTTCTCCTTTATTTGTTTTTAAACGTTTGTAGAGTTTTATTTTTTGTAGTTATTATTATTATTTTCTCATGTATACAGGTTGTTTGTTTAGACAATTTATTAATCCGAAAGTGTTGAATAAATAAAGACGCCATATACCGCCAAATACTTACTTACTTACCACAACAACCGAAATACCATCAACAGCAACAGAAACAACAACATACAACAAAAAAAGTATTATTACCACAAATGACATGTGTTGCATTGAAACTGTGTGTTTGTTAGTGTGTTTCTGTGCATTTTCAAAGAATGCATTCATTAAATTTGAAATTTCAATTACAACAACAGCAAAGTTTAAATAAATCTAGTCACTGTAAGGTCAATAAAATGTACCAAAAGGTACTCCCGAGACTAATTTGAAAAAGTACCATGAAGTATCCCCTTGAATTTTCACTCACTATATCGAGCCCTTAGCGTCAAATTATCGTAAGCGACAAAACACAAATTTTACATTAGAAGGTTTTTTTGATTATTTTGAAATTTATACATAGAATTAAAAATGTTATGATGCGATATAATATAATTTCGTTCAAGCTATTTGCTAATTTTTCAAAAATATTTATAACTTTTGACAATTAAAAATTCACGGAATACTTTATTGAAAAATATGACAAAAAATGTTTTATATTGAATTTTTGCATAGATACAAATTTTTCGAATTGAAATTAAATTTTTATTTATGAATAGTTTTTAATGAAATTTCACAGATATGTAGATTTTTCGATTTAAAATGGAAAAATAAAAACGAATTTTGAAATTTATTATCAAAGTGTTGAAAAATTCCAAAAATGGTAATTTTTAGTTTTTTTGACTATAATATCCATACCATGGTCGGAATTTCGGAACCCTTTACAAAATAATTAGAAACATATTATGCCACCTAAAATCGGTTACTATATTTTGATATCCAATATGCGATTTGAGAATTTTTGAATAGACCTGGTCCCCTCAGTAACAACAATTTTGAATTTTATTTTCATTTAAAATATTTTATGAGAACTTAGCTTTCAGAAAGTATAAATTCCTTATACATCCTCTTAGAAATTTTTTCCGATAACTTAAAAAGAAAAAAGTTATTCTTTCCCAAACAATTAGTGAAAAATCGTTTTTTTTTTAATTTTTTAAATTCAAATGCATATAACTTTGGACTTGGTCATTATTTTTAAACAGTTCTTCTTCTATTTTACACATACATATGTTGTTAGTCCAATAAAAGAAAACTGGAGAAAATCGAGATCTATTTGGTTACGGTGTTATCAAAAAACTGGAGTAGGGTGGGTAAAAATGTTGAAAATTTAATTTTCAATTGCGATCTCCTAAAATATAAGAAATAATTAAAAATAAAAGCTACGACGAGGTTTTTTGTAGTGCTCGATGAGAAGATTCTATATGTGTAACTTTTTTGAAATCGGAACACAAACGAAGAAATCGGATCGTTTTAAAAATGTAACATACCCGAGTCGTCCTACTTTGAGGACCCTTGGTCGCGCCTCTGGTAGGCCCATGAGGTCCACGTTCAGAACTTAAACTCGACAACACTTCTTCTTTGCGCATGTGGAATTTCATTCAAACCAATCTAACCATTTAGAAGTTAAAGATTTATTTTCCTCTTCTATACCACTGTATGTCGCTTACGATAAAATTCGTTTACTGTAAAATGTAAACATTGACTTACGATCAAATTTTACCCCCTATAATTTTGAAGTTATTAACAATTTTGATATTCTGAGAACGCTAAAACATCAGTCGGTCCATACAATTTTAATTTTTGCAATAAAAACAAAATTTAGAAAATGTCGCTTACGATAATTTGGCGCTAAGGGCTCGATATTGTCTATATGAGGAGCCGCAGAACAAAAGGTACTTTTTTGAAAATTTAAAATTTTTGGGAAATTGATTTTTTCTAGGAGATTTCAACCCAAATATTACAAAATAAATTTGTAAAAAAATTCGAAAAAGTATCTTTTGCTCTGCGGCACCTCATATGTACTTAATTTCATATTTCTATGTCCATTATTACAGAGAGTTGAAAATGTACCATTAGAATATAGAAAAAGTATCAAAAAGTTGACACTATAAATTACAAAAAGTACCACACGAATAACAAAAAAAGTACCATAAAGTCTCCGCCTAGAATTTTCACTCACTTAGGAACATATATGCTTAATTTCATGTTTCTAGGTTCACTGTTATAAAAAAAATCAAAAAGTACCACTAAATACATCATTTTCGTATTCTTACTCATTCAGGATCACATGAGTCTAATTTGAAGATTTAAAGTTCATTATAATAAATATATTCAAAAAGTACCATAAAGTCTCCCCCTTCGATTCTTACATACTTAGAACCGTATATGGTCAATTTCATATTTCTAGGTCCATTATTAAAGAAAATTAAAAAAGTACCATTAGAAGGACGAAAAAGTACATATCTCAGTTCTCACATTTTGGTACCTAATACTATTGTCCCTTATTCCTAGCTCTAACTTTACTCAGATACATATCAGCTAACTTTAATATCGATAAGTGAAATAATTTAAAAAAGTACCAATTTCCCTTTTCCTTCTTCCCCTCATGTTTGATATTTAAAAAATACTCCATTTTTACAAAAATATTTGAGTAACAGACATGTCTCAAAAGATTAAAATTTGTGTTAATATGCTCAAGAAAAAATATGTTTTAAAAAAAAGTATCAAAAACTGTTTACCCGGATTTGGCACTCGAGTTCCAAATAACACCTTGTTATTTAATTATTGTATGAATCCAGGAACAAATGTTAAAAAAATATCAAAATTTACTTTTTGGTACTTTTCGTATCACCCATTGCGGTGGTAAAATTTTATTGAAATAATTTTCTGTATTGTAAATAAAAGATCTATTTGATTTATAAAAAAAACATATTTTATGAAATATGTACCAAAAATAAACATAATTTTTATGCATTAAGGGTTTCCAAAATGTATCAAATTCATATTTGTTATTTTATGATAAGTAAAGAATACGATTTAAGATTTGGTTTTATGTTTATTGGTTTAAAAGATAAATATGTTGCCAAAAAAAGTACCAAAATACAGTTTTTACCCGTTCGAATTTCGAAAAAGTTCCTAACACATGTCGGTTTTTTTTAAATGAAGTAACATCAAATTTAATTTTTTTTTATCTTAATTAGTTTTGAAAGTTACCGAATTTACGTATGATTTTCTAAAAATCCCTTCTTAGTGGATGATGAATCAGTCAGTCAGTAACGTTACTGTTTTATATATATGGAATAGCTGACCGCCCCGACTTCGCTCGGTAGCTATTTACTAATGTTAGTTCTTCAAGTTTCTCCTAAAAAATTTTTTTATTGGCAAAATGAGTAGTGAAAAGGAGGCAATATATTAAATACTTAAAATGTCTCCTAAAAATTTCGAATCAAATAAAAACAAGTAAGACAGCTATATTCGGCTGTGCCGAATCTTATATACCCTTCACCAAATTATACTTCAAAATAAAAATTTTAAATTTTTCATTTGTTTGAAAATTTTTTTTTTCGAATTGATTTTTTAAATTTTAAAATTTGTTTTTATTTTTAAAATTTTTTTAATATTTAGCAAAAAAAAACATTTGGTGAAAAAAAAATTCGGGTTAAAAAATATTTTTTCCCGATTTTGACCCATTGTAGGTCCAACTTACTATTGTCTTATATACGTCGTTGCAAAGGTCTTTGAAATATCTATCATTAGATATCCGTATTGTCTAAATTAATGACTTAGTAATCCAGATATAGGTCAAAAATCGAGGTTGTCCTGCAATTTATAGACCGATTTTCTCGATTTTAAATAGCAACAGAGCCGGAAGATATTCCGGAGATACTTATGTATGAATCGTGTATATAAGTTATTTGGGGTCTTCGGAAAGTTGATTTCAACAGACAGACATGACTTAATCGACTCCGTTATCTATAAGGATACAGAATATATATACTTTATAATGTCGGAAAATTATATTGTGGAAATTACAAACGGAATGACAAACTTATAAATACCCTTCTCACGAAGGTGAAGGGTATAAAAAAAGAGTTGAATTTCCACCTACAAAGCACAGGTGCCACCATCGGAATTCAGCTTGAGCAGTCATAAATGCGGAAATCCTGATAAAATGTTGCACAAATTAGTTCTAAGTACTCTGAAACTATACTGTAAAGTATGGCAAAAATGGGGAACATTTGTCCCTAGTCCTCACACAAGGCCCCCTTCAGAAAATGACTTTAACATTCATAATTGTCTTATCCTAATGAAAATGGAAATAAACCTAAATCTTTCTATCAACTTTTGTGAGGATCGGTCTATAATTGACCCTACCCCCGTATAACCCCAATGACAGAAAAATAATAAATAAAACAAATAGGTACCCACATATGATGGTGGGTCTACAAGATTCGGCACAGCCGCATATAACACTCTTAGTTTTTTGACAATCACTCTGAAAAGACTTCTCTCCTTCAAAGCTCTGCATTTCGACGCCTTAATATGCCATTACTGGTCTGGTGGTGGTACTCATATGCATGTGTGTTTCAAGTACATGAATCGTTTTGGTATTCATGTTATTTTACCGATTATAAAAAGGATTTTATTTTATTTAATATATTTTTGTTTGACTTTAACCAAATAACACTCACATGCAGACGCAAACGAGAGGTGTTTTCCCACTCAATAATTAAACGCACTTGTGTGTTTTTCTTTTTATGAAAAAGTTAAAAGGTTTGTTGTTTTTAGATCTTTTTTTCAGTTGGTTTTTGTCTCCTTTTATTTGTTTCTTAAATAAAACTGGAAAAAAGTCAAGTCTTGACAATTTAAATAGCCAATAATATTTTAACAATTTTATGCAAGTGTTGGGAAATTTTATATAGACAAATTGAAAGTGGTATGAATGTTGGTGTGTAGTGTTTAATGGATGATGTTTTGAGTTGTAACCAAATGAGTTGTTTAATGAACTTAAATTGTTAAACAAACAAGCAACGATAAATGATATAATAATTGCCACACACACATGTATGTAAGTAAAATGTTGTTTTTCCCGGTTTAACTAATTCCATGTAGGTGGGATTGTCAACGGAGTAATAGTTTTTTTCAATTTAGCATATAATTTTCCACTAATTACCTGCGCTTGATCGTATTGGGTATTTTTTTTAGGAACTTGTTTGGTTTAAGAAAGTAACTTGAAGTTAATAGAGTTGATTTATTGTCTATTTATTACAGACGGATATACATTGTTTCTTTATTTGATTTGAACATTTTCACTATTTATAATGTTTTTAATAAATCACAAATTAGCCAGGAATTTCTGTTATAAATCACATTTAATTTAATTCTTTTTGAAATCGAAAATCTCAACAAAAGTTAAAGAATTTGGGAAATATATTTAGAATCAAAATAAATGAAAAAAATTTCTAAAAAATCTCTAATTTGTGTCCCTTGTTTCAGCTAAATAAAATGTTTATTAAAGTTATTATTTTTCTAAGTTTTTGTGAAGATTTTGGAATTTTGATTTTAATAAGCTGACTGAGACTTTAGACATTTTTTCCGACAACAGTTGAACACCAAGAAAAAAAATGTGTGGGACACATTTCAACATCCTTTCCCGTGTAGTTTTTGTCCTCAAAGAATGTACGACCCCTCACACACATCAATCTCAGCTTTAAATGCTGTCTGTCTTTCACTTTAAGTCGATTTTTTGTTAATAAAAAAGTAAATATTTTTTGCACTTTATGGTGGAATACAGTGTCGTTCTTAAAAAGAAGGATGCTGCAAATATACATACATGTATTTTAGGTTTTTTATAGTTTCATTATATCCAATTTTGAGGAGTACGGGTCAGATTAGTTTGACTATTGGTACAAAACTGTACAGATGAAAATTTCAGTTAAATCGGATAATGTTATCACTTACTTCATGGCTCGAGGCTTAGAAAAAAGCATTTAGTTATAACGGAATCACAATCTTTACGAAATTATCTCTCTAATAAGATACCAACATAAAAACTCGGTTAAACATGTTTCGAGTTGATTCTCCTGATTATCATGTGTCCCAGGCACCCAGAAAATTGATTTTTTAAATTCATAATTTTATAAAATTTTCATTACTTTTTTATTTTTCCACTAGAAACACTACTTTTTAAAAATAGTAGTAGAAATACTACTTTTTTTAAAACAGTAGTAGAAATACTACTTATTTAAAATAGCAGCAGAAATACGGCTTTTTTACAATAGCAGTGATTTTTAAAATTTTAAAAAAGTAGTTGAAATACTACCTTTAAAATAGTAGTAGAAATACTACTTTTTTCAAATAGTAGTAGAAATACCACTTTTTTCAAATAGGAGTAGAAATACTACCTTTTTTAAAATAGTAGTAGAAATACTACCTTTTTCAAATAGTAGTATAAATGCTACTTTTTTAAAAAACTAGTAGTAGAAATACTTTTAAAAAATAGTAATAGAAATACTACTTTTTTTAAAAAATAGTAATAGAAATACTAATTTTTTAAAATAGTAGTAGAAATACTACCTTTTTCACATAGTAGTAGAAATACTACCTTTTTAAAATGGTAGTAGAAATACTACTTTTTTAAAATAATAGTAGAAATACTACCTTTTTCAAATAGTAGTAGAAATACTACTTTTTTAAAAAACTAGTAGTAGAAATACTTTTTTTTTAAATAGTAGTAGAATACGCCTTTTTGAAAAAAATAGTAGTAGAAATACTACTTTTTTCAAATAGTAGTAGAAATACCACTTTTTTCAAATAGTAGTTGAAATACTACCTTTTTAAAATAGTAGTAGA
Organism: Calliphora vicina; assembly: GCF_958450345.1. NCBI lineage: Eukaryota > Metazoa > Arthropoda > Insecta > Diptera > Calliphoridae > Calliphora > Calliphora vicina. Next base: position 7,390,777 of record NC_088781.1, read on the forward strand.
AATACAACTTTTTTTAAAAAAATAGTAATAGAAATACTACTTTTTTTAAAAAATAGTAGTAGTAATACTAATTTTTAAAATATGAGTAGAAATACTACCTTTTTAAAATAATAGTAGAAATACTACTTTTTTTAAAAATAATAGTAGAAATACTACTTTTTTTTAAAATAGTAGTAGAAATATTACTTTTTTTAAAAAAAGTAGTAGAAATACTGCTTTTTAAAAAGGTAGTAAAAATACTAATTTTTTTTAAAAAATAGTAGTAGAAATACTACTTATTTAAAATAGTAGTGGAAATACTACTTTTTTAAAATAGTAGTAGAAATACTACCTTTTTCAAGTAGTAGTAGAAATACTGCCTTTTTAAAAAACTAGTAGTAGAAATACTTTTAAAAAATAGTAATAGAAATACAACTTTTTTTAAAAAAATAGTAATAGAAATACTACTTTTTTTTAAAAAATAGTAGTAGTAATAGTGTTTATAAAAAACCGACTTTTTAAAAAACCGGTTTGTCGGTTAACCGAAAAATGGCTTTTTTAAAAAACCGGTTTTTCGGTTAACCGACATCGAAAAAACCGGTTAAACCGGTTAACCGTCATATATGTGTAAAAAACATAAAATGTACAAAAAAGTATATACAGCTTTAAATTTTTTAATTTTTAGTAGTCAAGAATGGTTAATATTAAGTAACTATAAATATACAAAAGTGCTAAGTCCATTTATTTTGTAAAAATTTCAAAATTATTATCTCAGTCAAATGGAAGTGATTATAAATATGTTACTAAATATAAAATACTTGTTTTAATTATTGGTTTATTCATTAAATTTCAACCAAAAAATGTAAATCACTTTTTTAATTTAATATTTGATAACTTTGAAATTTATTTTCACCTCTACTTTCTGATATGAAAGACAAAATGTTCCAAGTCCCAAAAGAGGACCTATAAGATGTAAACGCACTTCCACTTAGCTGTGATTATTTGTTATTATAAAAAACTCCATTATCAGATTTCATAAATATTTCAAATAATGAATTTTAGAACGTTTTTTGTCTCTCCTGTAATATTTCTGAAAAGCTAACGAAGTGATTAATAAATTAAAACTTTAAGAACAAAATACACTAATGAAGTCAAATTTATTGAAGGAAGGTATGTACATCGAATTCAATTTAACGTTTGGTAAGATCATCACTAAGTTTTTAATGAATCATTAGTAAGATTTAGCCTAAACTTATAGAATTATGCGGAATTTAATTTTAATTTTTAATAGTTTCATTATGTGCAAAAAAGTTTTTAAGTAAACTCATCGTCCTCTATTATTTAGAATCATTGTAATTCTTAAAAATATTAATCTAAAGAGTTTTGTATTGTAAATCAGCAGTTTAGGTTTCAAATCAGACCAATAATGTGTATACAATGAATATTAAAAATGCACAAAAACGTGAGATTTATCAATTTTAGTCCCAAATTTTAAAAACCGGTTAACCGAGTGATAAAAACCGGATAAACCGGTTAACCGAAAATCAACATTTTAAATTAACCGGTTCGCAAAAAACCGAGATTTGGAAGAAAAACCGGTTTTTCGGTTAACCGGTTTATAAACACTAAGTAGTAATACTAATTTTTAAAATATGAGTAGAAATACTACCTTTTTAAAATAATAGTAGAAATACTACTTTTTTTTAAAATAATAGTAGAAATACTACTTTTTTTTAAAATAGTAGTAGAAATACTACTTTTTTTAAAAAAAGTAGTAGAAATACTGCTTTTTAAAAAGGTAGTAAAAATACTAATTTTTTTTAAAAAATAGTAGTAGAAATACTACTTTTTTAAAATAGCTTTTTCAAATAGTAGTAGAAATACTATATTTTAAAAATGGTAGTAGAAATACTACATTTTTAAAATAATAGTACAAATACTACCTTTTTCAAATAGTAGTAGTAGAAATACTAATGTTTATTAAAATAGCAGTAATAGAAGTAGAAATACTACTTTTTTAAAATAGTAGTAGAAATACTACTTTTATTCAAATAGCAAAAGGAATGCTATCTTTTAAAAAAATATGTAGTAGAAATATGTACTACAATTATAACAATTTGTTTCTAACAAACCCTTTTAAACGACGTTCAATAAATTTCTTCAGGATCAAACGACGATTGAATTCGGTGAACCATTTTTTAATGGTTCAATATTCAATTTAAGTTGAATATTGTGAACATTGGACTGCAAAATCTTTTATGTAAACTATAAATTTTGAAAATACATTTATTTAAAATATCCTTAATAGTTGTTAGTCATCGTATCCATATCTCCACCCTGCACTGTATTCCATACCCTCCTCCCTCTTACACATTTTCTGCATGATTCTAACAAAGTGTATTTGCAATAAATTTATTTCAGTTTGTTTATTTCTTTACTGTGAAGTCGTGCTTAATTGTTGTTGTGCGAATTTAACGCATTTTTCTTGCTGTTTTACAAAAACAAAAAGCACACAACAACCAAAAACAAATGTCAACTGTTATTCACAAGTTAGTTAAACAAAACTTAACGAAATTGCCATGAGATGAGATGAGACCAGATGAAATGATGATCAGTAAAACACAAACAAACACATACCTCAATATGTCCGATCGACCGTACCATAAATTGTCATGATGTGCCATGGTTTTGTATATATTGCAGGCAGGCAGGCTGGCTTGGCTGAGGATGGCGTATCCGTAGCGTAGAGATATTCGTCATCCGCTTGTCTCCAACTCATCATAGTTTTTATAGGCCTTCACAGATTTCGACAGTTTTTAAGCAGTTTTTTTTTTGTGCAGCTAAAGCGTTTATGGATTTTTGGTTTTTTGTAGATGATTGTTTCAGCAGAGATTTTTTTATGAACTTAAAGGCCATTCATTCTATTTTAATTTAATGTTTTAAATAGCTTTAAGCCATATATTTTTTGTTTTGTTTTGACCACTTTGTGGTCATTGTTGAATGTTCTTCCAAAAAAAAAAGCAAAAACTGTTTGTGACAGTAAGAATTCACATTTTTTTCAGTTGTTTAGGGTTTTTTTCTTGAAGAAATTGCAGTTTTTTCTTATGGAATTCCTTAGCTCGAAATAAAAACCAGAGTTTTTGTGTGTCTACCGTTTTTTTCCTTCCTGAGTTCTGTGAAACTCTCCGGAGACACAATCAGTTGCACAAAAAAAGTTGACAGAAATTTTGCTCATCTTTTAAATCAAGGATTAGTTTTTGTTGGCCAGTTTGTGAGTGGATCCTCAACAAAAAACTTGCACCTTAGTTTGTTTAACATTCAGAAAATCTGCCAATAATCATAAAAGATTTATTTATGTTTCGCTTTCTTGTGTCTGTTTTAAAACTTTTTCATTTCCCAAAATGCATTCATTGCAAACTGTAAACTTTGCATTGCAGATCGAAACTGTCAAAAAGTTTGGGATTTATTTTTACAGAATTTGAAATGATGGTAAATGAAATGGGTTTTTTATGTTGCTACTTAATATATATTTATCTGGTACCGTTTTTTTAGAAATTAATTGCGCATAAACTGAAATTAACTTCAAACTAAATTTCGATCTCTTTGGAAACATTTTCATTTTCCTGATCCGTATATGGAGTCCGATCAAAAAGAACTGCTGATATTTTGAGGCCAAGACCGAATCAAGTCAATATCGGATACTCTGTTCCAAAGTGAAACGTATCCCAGACATAGCATTTTGTATCGATCGAAGCAAACAGTATTCGGACGGGGCAATGTCAATGACGGGGCAATCACTATAAAGCGGGTGAGGCTTTATAGTCCAATAACATGTGGCCGAGTTTTTTCGCTATGGAATATTAGATCAGATTTCAACAGCTCATAATAGATAGGACTATCTTGCTCTCACCAAATACAGAGAATGATTAGGTGCAAAAATGATTTTCTTTTAGAGCGTTCAAACATAATTTTGGACATGCAAAATCGTCTATCAAGGTCTCTAGGCTTCAATTTTTCTGCTGATGAATCATGATCGCAAACCTTTCAAACTTGTAGGTTGAGTAGCTCCCAATTATTTTGCAAGTTTGACAACAATCTTAATGGAGTAAAGCATTCATGGACTTCAAATTGTTTTGGCTGGCTTGGGTTATATTTGTCTTCCGTATCAGAATCACCACTTCTGAACCGCACAAACCATGAAATCGATGGAACACATTTCAGCATAAGCTTTGGTGAACAATAGGTCTGCTTCAGCGGAAATTTTTTTCGAATTAAAGGAGTAAAGCAACATTTCCCGCATGTGACGCTTTGCACAAAATTTGACATTTTCGAAGCAAAAATAAACTTTGTTGTTTACACAATAATTTGTTGTTTTGCTTGGGCCAGCACTCAGGGGATGACCCCTACTTATGCAATGCATTGTGTTGGAACTATGGGAGGGAGAATAGAGGGAGTAGTGTTTAAGGCATTGGTAGGCAAAAAGAGGCATTTAATTTGTGTGCTCTTTTGGGTAAAAAACAACAACAACATCAAGAAACTGAATAAATTGTGTGTATTTTTACGCTCTATTACGATCTTTTGTTCACATTCGGGTTGTTTGACGAAAATCATCGTAACCTGAACAATATGAACGCCTACCATGGGTTTAAGGACATTTGATTCGAATTTTCCTATATTGAAAGTGGCAGGAAAGACTTCAGCAGGAAGTCCACATACAAACTTTACGGATAAAGAACGAATTTTCCCTGTAATGCGTTGTGTGATCCTCTGTCCAGTCGATCACGAATGTATGAGCCCTTGCGTTTCGTAAAAAACTACAGAGTTCCCTAATTTCTGCAGAACACATTCCATTGTAGTATCGGTAGAACAGTGAAACACAACCCACATTGCGACGATGTTCCAGTGAGTCAATAGAGCTGGATACCTACAACATATACAACAACTTGTATAGTGCGATTTCTGAGAAAGCTTGAGAGAGAAGTTATTACCAACACCTAAAGCAATTAGTTTTGATAGAAGCGCACCATGTCACACCCTCTAAAAAGCCTTTGAAATGTATAGAGCCACCACTTTACTTTTTCCAAAACTGTGAATGGAAAAGACACAATTTTTCCGATAGGAAGGCTAGCAATTCTCCCGTAGAGCGTTCTCTATGAAAGCCATAATGCTGAGTTGTTGGACTTTAAATATTTCTAAAGATGATAGTTCACCATACTATCCATAATTTTCAAGGTAGTTAGCCTCTCCCTTTTTAGGAATTGCGTTAAATTTTTCAAACATTTAATTTCAAAAATCAGATGATGCAGTTTTGTAGAGAAATGTTTAAAGATGAAATCTGCATTTATAGTTTTAAGCAAAAATTAATTTTATTTTTAAAAAATTGAAGTAAAGTCCATGCAAATTTACTTATATTTTCATGCACTTCAGTGGTTTATTTGAAAGATATAACATTTCTACATCAATAAAAAAAAATTATGGGGATATAAAAAAACGTTAAGAAGATATGCCCAAATCTATAAGTCTCTAAAAATTATTTTAGTTTTGATTTTCCATGGAGAAAAAAAATGTAGCCCCACTTTCCCCCAAGCTGTTTTTTTTAATAAAATGATAAAATTGTAAAACTTAGCATATGTTCTTCTTTTGTTTCAGAAAATATATGTACCAAATTTCTTGACTTTTACTTGGATAGGAATTTTATGCGAAAAAATTTCACTTAAAGAACGTTTTTTCAGCTAAAAAAAAAATTTTGAAATTAATTAACAAGGAAAGCCTAAAACACTTCACTATAAATCCCTTTTCATTAAAAAAAAACTTATGATCAAAGTTTACAGAGCCTTGATCGAGCTCTAGTTTGACTGATCTCTATCCATTTAAAAGCTATTTAAAGTGAAAAATCAAACTAAAAATTAAACAATAAAATTAGCTTCGATTGGTTATTTTCAGCCATCCATACATACATTTCTTTAAGTAATGACTGACCGACTGACTGGCTGGCCATCAAACAGGAGAAGGCAGGCTTTCAAGATGGCGTTTTATCTAAAAATATGACTTAACAAAAAAACTAAACATACGAACGTACATATATACAATATTTATTGTTTTCCAAGAATGAATGGAAATAAGCCATAATCATCATCAACTGTTAAAAGATATACTGCAGACTGACTGATGGACAGACGGAAAGATATGGAGTTAAATGGCCCGATCACAGCTAACATGGTGGCCAAATTATTATAACAAAACAACAACCAACAACAACATTAAGAAATATTGAAAAAAGTAACACATACCTTTTAAAAAAAGGCACAATTTAGCCACCACCATCAACCAACATTTAAGCCAAGTCAAATCAACTCTACCAACTTACTACCAATACCAAGGCACAAAAACAAAAACCAACACACACACACTCCCGTCCAAAGAAAGAGATATTAATAACCAAAAAATAATAATAAACACATAACGCTTCAAGCGTTTTTATAACCATTAACAACAACACAGAACACGGCAAATTACCAAAAAAAACGAAAAAATTAAGAAAAAAAATCCAACAGATACAACAGCCGAGTGAATGAATGAATGAGTGTTACATAGGAGGTCCATTTTTTCGGCTAAAGCGTCAAGGTTCACGCACTCAACTCACAAAATATATAGTTTTTTTCTTCTTTAATTCACAATAAAAAGGGAAGTAACGAGAAGAAAAAAAACGGTTTCTTTTTGATTGTTGCTGTTGTAGTTATTATTACTGTATCTTTCAGTTAATAACTGCAGCCAACCTGGCTTATTTAGTTACGCTTAGATGACAAAGTAGAATAAATATTGTATCTGAACTTCAAGTCATACTTGCACATAGATCGCAGATACAATTTATTTATTTATTTCTTCCAAAATGGACGAGTATGTGTGTAATATTTAATTTATGTTTCCTGGTATAAAGTGAATGAAACCATCAACAAAACAAAAAAAGAACATGCATTAAATGTTTGTTAAAAACCCTAAATTAAGAAATTATTTTTCAAGCTACAGGCTTGGTTACACTTTAATCTATAGATCATTAGTTAATAATAGGTGTTAAACCTTTTGCTTTTTCTACATTCCCATACTCACTCACTCACTCTCCCTCTATCTATTTCACACTGTGTCTTTTATTTGGTTGTACAAAATGCTAGATAATCTTTGATGTACAATCAATTTTGAAAATATGAGAAGAAAAAAATCTATTACTCCAGTCGGTATTTGGTTTGGCAAAATACAATTACTAAGCACTTTTTTCTAACCACTAAAGCCGCCAACACCAACGCCACTAGCATGTTTTGTTTAATACAATATCAAACTATTAGATCGAAATTTCAAAATGGCTTCATTTTGAAATGTGAAGTATAGCATTTGTTCATAAATATGGTTTACATTAAAATGGTTTCTAATTTTTATTATTAAAATTATTGAAGTGGTCGTTATTTATTAAGTGAAATTGTAACTGTTTTTGAATTTAAAAATTGATTTAGTTTCTTGTCTTTAAACACTTTTTTTATACACAATATAAATGGGCAAAATTTACATGATTGTCGTAATCAAATATATGATTGTAGTAAATAAATATATGTTTATGGTATCACAATATGTTGTTCTCAGATAATGATATCCATAAGCCGATAACAACATAATATGTTAAATCCTTCAGCATAAAAATGGTTGTGACAAACATATACTTATTCAATGCAACCATATTGATACAATCATGTGAATCGTATTATGGTTACCACAATCATATAAATAATTACAGTGACTATAATATTGTTCCAAAATAATACAACAATATTTTTTCTCTACGTGTAGTTTCTGAGGTAACAATCGATTCTAGTTCTACATTAACTTGACGTTGTCAATTGACGGTTTAAATCCCAAAGTATGGATGGAAAGAGGAGGTTATAATAATTTTGATACCTAATTTATTGTGTGTAAGACAGTTCTGAAAGAAAAAGAGAAATATAAAATCTGTAAATCTGGAAAATTCAAAACAATCGACACTAATTAGCTTTTAAAATGGGTTGGTTTGTTAGTTCGCAACGGATAAATAAAGCTGTCCACACTGTGATCAAAAAGGTACTAAAATGTACCAACACTGGCTGCATCGACGCCCCCAACATCATCACAGATGTCAACAGAAGTTCAGGGATGAAAAAAGAGTTGAAGAAAAAGCGAAAAAAAATAAAAAAAAGCGAAACTTTTTATAAAAACTTACCCTTTTTCTGATATACATTTTGCGCATACATTTTATGAAAGCTTAATTCTTTGTCTATCCATAATTGTTTATAATTTTGAAATCGGTCTAAAAATGTGTGAGTTAGAGGTACTACGACCTACCCTAAAACAGTTTTTTCAAAATATCTCATAATTTTGAGGGTGTTTCAAAATCTTTGAAAACGGTTTTAGTATGTCCTCACCTAGGCATACAACCCCCATTAGGTCGCTTTTCAAGTTCTGACAAAAAGTGTCATTTTGTAGCAGAGTGTTATTTTAGAAATGCAACTTAAATCTAAAAGTGTTGAAATTTAAAACCCTAAAACTATATAAAATTTAAATATATTTAAAACTTAAAACTATTTTAAACATTAAACGATTTAAAAACTTAAACCTATTTAAAATATAAATAAACCCTTAAAATAAATAAATAAATCCCTTAATAACTAAAAACACCTATATATCACATATATAAACTAAAATATATAAACATATACTAATTATAACGTTGTTTAAAACATATTTGTGTGTTTTTTATTTTTTTTGTACCCCGCAAAACATTTACCCCTAAACCCGTTTAAATAAAAGCCTTGTTACATATGCTATTTTTTCTGCACCAAATTTGATCACTATTTTCACCACTATGCTAAAATTGTCTCATTAAAGATACCCATCAACAAATTAGCTTTCATTTAAAGTACAGTATCAAACTTTTCTACCCAAATACGGAATCATATTATTAACACAGCACAGCACGTGTAATAAACAAAATTTTATATCGAACTTCAGCCAATCCTTTTGCAGAATCGTACCAGGACCAAAATAAGAATAATAACGATCTTAACCCTCTAACCGGCCAATTTTATTTCGATGTAAAATAATATACCAGGTTATTGTTTGAAAAAAAAGAAATACGTTTGAATAAAAACAAACAAAAGTCATGTGCACGTTCTTGTTTATCACAGTAAGTAAATTGTTTGTCTCTTTACACATATTTTGTCGTTATAACGGAAAAAATAACCAAATAAAGCAGCATTACATACATTTAACATACCCGCCTAAAGGCAGGCTTGCCGGTTAGAGGGTTATGCATTGAACACATTGAAGACAGCAGGCTACACGAACACAAATTCTGCTGGCTGGAGTTGTAGTCGTGTGGCAGCTACTGAATTATTTTAAAGACGACAGCTACAAAGTAAACAGCTGATTTATAATTCGGTGGTTTCACTTTAATAAAAAATAACAGTACAAAATTCCAAAGTAATTAAGATTTAAACAATTATTTTGAGTAAACATATATATATGGTTATAATTAATTATGTACCTGTTATTAATTTACATCAATATGGTTATCAAAAACTTCTCTTAATTAAGTAAAAAAAATATATTTTTTTTATGCACTGTTGCTAATATAATAAAAAATGTAAATCAAATTTTTTATTATATTAGCAACACTATTCTGCTTTGTAGTTGACAGAAATAGAAATTAGTTTAATTCGGCTACAGCGGCAAAAGCAATCGTGTGGTCGTGTAGCTGTGCTGTCGTCAAAAGAATCGTCTTCATATAAACGTGTGTATTCTAATTTTGACAGATTGCAGTTGGTAGCCTGCTGTCTTCAATGTGTTCCATGCATTAACCTTAACATACAAGGACGTGGTTGATGTTGCTTTATCTGCATTTAAGGATGACATTAAAGCTCTTGATGTTCTAAGCATAATCATATTAAAAGTATGTATTCAAAGATATATACAAATTTCCATGGTCAAGAACGCGACATTCGAACACCATGAAGTGAACAAAAATCATAACAATTTTAATTTATTGAGCTTGAGGTCAGATTTACAAACTTTTGGGGTAGCATATTCAAGGAAAATTAAAATTTGTTTCTTGTTTCACTTTTTATAACCTTCACCTTCGTGAGAAGGGTATATCTAAGTTTGTCAGTCCGTATGTAATTTCCACAATATAATTTTCTGACCCTATAAAGTATATATATTATGTCCATGTCCGTCTGTCTGTTGAAATCAACTTTCCGAAGCCCTCAAATAATTTACATACACGATTCATCGGTCAACAAATGGCTGAGGAAAAAACCAGGACAACCTCTATTTTTTACATATTTTTTGGATTTGTTTAAGTAATTCTAAAAGCAGCATATTATTTATAGGTTCGACAATAAAAAACTTTAACTAAACCCGCGTTTTCTGTCTTCTTTATTGATTTTCCCAATGTTTGCTGATATAAACTTCTCCTTTTCTACAGCATATATTTTATTTCCGTAACGCAACTTTTTCAGCATTATGCAATATTTGCCCATTTTTTTCATTCAGCAGCTAGGTATTTATATTTGACCAATTATGATGGAACTATTCGGTGTCTTCTCAGCTGCTTTATTGTATTCCTTTACATTAGAGGATCTCTTTCGGCACATATTTTACCCATCTTAATATTAATGTTAAAATAGTTAACCCATTTCTTACGATAGCGAACGCGACACACTTATATCAAAGTATCAAAATAAAAGCTTTTTGTGGTAATTATATGCAGTATTCTTGAAGCAAATTGATTATAACGATAGACTTTTGGTACTTTGAGGTACAAGAACGCGACATTATAACATAAACACAACCAAATAAAATATTTACCGTTAATTAAAATTTGTTTGACCTGGCCATGGCAATTTGGCGAAACAAACTGAATAAATGACATTCAATTCGACAGATGTCTCAACAATATGACCGCTATTAACTTTCAAAGTTTGGAAGACCCTTTACATAGGATACATTTTTGGACCAGTAAGTAGATCAATTATACCATTTTATAGTTGTCTACTTTTGGAGTTTAATATTCGTGGATATGAGAGTTTTTGAAGTTGAAATATTTGGGGTATTCACACGGTCTACTATTTGGTCATATTGTCAAAATGTCCTAATATATTTTGATAGTTTAAACAAATTTTTGTTGTGTTTCAAACAAAAAAGTTCTAAACTAATAACACTATTTGAACTATGTTTATTGTTTTGTCATAAAATAATACTTTTTTTGTTTTAAACACAACAACAGCTATTATAATATATTAGGACATTATGACAATATGACTAATAGCAAACCATCTGAATACCCCAATTAATACGAAATTATTATTTTTTGTGTGAGGTATTTTTCTAACGTGAATATATACTACTGTAAATCACGTAATAGAAATCTAAGAATAAAATCGAAAGCTACACAAACTAAACGCGTTTACATTAAGTAAATGCCTTAAAATGATCTCTTCAAGATTTTAATACTCGTTGATAACTAACAAAAGCCTTATCTTTATAAAGCCAACATTTAGTCGTAACTTCAAAAACATAGAACTTATGTATATAAAGTCACTGGAATTGATGTTTTAAATTTGTACAAAATGGAATGCCATTATCTGTTGGCCATAAATATTTTAACTGTGCCAGTAAGTAGATGCTTTCAAAATAAATAATCGTAAGGAAAATATTCTTGTAAATGACCACATAAAATATAGAATTTAATGTTGCATCTATCAGTATGTGTATGTTGTGTTGTGTATCTGGGTGCTGCTGCATATTTGTGGCTTTTACTTTTTCCGGTCATCACAAATTATATAATTATCACCTGAATTTTTGTGTTTCGTTCTTATTTAGTTATTTAGCTTATCAGCGATTAAAATCTTTCCCAGCCAACCTGCTTTTCTACAAATTCCACCACAGCTCAGCTCAGCACAGCACTCGTTTGTACATCTGAGAGTGAATGAGTGCCATTGAATACCACCTCTTTTCAGTTGATCTTTAATTTTTTAGTGTTTTTCTTCTTTTTGTTTCTTTTAAAATTTTAATGCAGCCAAGAAAGAACAAATACAAATACCATCCATACTTGACTTGGTTTTATAGAGTAACAAGAAGAAGAAAATAAAATACAAATATAAAAAAAAGAACTGAACTGAACAGAAAAGCGGTTCAAAAGGGGCGCTGACGTTCAAATTTTCAATTTGTTACACTTTATGTCTTAATTTAGTATCTTTGCATCCTTATCTGGGCACTCTGTGCCGCTCTCTTGCTCCTCTGCCAGCATACAAACATTATAAATTCAGGTGAATAGTAAATAAAATTTCAAAATTATACAAATGTGTGTGAAAAGATGTGTGTGCGTCTACATTAAATACTTTGGAATGGCCATTGAATGGTGTGGTATCATCAGACTACTCCCGTGTTCGAGTATGTTGTATGTGTGTTTTAGTTTTTTCTTTTCTTTAGAATTTAATGCCACCCAACTTGTACCGCAACTAAACTTCTTTAGTAGCATTTGTGTTTTATTTATTTACTTAGTTAGTTTTTGGTATTAATAAGTCATTTTTCAAAAGTTAAACAAATATTTGGATTTATTGGGAAAAAATTGATATGAAGGTGTTTTTTTAAGTTTAATTCCACGCATGCGTAAGTAACTTTGTTTAGTGAAAGGTAAAGTAGAAGTGGGGAGGGAGGTTTAAGGTTGGTTTTCGTCCATAATCTGTTTTCTTGGCGGTCATACGATCGTGGTCTTAAAACTATTACCCCCATTTTCTCAATCTCTGGTTATTTTTTATCGTGACAGACAGTTCTCATACAAAAAATGTTAATTGGAGGTTTATCGTTACGAAAAACGATAACCAAATATTGAGAAAATGGGGGTTAGACTAGATAAAGAAAACGGCAGAACATGGGAAAAAGTTTTGCCATTTCGTTACCTCTTGAGGATAACAAATATTATCCTACTGAAAGTAATCCAAAAAAAACTGGGCCATGGATGAAAACTTCCAGTAAATCGAATGCCAATTTCGATTAACCAGCTAAAAGTATAACATTTCGGGATTGACGTAGAAATTGAATTTCACATACAGAGCAGCATCGTAGACAAACTAGGAGAGACAGTGTCAGAATACTTGATTGCTAAAGACTTAGCTATGAATATCACATACGTCCCAGAATACTTGATATCCCAAAGAACAGACAAAATTTCTGGTCCTTTGTCAAGAGTATTCGAAATCAAAATCATATCTTCCGTAGTTCAATCAATCAGTGCCTTAAATCAATAAGGTTTTGTCATAACTCAATGCGAACAAATCCTCTGATCCGGATGCTATTCCTGCAATTGCTCTCAGAAAGTGTTCCTCATCGCTGAATAGTCTACTTAGGAAACCCTTTTTACCATTCATATATTTCTGGCATGTTTCCTCATTGTTAGTGGGTGGATAACGTGCAATCAATTTCCAAAAAAACTTATCCCTCCAACCCCCATAATAACCACTCAATCACCATTTGCTTTGGACACTCAAAAGTTAAGGAGAGCATGCTGAACTATCAACTTGTCAATTATTGGGTGTATGACTTAAAAATGCGGGCTTTATTTAAATATGTAGCTTTTATTTTGTAACATTTGTACAATATAAATTTGTTTAAAGTATTGGCCATTATTAGCTATGACCTTTTTCCATCTTTCTGGCAACATATGGATTCAGAGCCAAACGAACTGCTCATCTTTTTAGGCCAAATACAAATCAAGCCAATATTGGATACTCTGTTCCAAAGTGAAGCATATCCCAGAGAGAACGAGATACTAGACTATAAAGCGGGTGAGGCAAAACTTCCCAACCATTTCATTCTTAATACATTTTAATAGGTATTGCAACATGTGGTCGTGCGTTGTCATGGTGGAATATTACGGATTCATGTTCTGGGCAATTTTCGGCCAATGCTCGCTTCAAACGAATCAGTTGCATTCGGTACAGGTTTCCTGTGATGGTCTGCTCAGATTTCAGCAGCTCAAAATAGATGGGATCCTTTTGCTCCCACCAATTGCAGAGAATTACCTTAGCGCCATGAATATTTGGCTTTGGTATCGATTGGGCTTCACATGTTGACTGGGCTTCACATACGATCTCCTACGCTTCGGGTTATCGTAATGGATCCATGTTATTCGGTGCAAAAATTATTTTCTTCGTATGGTACCCAATTTTCGTGCTTTTGGATGAATCCTGCTGCTCGCAAACGTTTTGAAATTGCTGATTCTTGTAAGCTGCCGTTAAGTTTTACAACAATCTTAATGGAGTAATGCCTCAAATTCTTGGTCTTTAAACTTTTTTGGCTGGCCTATGCGATCTTGTTTTTTTTGTTTGTTTTCAAAATCACCACTTCGGAACCGCACAAACCATCCCTCCGATGAAACGGATTCACCACAAGCTTTGGTGAACAATCGGTGTGCTACAGCGGCACTTTTTTCACATCAAAGAAGTAATGGAAAACGTCCCGCATATTACAATTCCTTGGTACAAAATTCGACATTTTCGAAGCTAAAAAAACTTTGTTGTTTACTCAATAACGTTCAATAACTAAGAGACAGATACATATGTTCCAGTCAAAATTACATATAATATTTCCAAGTCCTTTGTAAGTCGGATCTACAATGGAACAAAATCGGGAAAAATAGTTTTTAATTTTTTTTCACCAAAAAAAAATTGTTTGTCATAAAATTTTTTCCATAGAAAAATTAAAAAATAAATTTAAAGAAAATGTGCCATAAAATTTGTTTCAATAATAAATAAAAAAAAATTAAATAAAATTTAATCTTACTTGTTAATTTAAATACTGATTTAAAAAAAGGAATTTCAAATACAAATTACTTTTTCGGCTCTCACAAATCGACCAATGAGACGATCAAAAGACATTTTCTTCTCAAACGACTTATCTTTTCTTTAATGATTCCAATCTTTCATCACAAAACTGAGTCTCGTCGTCTTTATTTGATTTTATTTATTGAAGTTTTAGGAAAATTTAAGGGGAAAAGTTTTTTATTTTGATTAAAAGTTGATTTTGGTTGGTTGCTTACCTGTCTAATTTGAAGAATAGATTGATGTAAATTCTAGGAAATCTATTCCTTTATATTCACCTTTCGATTTAAACTAACGAAACGAAAGGGAAGTTGGAGTTTCCCCCTGCTTGTGAGGAAGAACTTTCGCATGAACGGGGAGAATAACAGAGGTATGTCTAGAAACCATTAGAACGGCGCACAGAGGGATGGCTTCATACATTTTGTGGCAAAAATTATAAGGAGTGGTCGCAGAGCGCTGAAATTTGGCACAGAGAATAATATGGACCAAACAGAAAAAAATAAAATTTTATCAAAATCGACCACGCCCACTGCCCATACAGTCCAAATGGATTTTTTCGCATAAAATTTTTCCTATCCAAGTAAAAGTCTAGAAATTTGGTACATATATTTTTTGAAACAAAAGAAGAACGCAAGCCGAGTTTCGGCCATGCCCACCGCCCACGTAACCCATACATAGATTAGAATTTTTTTGATATTTCGTTAATTTTTCGACAAAAAGTTTTAAGTTTTCATCCTGTTCCGAAAACTATTTTTTCTTTTAATCGAAACAAGACACTCCCAACTTTGATTTTATTAAAGAAACAGCTTGGGGGAAAGTGGTGCTACATTTTTTTTTCTTCATGGAAAATCAAAAATAAAATAATTTTTAGAGACTTATAGATTTGGGCATATCTTCTTAACGGTTTATGATATCCCCATAATTTTTTTTTTGTATTTATGGAGAAATGTTATATCTTTAAAATATGTTAAAGGTAAATGGTATTATTAGGAACATTATACATATATAAACCACTGAATTGCGTGAAAACATAAGTAAATTTCTGTTTAACACCCTTGCATGGAATTTACTTCAATGTTTTTAAAAATAAAATACAATTTTTCTTAAAACTATAAGTGTACATTGCATCTTTAAACATTTCTCTACAAAACTGCATCATTTGATTTTTAAAATTGAGTGTTTGAAAAATTTACTTTTTGACACCAAAATCCCTCTGTGTGGCGTTCGTATACGGCAGCTTATCAATTCCGCGGACACTGAATACCGTATAGATGTCGTACTTGGAAGACGCCCACCACTTATAGGTGACACAGAGAATATCTTGTCACGGTAAAGAATAGTAGTTCTGTCAGGCCAGGATGGAGAAACCTTGTTAATGTAGAATTCCTAGGCCTTGACCGCGGATTTTAAATGTGGTAGTGAAAATGACCAGAGTCTGTGGCGGGAATCAAACCTATTAAATCAGTATATAATGAATAGTAGATCTAAATCCAGATCTTTTTAACAAACCCTTCCTTGACTTAGTTGGTAAGATGAACATTTTAAACTCTAATCCTTCAGCCCAACGTGCAGAATCGACGAATTTAATTAAGTTGTTGAAAAATATGTATTATGCGATTTTATTTCCTCAATAATTAAAGGAAACTTGAAAAAGTAAAACGAACTATTATTGTTTTAACAAAATATAATGAAACCTCAGGACGTGGATCTTTAAACAACAAAATTACTATAAGCAACCGACAAACCATATCATTCTAATCCAGAAGTACTAAGTGTTATAAAGACCCCTTAAAACTGAGACGAGATAATTAACAGCAAATAACAAAATATTAAACTCCAATTCCCATTGTATCCGTTTATTGTTTTTAATATGTTGGTGGTAAAAGACAACAATTTTGACGTCTTAATTTTACACAATTCCAAGAATAATAATGTCAACGCCTCTTAAATACGCCTATTGACAACATGCAGCATTCATAGGCTCAATTAAGACAACTGAAAATATAATAAAAAGAAAATCAATCAGGGTGGTCCATATTATGAAATTCCCAGGTACAAATACAAATTGCACACTGCAACTGTAATTGCAACTGAAACTACCATTATAGTCATAAATATAATAAAAACTCATTAATACATATTAAAGGCAACAAGAGAAAAAAACAACACACAAAGAAAAATCCAAAAAAAAAGTTAAAGATACAATAAGAAAACGGTAAATTGCAATAAAAATCATCTCACACACATACAGAAGTCATGATCATCATATCATCATTATCAGTCAACAAAAACTCACACAGTGTAACTCTTAAATCATACGAGGCAATAGACCCAGCCAGACCACCCTCATGCATTGTTCTTTTTTTTAAAACATTTTTATTTAAGGTTTTCGTTAAGAAAACATGTCATTTATAGAAAATTAAGAAAGAACGATAAAAAAACAACATTCTTGCAAAAGATTTTTGCCAATTTGAAACGAACCGACAAAGACAACCTGAAGTGTTCTAGCACAAGAGGCGTTTATTATCTCTTAAACTCAAATCGTCTCTACTCTATTAAATATTGCATTCATGTGATGAAGTTCATGATGGGTGATGATTGGAACAGTAGTTCTTTCGTTCATTCTCTAAACTCTTGTATTTGGTAGCAATAGCCCTAACCTCACAATTGCATGATTCTGTGATTGTTTTTAGAGAGAGTTGTTTTCTATTTCTCAGCCTAGCAACCCCATGTTCCTGCTGTCATCATTTTAACCAAAATTGTTTACTGAAATACAATAAAAACAATAATAAACTACATACGATTACAAGATTCCTCTGGCTCTCAATCTCAACTCTTAAGAATGAAGTTCCAAATGGGAAAAAAATATTCCACAATTTCAAAGGAACAAAAAAAAAAACAAACTAGAGACATGATTTCAAGCTGTGCTGCATTGAACAGGAAACAACGACAACAAATTGATGGGAATTATTATTGTAACTAAAAAAAAACACACACACACTAATACTTAAATGATATTATAGTACGAGTCCATACGATCACTGAGAGTCAATAGGAAAATAACAAAAAAAAAACGTACAAAACTAAATAAGTTAATAATGTCTTCATTATTGTTTTGAAGCGTATCTAATGTGGTTTACACATATTAGCCACCTTGGAGTTAAAAACAACAACTATTACTTACTATTAGTACTAATATCAGCATCATTTACACAAAAAATAGCAGTTGGTTCTCATTCCTTTTGGATAGATCATGATTTTCAAAAAAAAAAAACATCAAATTCTATAGTTTACTGGCGATAGATAAAATAGAAAGAAAATGATTGTGTATTAAAGATAAGTTACGCCAAGTTGGTGGCCTAATATGGGTTACCGTTTAATAAACATTTACCCAGCTACAAAAAAACAAAAATCATATAAAATGGAGTTAAAATGGTATTAAAAGAAAGGTGTTATAAACTAAATTCAACAAGTCATTCTTTAGTACGCAGCGTTTTAGGAATTCTGGTTTTTCATTTGTTGTCTGTTTTATTTAATTCCCACGTTTGTTGGTCAAGTCAAGTTGGCCAATAAAGAAGGCATTGTTTTAAAAAGAACTTTTATATAAATACTATTAGATACGCTCTATTGCTACAATTTAAGCACAAATGTATTCTTTCGACCAAACAATAATACTCTCTGAAATATATTAATCCAGATACACAGAGAAAACAGATTCGTGATAGCAACCGAATTTGTAGCCAATCGAATGATTCTATCTTAGATTTTACAGTTGCGACTACAATATTTTGTAAGGGATAACTAAAGTTTGATTGCCTCAACTGAAATTCTTCTTTATCAACTGAATTTCTGTTGTTATAACTGAAAAATTCTATGTGTGCAACCGAATCATTCGATTGGCAACAAATTCGGTTGCTATCACGAATCTGTTTTCTCTGTGTATTAATTCATTTTACAGAACCATATTTCCGTCGTATTCTTTTATTATTTTTGTTAAATTCCATAAGCAATGCATTGTTTCGACATTTTTAGACATACATAAATTTCTTTCTGGATGTTCATGTCCAAAATTATTGGGTCTATGACTTAAAAATGGGGGATTTGATAGAGTATGGCATGGTGCGCTTTTAGCAAAACTTATTGCTTTTGGTGTCGGTAATAACTTCTCTCGATTTATATCAAGCTTTCTCAGAGATCGCACTATACGAGTTTTTATAGATGGAATTTCATCAAACGAGTTCAAGATCAATTCAGGGGTACCGCAAGGCTCCTTCCTTTCTCCTACTCTATTTCTTATTTTTATAAACAACCTTCTACGTCAGACTTCCAACCCTATCTACTCTTTTGCAGATGGCAGCAACTTTTGCCATTCATATGCATTCAATTATAGACCCAGCCTGTCGGAGATTGGGGCAATGAGGCAAAACGCTCAACCAAGATCTTGTGACAATCTCTGAATGTGCGAATAGAGTCGATTTCAATGCACGCAAGACTCAATGTTGTATGTTAACTCACAAACACACAACAGATCATGTTGCTCCATCTGTTTTAATGGGTGGTGTAAATATTAAGGAATCAGAAGCTCTTGAAGATCTAGGCATCATTATTATGCCTATGGAGGATAGAGCTCCCTCCCATAACCTATTTTCCTAATTCCAACACAATGCTTTGCATGAGTAGGGGCCATCCCCTTAGTGCTGGTCCCAGAAAAAAAATGTTTAGCTTTTATTTTGAAATAGTTGTGCAATATAAATTTATTGAAAGTGTTGTCCTTTATTAGCTATGACATTTTCCCAGCTTTCTAGCAACATATGGTTTCCGCTCCAAAAGAACTGCTCATCTTGTGAGGCCAAGAACGAATCAATCCAATTTCGAATACTCTGTTCTGAAGTGAAGCGCATTCCAGAGAGAGCGTTCTACATAGATTGTTGCAAAAATTATTTTCTTCATTCATGTGGTACCTACTTTTGAGTCAAAGGTTAAGTTCCTCAATTTCAACTCTTTTGAATAAATAATTACTGATCTGTTTGTTAAAACCCAGATTAGTTTTAACAAATAGATCAGTAATTGATTACTATATATTAACTTGAATTAATGCTTGGACTTTTATTTATCGAATACTAGGTAAAACACACTTTACTACATTTGAATCAAGGTAGGACAGTAAATATGCAAGCAGACTTGAACATTCTTTCAGAAGCTCTTGAGGTTGCTATCGAGAACGTGAAGAGGAGTTTTTCATATTTTCAACAGATGTTTGGCTCATCATGAAGTAGAACTTCGATTTTTTGAAGAATATAAATTATGCGATTTGTTGAGGTGTCAAGCTAGGCTGGCTGACTCTGTTAGATACCTCTAGTACTCATTTTATTATAAAATAGTAATGGATGTCTAGACTTGTTAGTCTTCCAATCTTCATGTTTTCAATAGGTTTGACGGCAAACATTTGTAAAATCTTCCTGTTGGGACTCCGGATTCGGATTTCTTAAATATCTTCTATACATGACATTGTCTGTTCCTGAAACTCGACCATTGCAAAGTGGATTGTACTAATTTACAATTGCTAATGAAAGTAAATCTCAAAAAAATCAGAGTTTTAGAAAAAAGTTTTAAAAAATTCATTCGAAATTCTTTCATTGACAAGAACTTAAGTGAAATGTTTAATAAAAAAAATTCATTCAATATGTTGGCAGTATGACTTTGAAAACATTTGTACAATATAAATTTATTTAAAGTATTGACCATTGTTAGCTATGACCTTTTCCCATCTTTCTGGCAACATATGGATTCTGAGCCAAAAGAACTGCTCATCTTTTGAGGCCAAGAACGAACTATGCCAATATGGGATACTCAGTTCCAAAGTGAAGCATATCCCAGAGGGAGCTTTCAGCATCGATCGAAACAAATAGTAGTTGGGCGGGACACGGTCTGGACTATAAAGACTTCACCAAATACAGAAAATGATATTTGGCTTTGGTGTCGATTCGGCTGGTTGGCCTGGTTTCTAATACGATATCTTACGCCTTCGGTTACCTTAATGAATTAAGTTTTCATCACACTAATTATTCGGTGCAAAAGTTATTTTCGTTTATAGCGTTCAAGCATCATTTCGGACATGCAAAATCGTCATTCAAGGTGCTTCAGCACCTTTTTTTTTTTGAAGTAAAAAGAAATTGGTTGGTTACACTATAATTCTCAATAACTTTTTTTCAAAATGACGTATGTCATTAAAAACAAAAACCGAGTTCAAAATTCTCTCATTTTTGAGTCATACACCCAATACATCTACACCCAGAAAAAAAATATTGTTTTTAAGTTTTTCAACAATTTTATTTGATTGTTGTAACAATAATATGATAGAGTTAAGATTGAGATGATTGTCGCAATCATATATATGATCATAGTAAATAGATATATGTTTATGATAATCATTACATGTACCGAGAAGAACAAAATATGGTGAGTCCTGCATTACAAATATGTATTATTAATAAGTTGTATTATTATTAAAAAAATGGTTGTCATAAACATATACTTATTTACTTCAATCATATACATATTGATGCAATCATGTGAATCGTAACTTTACAATATTGTTACGTTTTAACCTTTTCAAAACGTTGGTTTATTTCCTTTAAATAATCCGGATACTTTTGATTGCAAATAAAAGCCGTTTAGTAGTTTGAAAATTGTAACAACTCTTTATTTATTTAAAATGTACAACAACAGCAGAATTAAATAGCCACTCAATGTTTTTTATACACGTTTATAAATTCGCAGAAATACAGACACACTTTATAATGTACACGAATTCACTTGAAAATACAGCACACTTTAAAGCACTCAGTTGATGTTTATTCGAAAAGCGTCTCTGATAAACTCACTCATGACTGCAACCTCTGCCACTATTTATAAAACTGCCATCTGCACTGTAGATTGCTCTTTAACTGTCTAGAGCTTTCTAATACATACGCCATCTGTGGTGTACTTTCTACAATGTTCTTTAACTGAATATTCGAATTCGAATATACGCTCGCAGCAAACAGCGTTGCCAGACTTACGATCAATGGTCAACTGAAAGCTTTTATTCAATGTTAATAATGCCCACAGATATGTTACAGTTTGCTATTACAGCACTGCTATTTGAAAGCATTATGCTACTTTTAAATCAGCCGTTAAAATCGTTATATTTGAATTCAAGTACAATTTCGTAACAATATTATGGATACCGCAATCACATAAATAATTACAGTGACCATTATATTGTTCAAAAACTAGTAAAAATTTTGAAATGGTTACAGTAAATTTAGTAATTTAGTTGAGTCTATTCAATCTAAAATAAATAAAAGTCTGATGAGTGAGTTTTTGAGTATTTTCAGATTTTCGTAAGACATATTTAATTTTCAGAATCACGGTTTATTAGCATATAAACTAATTGCGCAATTTATTTCAGTCCAACGTCTAGTAGAATTCTATATATATTAATTTTTAACTAATAGTAGACAGTTTTCTCAAAAACTAGATCGATGTTTTGGGATTATCTGATATATTCACGGAAGTACCTCAGAGCTTTTTCTATTTTATTATATGTGATATATGTATTTTGTGAGTTATCTGATTTCAGTTGTTAAACTTACGCTGATTTGGAATATTTTGAAACCCAAGTTAATGAGGAGCTCAACCAACAGTTTTGTTACTTAGTAATGTTTTTGCTACTTCAGCAGCCACCATTTTTAAAGTTTTATTGTATAAACAAAACTCTCAAAACCATTTTAACTTCTGAAATTGTTTTATTAAGTTTTTTTTCTCTTCATTTTATTTGTTTTCATTTGAATTATGATTTGGTATTGTTTAAAATTTTAATATTTATTTAATGTTTTTATTTTGTTTTGTCTTTCTTTATTTAAAACAGTCTTTTGTATGCATAGTATTTCATGCCATTGTTTATTTGTCTTCAGTAGATATTTAGATGCTGAGAAATGTTAATATTTGTGTTGACTATTGGTGGTTGGTGTTATTTGATTTTTGTTTTTTAAGTTTAACAAATCAAGTGATCAGCTGTGACATGTTGGTTGTTTGTCAACCAAAAGTTGTTGTCGATCATTAACAAAAACAAAACAAAAGATAATATTAAAGAAGCTTTTAAGTTGGTTACTTAGTAGACTAACAAAGTAAACAAGTTGGTAAATATAAATGTAGATGAAATTGATTAATAAAGTATTGTATTTTGGTTATTTACGTTTGATTTGATTTCTTTTTTTTCGATTTTAAACAATATTTTAGCATTTTAAAAAGTATTGATTTTATTGGCGTTTTATGATAATTTATTTACAGATTCCACACCCTCAAAAACTTGAATTGAAGACCATATAGAGTTTAATGTAAATAATTAATGAAATCATCATAAAATAATGAGGAATAAGTCAATCCCAGATTTAAAGTTTATTGAAAGTCTTAAGAAGCTTCAACACTTACCCCTTTATTCATAATGAATTTTTAATTTTGTAAAAGAAAATTTTTATACAAAAAACCCTTTAGTAAATTTAAAAATTGATTATGAATCAGTGCTCATTTACAGCCTGATCTCAACATACATTTTTATAAAAGACATCAATTTAATATTTTGCATTTCCGAAATTAATCAATGATTTCAACCACAAATGCATTAAGAATAGCATGAACATAGGTATGTATTTCAAATTTCTTTAATCTCGACTTAAGTTGTTTTGAAATTACTTGCCACACAAAACTGTTGTTTATTTTCATATTAGCAATTTGCAATATTTCCTACTTATGAATGAACAGAGATCATGCATCCGGTCTCTATTTAAATCAATTTACCCTTAAAACATCAATCAATTAACTATAAAATAAAATCCGATATTGCGTATCCACAAATGATCACCAGGCAAACAACAAATAATAACAAAAACTTACATCAAAATGCAATTTGCTAAAAAACAACAAAATTAAATTCTTCATGCAGTAAATACTTCTTCAGATACCAAAATTGTTTAACAAACCAAAGACAAAAAGAAAACATGCTCTCGTAAAGCATGTGAGGATTAAATAAATTTGAAGAGGTTCATTGATGTCAAATTCAACAACCAAAAACAACCAACAAATAAAGAAAAAACCAAAAAAACAAATACATTGTGACATTGTTACACATATTTTGTTAATGTTTTTTAGTTTTTTACATAAATGAAAGAATTTACAAACACAAACAAATTAGTATTGTAGGTATTTGGAAATTAAAAAAGGAACCAAATACAAAAAAAAAACTACTTTCTCCCTTAAGGACTTTTTGTTTGTTTGTTCGGTCGTTCATCCATAATCCAAATTAACAAAATACAGATCAGTTACATTTAACAAGGAGCTGCATACAAAGATTTCAAAATGTTGTTTGGCATTCAAGTAGGATTCTCTAAACATCCTCTCAAACACATCAAATACTTGTACTTCATTAATACATAATTTTTGTTTTTGGTACATTTTGTTTTCACAACAATTGTACCAGTGGGATTGAGTATATGGGAAAAGAAAATTAGTTGATTTGAATACGAGCACAAACCATTCATTCTCTAAGAGGAAGAAACAAAAAGATTTGTTACAAAAATAAAATAAATTCAATTTTATTTGAATTTTCGCAATGTGCTTAAGAAATTCAACAAATACTTAGGACTTTAAAGGAATAAATTCTTTTTGTAAAGAATTGATTTTAGATGACAAAATGTACCTCAATCAGATTTAAATTGATTTTTTTTGGCGTATGAAAATGTTATCTTTGTGAACAAAACTTTTTCTACACCACCATAGTGGGGAGGGTATAATGCGTTTGTGCAGATGTTTGTAACGCCCAAAAATATTGGTCTAACACCCACCTTAAAGTATACCGATCGACTTAGAATCACTTTCTGAGTCGATTAAACGATGTCCGTCCGTCCGGCTGGCTGGCAATTTTTTCGGCCAAGGACGAAGCCTATTGAACTGGATACAAATGTCCTCTCGAAATTGGACTTTATCGGTCATAAATTTTTATATATATCTACACAAATTTCGCTCCAAATAAGTTTCATATATACAAAATTCATGTCACCAAATTTTGTTATGATCGGTCCATAATAGCTCCCATATAGACCCGCTTCCGAAAATCTCTTAAACGTGCATAAATCTATTAAAAATTTTGGTATATACACAAAATTCAACATAAATAACGTTCATTAAGACATAAATGACACGACCTTATTTCAAGGTGATCGGTCCATAATTGGTCATAGCTCCCGTATAAGGCCCACTTCCGAAAATCACTCACGAATATAAATTATTGATATTTTAAAAGAAATATGTTTTTGCTCATTTACTTGGTGTAGGGTATTATATGGTCGTCAAGCCCGACCATATAATCACACTTTTTTACTTGTTTTAGATTTTTTAAGCTATTTATGTGAACAAGTTATCTCTGTGAAAATAGGTCTTTTGTACAAACAAAGTTTTTTGGATAAAAAATTATTTTATTTGAGCACTATGCTCTCTTTTCGCCAAGACGTTTCTTCAGGTTTGGAAATAAGAAAAAGTCACTCGGTGGAAGAGGGAGGAATTTGTAGCCTAATTCATGTGCAGCCGATTGTAATCAAATGCGGCAGTCATCTTGCGGAAAGCATTATCATACCCAAGTGATCATTCAAAATTTAAACCACTAAGCCGTGTGAGATGGCTATGGCTTCCACAATCTCCCGCACTTTCAATCTTCGATCGGCCTACAGCATATCGTGATTTTGTTCAATTGTTTCGATCTCAACTGGGCATACAGAACGTTTGGCATCTTCCGTACTTGTACTTCAACAACGAAATTCCGTAAACAACAACATTCTACCATTGAAATTGATGGTGCAGAGTTCGTATGTCGATTAAAATCAGTTTTCCGAAAGTCTTTCTTACGGATAGAGTATCCAAAAATGAAACCGAAAAACGGTCAACCAGTTTTTTCATCTTTTTAAACTCCATCGGTTTCGGTTTTTTAACAAACCGGTTTTTGTAAATAGATTTTCTAAAGCTCATTCAAACATATTGTTACGAAATTATACTTGAATTCAAATATAACGATTTTAAGGGCTGATTTAAAAGTAGCATAATGCTTTCAAATAACAGTGCTGTAATAGCAAACTGTAATATATCTGTGGGCATTATTAAATAAAAGCTTTCAGTTGACCATTGATCGTAAGTTGGCAACGCTGTTTGAATTCGAATATTCAGTTAAAGAACATTGTAGAAAGTACACCACAGATGGCGTATGATCTAGAATATTCGAACTTTGACAGTTAAAGAGCAATCTAGAGTGCTATAAAGTGTTATAAATAGTGGCAGATGTTGCAGTCGTTTGTGAGTTTATCAGAGACGCTCTTCGAAAAAACATCTACTGAGTGCCTTAAAGTGTGTTGTGTTTTTCAAGTAAATTCGTGTACATTATAAATTGTGTCTGTATTTCTGAGAATTTATAAACGTGTATAAAAAACATAGAGTGGCTATTTAATTCTGTGGTTGTTGTACATTTTGAATAAATAAAGAGTTGTTACAATTTTTAAACTACTAAACGGCTTTTATTTGCAATCAAAAGTATCCGGTTTATTTATATTAAATAAACCAGCGTTTTGAAAAGGTTAAAACGTAACAATATTTATGAAAAACTTTGATACCATTTAAAAAAAATATTGATTTATTTTATAAAAAATTATAACATTTGACAATATTTCGTAAAAGTTATAAAATAATTGCATAAAGATAGAGCTTTAAGAATTCAAAAATGCTAAATTTCCGAAGATTTAGTACACAATTCTTAACACATTTCCTATTAGCGTCCACAAATAAAAATAAATTTAAGGAGGCCTTTTTCATATTAAATTAAAATTTAATACAAACCGGTTAACCGGTTTTTTTGAAAACAAAAACCGAAACCGTTTAACCGGTTATTTTAAAAGACAATAATCAAAACCGGTTTTTTCAAAAACACACTTTTTCGGAAATCGGTTTTTTAAATTTGTCGGTTTTTTGGACACTCTACTTACGGACCCAATTCTTGTATCAATACATAAAATATACATTCAAGAATGTGGCTCTAAATCAGCATAAACTGTTGCCACAAACATATATTTGTTTACTGTAACCATATATATGGTTGATACAATCATGTGAATCGTAAATTAATCATATTATGGTTACCACAATCATATAAATGGTTACTGTGACTATAATATTGTTAAAAATCTTGTAACATTTAAATGGTTACAGTAACCATGCCCAATTATATTTTTTCTCTGCGTGTGGAGGACAAACTCGTTATTTGGAAATATAATTGGCGATATTTCGAAAACTGATTCCTTTAACTCACTGCTCTCACATGCGCCACTACGTGTGGGATTTATTTTTGCATCATTTCTTGTGCGATTTTTGTTGCTAGAGTATTAGTTTAGGGTCAGGAAGTGATTTTCCAATGATTAACTTTTTTCAATGATTCGAAAATGAATTAACAATAACAAAAAAGAAACATACTTTAAAGATTGCTCTCATTTGATAAGAGTTTTTTATATTTGAGTAAAAGATTTATTTCTTTAAAATACAAAAAACCAACAATAATATAACAACAATATCATACATCCATCCATCGTCAGTCGTAAAAGAAGTAACAAATTTTGATCTTTGGTAATATTATATGCATACGAGTGAGTATAACAACGTTTCCTTTGCTTCCATATCATAGCAAACCCAACCATTCCAGTCAGTCATTCCTTCATTCACATGTGAACGATTAAATTTGTGTTGTTACTTGGCTGCCGCTACTCCTGACAAATGCTCACAGGCATCTTACGTATCAATGTTAGTTGATCTTTATTTGGTTTTGTCTCTCTCTCTCTCTCACTCTTTCATACTCCCTTTATGTTGTTCATCCTTCATTCAATTTGAAGCTGTCATCATAGACAAAATAGTTTTTATCTTTAAGAAACCATCTCCGGTAGAATTCTTTTCTTCTGTTCATCTTCTCGTTGTCTTTATGGATTTTATATGATGTGATCTTAAGTCAACAAAGATGCTGAAGATGTAGATTGAATTTTAAAGGGAAAAAGATGCGATTCATTCATAAAAAAAGGCCAGCGGCGCTAGTTGAATGTAAATGACAATTTTTGTTTTAAGGTGTTCTTTGTGTATAATTAGGTGTATGTGTGTGAGTTAATCGATCAATTTGAATTGAAACGATCTGGATAGATATTGAAAAAAAAATTGTTACTCAAAATATTCGTTTGATTATATTCAATATTTTTGTTTTGTTTGGTAAGAATTGACAATTCTTATTCTGTTTCATAGAGAAAAGAGTTAATTTTAGTGTGATTAATAGTAATTTTTACTTTCAAATGTCAAGAGAAATTTGGCTGCTGTCATCGAAACATGATTTAAACTAAATAACTTTTGTAACTAAAACATTTGCTTGCTGAAACGAACCATTAAATTTAATTATAATAAATGTATGTTCATTGCTCAGAGGGCCAGAAATTTGAGATATTGGTATCGTTGAAAAAAATAAAGAAAAACCTTGATCTATTGGCTTTTCAGGTTTATTTGTCAAGCTTCTCTTAGCAGTAGAAATTATAACCTAACCTTTATCATTTCAATATAATATTGTTATAACTCTACTTAAAAATTTAATAGACCAAAATTTTATCTAAAATTACAAGCAAAAAGAAACATTATCACTCTACTCTCATAAAACTGTCGATCTTCTACGTCTAGGTATGTAGGGTTTCAAGTCATTATCACTTCATTTTAAACAGCATCCAAAAACCACTAAATTAAGGATCATTATAAACAATTTTATAACATCCTTTAATAATTTGGGTAGCAATCTTCAGATAAGAAAGAAAAGCACCAGAAATGTTAGTAAAAAAATAAGAAACATAAAAAAAACTCATTAAAATTGTCAGAGTCTTATTATCAACAAAAACAACAACTGTAACAAAAAATATATGAGATGTCATGCAGAGTGACAATAATTTAAAACACAAGACGAAATATTGTTTCAATATTTCTCACATTCCATGCAGACATTAGAGGCACTCTACTTGATTTTCAATAACAAAACTTTAGTTATACAGAATTGAAATTTTTAAATAATCTCAAGTAAACATTTTAAAATATTTGGAAAATTGTATTTTGCAATTTAAATAACATAAATTATATAAAATTTTTAACATTTATTAGAAAATTTTGAATTCAACTCGAGTAACCATTTGTAAAAAACGAACAAATATGATTACTTTTTTTAAAATTATTAAAATTTTTGTAGAAAAATTAATTTAATTATATATAAAACAGAAAAATCATTGTAAATTAATACAAAGTTTTGAAATGAACTCAAGTAACCACTTGAAAATGACGAGTAACCATAACCAATTATTTGAATAAGTCTATATTTTGAATTCAATTAATTTAAATTATAGAAAATTGTAAACAATCAATTAAAATTTTTTTATTAAACTAGAGTAACCACTTGTAAAAATTACGAGTAACCATATTTAAATCTTTTAGAAAGTATATTTTTGAAGATAAATAACTTTATTTATATATAAAAAAGAAAAGCCTTTGCAAATTAATACAAAGTTTTTAAAGAAGTTCAAGTAACCATTTAAAAATAACCAGTAACCATTTTTAATTATTTAAAAATGTATATTTTTGAAATCCTTTAACTTAAATTATATAAAATTTTTAACAATTAATTGAATATTTTAAAATTAACTAGAGTAACCACTTGAAAAAATAACCAGTAACCAAGTTAAAAAAATTATAAAATATAAAATTATTAAAAATTCATGTAAATTTTAAATTAAACTCGAGTTACCACTTGTAAAAATAACGAGTAACCATATTTAATTATTTTAAAAAGTGTGGTTTTGAATATAAATAACTTTTGTTATATATATAAAAGAAAAGCTCAAGTAACCATTTAAAAATAACCAGTAACCATTTTTAATTATTTAAAAATGTATATTTTTGAAATCCATTAACTTAAATTATATAAAATTGTTAACAATTAATCGAATATTTTAAAATTAACTCGAGTAACCACTTGAAAAAATAACCAGTAACCAAGTTTAATTTTTATAAAAATTATATTTTTGAAGTTAAATAACTTGAGTTATATAAAAAGTTAAACAATTACTTCAAAATTTTAAATAAAACTCAAGTAATCACTTGTTAAATTGCAAGTAACCATATTTAACTGTTGGAAAAAGTATAATTTTTAAGATAAATAACTTTAGGTTTATAAAAAAAAGAGAAAATCTTACAAAGTTTTGAAATAAGCTCAAGTAACCATTTAAAAATAACGAGTAACAATTTTCAATTATTTCAATAATTCTATTTTTGAAGTCTAATAACTAAAATTATATAAATTGTTTAACAGTTTATTGAATATTTTGATTTAAAGACGAGTAACCAAAGTAAAGGACTTTTTTTGAAGATAAATATCTTGAATTAAAAGATTTAAAAATAATTAAAAATGTTTAAACAAACATTAAATTTAAAAAAAGTATATTTTTGAATACAATACTTTGAGCTTCTGTCAGATGTAAATTCGTATTATTAGGTAAATTAAAGAGCGAACTAATTTATGCATTAAGGTGTAGGGTATAAGGCCAGGTTTTCTACCTCCCTAATAATAATTCTTATTTATGTTATTTATGAATCCATTACAACTGATGCTGAGAGTAGAGCAGCAACAAAAAAACACTCACTTTTTTATTAGTCCATGACAAAACAAAGAAAAAAGCATAAGCAACTCATCTGGACCAACCGCACAATAACTACAACAACAAAAACCAATAACTCCTCATATTGTAGAAATATAAACCTGAATGTCTCCTCAACTGCAGCAGCAATAGCAACAGCAACGTCATCATTAAACTCGTAACCATCAATATTGTCATCATCAAGCTGATCTTCATTATTACAATGATAAAAATGAGCATAATAACCAACAGTGGCGATCATCATTATGAGGATGATGATCAACATCATTATCATCATAGTTCGAGTACTTTGCTTACTCTTTTTTTCTACAATACTCTGCACCAATTTCAAGAGCAGACCAACAAGACACATGTAACTATTTATGAATTGCATACTCTGACCGAACGTACGTACGTACGATCTAATGACCACCCAGTTTACAAGCACCCCGCTTGGTTTGTAATGTTGGTTGGTTGTTTGTGCTGCTGAGCAAAAATTCAATCGCTCCTGCTGTAGATGCTGATTTTGTCGTAAGAGCTGTCAACATCTTTACAATCATCATCTTCATCGTTCTTTATTTCGTTTCAGTTTTTTTTTTGTTCATCTTTCATTCTCTGCATTTTAAGATATCAGTTTTTGCTCCAGCCTTTTAGCTGGTGACTGTGTGGTACTTGACCAGGCAATGTCAATGCTTGACTCAATACTCTGCCATCATGGTTGTTTTATGTTTTTTTCTTCTTTTTTTGTTTGTTGAAACTATCGTCACTTTGGTTTACCCGGACTACTGTAAGCATCCTCATTCTCATCATCATCGTCATCTACTTGTAGCAGTAGTTTTTCCTACTAGTTGGTTTTATTTTTATTATTGTTGTTGTTACTTAATGTTCTTTCTTGTCCATCAATTTTTTTATCTTTAATAGGAGCAACTGAGTGTGTGTGGGTTTTGTGGGCCCCATGGTTCCCTTTCCTTTTTTTTCCATTCATTGATTTACTGTATCAATGTGTGCGATTAGATTAAAATGTATCTTCAATTGCCGCACATAGTTTTGCGCGCCAGAGGGAAAGAGAGCGAAAAACAGCTGCCTTTTAAAACGGGTTCAAGTATTTCCGGAACACCGATTTGTCACTGAGTATTAAACTCTTCAAACTGAAATTGTGTTGCATTTATGAGTTATTTGAGTAGTGTTTGTTTTATTTTTTTATTTATAAAAAAAAAATATGGAATTTAAGTATCTTGAGGTTAATTATGGTTCTAAACAGCTGCTAAATGATGTCAAGTCTATTGATAAGAATAAGTGGGGGTACTTGGTATATAAAATGGGTGTGACGTGTTGTAATACTTCAAATATTTATAATATTTTTATTTGAAGAAGTTTTAACTTTAGTATGACAACTGGTGGCATAATGTGCTGATCAGACATAAATAATATTCTCAATTCTGTATTTTTCTTAAACAGAATTTATCCTTTTCTTAGCACCAAACTGTTACTATGAGGATCAATTATCCAGCATTTGTTTTCTTGTTTATTATTAATGGAAAGAGGGAGAGCTGAAACTAACTGGAATTGTGAATTGGATTTTTTAATTGTATCAGCAAACATCTTTGCTTAAAATTCAGATTTTCATAGCTCTAAATTCTATGAAATTCTCAATTTTGTATACAAGTTTTTCTATTTTCCAATAACCTAGCCTGTAAGCCTCATCTGTTATAAATTTCTATTTAAAGTTTTTTTTTATAATTTTATTTCCTGTTTCTTAAATAATGTTGCTAGCAATATATTACGAACAACATTTATATTTAAAAGATATAAAATTTCAAAATTTTATACTGGAAATTTTAAAATGTTGCCAGCGTTACAATAATGTTGCTGACAACATATGACCAAACTTTTAATCATTAAATGAATCCTTTAAAGTTTGCAACAAAATTAAATATTGCCAGCAATATGATATTAAATGAATAAAGAACTATTGCTAGTGACATGTTGCCAATACAAAAATTTAAATGTTGCGGGCAACATGTTGCATAGCTAAAAATTTATAGAATTGTTATCTAATTTTACTAAGTTGTTATAAAATTATAATGTTTCGACAGAAAATAAAGACAGCAACATGTTGCCAACAAATATATTAGTACTTAAAAATCCAAGAAAAATTAGAAAAAAACAAGTAAGAGAGCTATATTCGGCTGTGCCGAATCTTATATACCCTTCAAATTATACTTCAAAATAAAAATTTTAAATATTTTTAGGTGAACAAAAAAAATTTTTTTTTTGAGTTTTTTAAATTTTTTGAAAAAAAAATTTTTTGAATTGTTTTTTTAAAATTTTTAAAAAATTTTTTTTTTTTTTTAAAAAAAATCGGTTTAAAAAATATTTGTTCCGATTTTGACCCATTGTAGGTCCAACTTACTATGGTCTTATATACGTCGTTGCAAAGGTCTTTGTAATATCTATCATTAGATATCCATATTGTCTATAGTCATGACTTAGTAATCCCCCTGTCGGATAATGTGTAGCTGACTACAAAAATAACTAACTTTATGTTAACTTTTATGAACTAATTTTAAGCTATCTACTACGCAATGCAAAATTTGCGTTAACCAAAGTGTATATTCTTTACAGTAAATTTTTTTCTTTTGGTTAGTTGTTCGCGTTTGTTTTTTATTTGGGTTTTCCCCTTTTAGTTTCATATTATTATTTTGAAAGATACCAAAGTTGATTAGAAGTAAAGCGCCTACAAGAAAGTTTTATTCAGTAAGTAACGTCGGTTGAGCCGTCAGTATAAAATGTATTTGCGTATACATATTTTGGTTTTTATATTTATATCTACATACATATGCAATTAAAGGATTACAACAACAGATAATCTAAAAATATGTCAAAATTGTTCATGAGTAAGTTGAACTCCGACTATTTTAGGAGTTAAATATATATGTTAAATACATATTATATAATCAATAATAATCTGCAATTAAATAAGTTTTTCGTTTATATTCCGTCCTGGGCATATACATATGTATGTATGTCAAACATTTTTGTGAAATTAAGATATACATACATATTTCATTTTAATCTACTTATGTAATTCTTAAATTTAAATTATTTTAAATATGTTCTTATTAAATATCATCTTCATTCAGTTTCATGCAGCACCGGCCATTGTCGCCGCTAACCTGTTGACGCCGTCGAGTTCAGTTAACAGCTTCGACTTTTGATTAGTAAACATTCTCGCGAGTGATATCGAAGTTTTTCTTAAAAATATATATAATTGTTTAATTAACAAGATTTTAAGTGTGGTAAAATAAAATATAAATATAAATTAAAATATAAATAAAATTATATAAATTAATAATAAAAAACAAAATTTTAAAAAAATTATATAAACTCATTTTGCATACATACATAATTTACTTTAAAATATATAGATGTCGCTTCCACATATTAATCGTTGTAAGATTGGCTTACAACCAATTCCACCATGTAAGTAATAATAATAAAATTAATAATTATTATATTTACTTTTTAATTTTTATAACTTGTATTACAGATCAGAAGAAAACGGAGTCATGCACAAATTGTTGCAAACAATTTGATGAAAATTTTAAGCAAATAAACGGTAAGATTTGATTTATAAAAAATTACCAAACTTTAAATTGACCAATATGTTTTACACTTTCAGATACAATACAAAATCTTCAAGGTAATTATTTTTTAATAAAATTAACTCTCATTATTTAATACATAATTATCTTCTTTATTCATTTACAGAAATTATTGTCAACCAGAACGATGCCATAATGAAGGCCATGGCTGAACAAAAAGTTTTGACAGAAAGGCTTCTATACCAAGAAGTAAATAAAAAAAATTTACCCTCTACATTCCCTATTAAAGATATAAATGGTTTAAATGAAATAAATAGAAGCATTAGTGAAGAGAATCGTGAAGCTTATGTGAGTTTTCTGATCGAATACCCAAATGTATTCATATGTATTATTATTTATGTATTTATATACCTATTTACTTTCTGTAGATAAATACAATGAAGTCACTATTGAAGGGGCGCCTACCGAAAACATTAACCGAAATAATATCAATAGCAGACCGTTTGAATATCCCAATTGTTTGTATGTATATTTATGTAAATATGTACATATATGTATCAGTGATTTTTTATATAATTCTTGAAAAGATTTCATTTAACTTTTTGCAAAGTTATTTATGTATATACCTAAAAATAATCAAATATTTATTGTATATTTATGTAAATACAATAAGTAATAGTGGTTTTTAATAAATTATAATTTTTCAAAAATTACAACAAAACATTTTTGTATTCCGAATTAAAATTATTTATTCAAAATGTGACAGCTAGCTGAATAATAGTTAGTTTGCAGCTAGCTATAAAAAGTTAGTTTTCAGCTAACGTGTAAACAATCAACTTTTAGTTGATTTAAATCTAACTAACTTGAAGTTAATTTAAAAAAACCTACTTATAGCCAACTTAAAAACAGTTAGGTTACAGCTAGCTTCAAAAAATTAACTGAAAGCTAACGTTTAGTAAGTTAACTTTAAGTTAGTTGAAAAGTAGTGCAGAGTCGGACAACTGACTACTGCCTAGGACATCGCAATGTTAAAATAGTTAGTTGTTTCAATTGAAAAGTAATCCAAGTGTCAGTCAGCACTAGTTGCGAAATAGTTAGCTTTAAGTTAATTTAAAGTTAACTCAGTTTCCGACAGGGCCGATATAGGCCAAAAATAGGTAAAAAATCGAGGTTGTACTGGTTTCTTCCTCATATCTCAGCCATTTGTGGACCGATTTTGCTGATTTTAAATAGCAAACTTCTCGAAAGCATTATTAATTATTGAAGATTTGGATCCCGAAGATATCAGGGGTCTTCAGAAAATTTATTTCAACAGACGGGCGGACAGACAGACGGACATGGCTTAATCGACTCCGCTATCTATAAGGATCCAGAATATATATACTTTATAGGGTCGGAAATGAAAAATGTAGAAATTACAAACTTATATATACCCTTCTCACGAAGGTGATGGGTATAAAAAGCAAAGAATACAATTGGTAAAATCTTCTAAACTCTAAAATAGAATAAATAAGTCATGGAGTAAAATTTTAGAAATTAAGAAATTGTTATGAAATTTAATCAAATATGAATTTGAAATAATTTTTAAGGATATAAAGCAAAGTAATATTGGTAAAAACATGTAAACTCTATAACAGACAAGACAGGAAACAAAATTTTGCTGACAAGTTTACAAAATATTATGAAATTTAAGAAACGTAATTATCAATTATAATTACAGAAAATGTTGTCAGTCAACATATTGTTCACAATCTCAAAAAAAAAATATTTAAAATTTTACAACATTTACTGAAATATACATTTTGAATGAAAACAATGTTGCCAGCAACATGTTGAAAATTATTATAATAATAAAATAATATAAAAAATCTAAGAAAAATTGTTAAAAAAAATTTGAATTCAACAATTCACTAAACAATATACTGCTGCAACATGTTGCCAAAACAAAAAATTAAAGAAATATTATAAATTTTTAACAAAATGTCATGAAATTACATTGCTAATTTTATTTGCAGAAAAGTTTGAAAAAAATATAATGATAATTTTTTTTTGCAGAAATATGATTTGGAATTCATTTGTAAAGAAACCAAAATCTCCAGCAACATGTTGCAAAACCAAAAAAGTAAGCAATTATTAAAGAATTGCACAAAATATTGTGGAAATAAAACAAATTAATTGGTAATTATTTTTACATAAAATGATGCCGGAAACATTTTGGATAAATTTTAAGATTTTTACAGAAATATTAATTATTAAAGTAAACAATGTTGCCAGCAACATTTCGAAAGGTAAAATAATAATGGAATAATAATATAAAAAATCAATGAAAAATTTATAAAATCAAATAAACTCTAATATATGTATTAGGAAATGTTGCTAGCAACATGTTGCTAATAAAGATAATTCGTTTTTATAAAGATCAATTCATTTCTCTGGAATAACAAATTTAATTTAAAACTTCAAATGAAAGAAAAAGAAATCCATGTTCCCAAAAAAATTTAAAAATCTTTTAAATTTTATAAAAATAATCAAAATTCAGAGGACATTATTTAGTTTGACCTGGTGAGAAATTTTGTATTTGCGTGTTTATTTTCTATAACTTTTAATTTTAAAATACATTTAATGTTTATATTTTATTTGTAACCTTTTAATTTTTCTTTAAATATTTCATTTATGTTTTTTTTTCATTAAATACAAATATTTTCGTCTTGGTCACACCCATTTTTCATAGTTCTCTTAATAGAACATTATCTTTCCTGAAATACACCAGCTGTTTATGCTACTACTAATATTATTATTGTGTTTGTGGTCTTTTGTCGTTCAGGTTGATCTATAATTCAATTATGTTTGTAGCTCCTCAGCTTTTTTTTCTTTAGCCAATATCATCACACTTGAGAGCATGCTTGTTGTTGCCTTAATAACCCTTGTGTTTTTTATCATTTATTTTTTTTCTTCTAATATTTTGGGATAAAAATAATTTTTTATCCATTATAAAGGGGTAATTAAAACATTTAAGGTGTTTTTGGTTTCAGTGTTTTTTTTATTATTATTTTTAACTATCTTTTGTTTTGCTTGATTGACTTTTCCACTTCAATTTAAAGTGAAACGTTGGTATTTAGTTGTTGTTGTTGGGGGCAAATGGCGCTTGTAACATGTCAAAATAGTTCGTCGTTTGTGAGATAAAAATAAAGTTCTTTGTTACAATTTCTTTTTTTTTAAATAAAACTACAAACATATTTGTACACCATTTCCAAGGTAGTTGAGTTATGCTGGAAATATTTTATTTACATTTGATGGAAATTAAAAAGTTATTTCAAAATGTTGCTGGCAACATGTTGCAAAACCAAAACTTTAAGGAATTGTTTTAAAATTTTAAAAAACATTATGAAATTTAGAAAATATTTTTGAAAATTCTTTTAAAAATTTTGCCAGCAACATGTTGCAAAAATATTGATACTTTGAATTGGAAATAATTTAAATTTTTCGTTTATAAGTTTTTGTAGAACTTCTGGAATGGTAGCCTGTGTTAAAAGTTTTATTTCAAACAACATTTGTCCTCAATTTTATTTTGGAATTATTAAAAAATCCCAAAAAATTTTGTATGGAAAATTTGTTTAAAATATGTTGTGAGTTGTGACAAAAAAGGGGTTAGTTTGTTTTATAATCAAACAAAATTTATGATTAAAATATTTATTTTATCTCTATTTAAATTAAGACATTTCTAATCATAATTTCAAAGTGTTTCCTTTTTTAAGGAAATGAGGAAAAGCGTATAAATAATTGAAAATACTTATGAATTTATAGAAGTATTTAATATCCTTGATATGGAACATAAAATACTATTAAGATATTAAACCCCCACACACAAGCAAAAATACATACGAGTAATATTGACAAAACAGCTGCTACTTCTGATGGTGGAATTTAGAATAAAAACTCTTATAAAAAAGAGGTCAAATTTAAAACCATAAAAAAAGAAACAAAAACTAATAACGACGACGAAATTGATAAAGTTGTTGAAATAAATTCCAAAACTCCCAACTAAATAGAGATAAAAGCCAACAATTTAAAGGCTTTTATGAGCTGCAAATGCCTGACAACATTTAAAACGAAACTGGGAACAGAAATTATGTCAGGAGCTACAAAAGAAACAACAACAACAACAAAAGCAGCAATATGACATTAAAACGTTAAATTCAGATACACATTTAAATACGACCGGAATTACGTGGTGTTATACGATGTAAACCAAAAGAGCTCAGTTGTCAGTTTAAAAAAACTTAAACCAACAAAAAAAAAACTACAAAAAAAAACACTCACACACAACCAAGCTGCCGTTAAAGCATTCATTCGTCCCTTTAAGCCAGTTTAGATCACTTCAGTCAGTCAAGGTACCAGTACTCAATTCACATCAAACCAGACCAACATTATCGAGCAAATGCTGTCCATTACCGATAAGATTACTTCAAATTTTATAGCTGCTCTTTATTTTTTAATTTAATTAATTTAATTTTTATTCAAAACGAATGAACGAACGAACGTATGGAAATGAAAAAAACACAACAACAGCAACAACAACAAAATAATAATGATGATGATAAGCCGAGTCTACCACCACCACCACCATCATCACCACTGCCACTCTTTACGTTTGTTAGCTGCTTTGAGAGAGTTAAACGAAGATCTTGGGAAAAAAGGAAAACCTTAAATACAAAAATTGTAATGTGAAATAAAGATGATCGTAATGGTCATAATGTTCACAATGATGACGATGACGGCGATGATGTTGTCTGACAACATTATTCAATTCCACTTCCACCACCACTGATCATGGCCTCAACTAAGAGCTTAAGAATGTAACGCTCTAGGTGCCACAGAGAGCCGTTAAAATAGGCGTTACACGTGTATATTTATTTCATTTAGTTTCAGTTTTTAAAAGCCCTACAATAAGTATTTCAATTAGATGTTTTTTCAGAGCTGGAGATTTTTTTATTAAGAACAAAATTTACTTTACAAGAAATGACTGATGGAAACTAACACACTAGCAATTTATTTACCAACAAAAACAATAGTTAGAAAGAGAAAACATGTCACACGTACATGAATGTCTACATCAGTTTTGTCATATTGCCCTTAATAAAATGATGGGAACTACTGATGTATAAACCCATCAGCACTACCCATCAGATGATGCATCAAATGACTGTCACTGTTCTTGTAGGGTAGAAACATCTTCAAAACTGCGATGCTAATCTCTGTGTTGAATGCTACATTTTTTTAAAATTTGGAAACAGAAAAACTTATGCAGGAAACTTTAACTTTTTCCAGTCGTAGTAAAGGTACAGCTATTAATTATATTCTTTCCGTCAGATGCTCCTCTGGCTCGCAAATATTTCAAATATTTAAATAATCCATCTTTGATCTCTACAGTGAAATGGTAATATTTTCGAAATTGATCAAATTCATATTTGTTTCTATTTTTGTAATTTATTTGACTTATATATATTAGAAAATTTTGCGAAAAAAGAAAATTTAATCTTTATCCTCACCTCTTAAAGGGCTAGTTTTATCTGATTTTGAGATATAATTAAATTTATTGGGCGTATGACTTAAAAGTGCGGGATTTTGTTAGCTATGATATTTTCCCATCTTTCTGGCAACATATGAAAGAACTGCTCATCTTTTGAGGCCAAGAAAGAATCAAGCCAATATCGGATACTCTTTTCCAAAGTGAAACGTATTCCGGAGAAAGTGTTTTGCATCGATCGAAACAAATAGTAGGCGGATGGGGCGAGGTCTGGAGTACAAAGCTGTCTGGATAACCACGTCATTCTAAATACTTTTTAACATGTGTATTGTATTGCAACATGTGGCCGAGCATTGACATGATGGAATATTACGGTTTCACATCTGAATCAAACGAATCAGTTGTGTTCTGTGATGGTCTGGTCAGATTTCAGCAGCTCATAATAGATTTTGCTGGTTTGCCGGGCTTCACATACGATCTCTTACGCTTCGAGTTATTGTAATGGATCCATTTTTCAACGCAAGTAATGATTCGGTGCAAAAATGATTTTCTATTATAGCGTTCAAACATCATTTCGGACATGCAAAATCGTCTTTCAAGGTCTTTCGGCTTCAATTCGTATGGTACCCAATTTCTCTACTTTTGGATGAATCCTGATGCTCGCAAACGTTTTGAAATTTATGATTGGGTAGCTGCCAATTTTGCAAGCTCTTGCTGAGTACAACAATATTCACGGAGTATTGCCGCCAATTCTTGGTCTTCCGTATCAAAATCACTACTTCTGTATCGAAAAACCATTTCTCACACGTTGTAACCGATGAAACACATTCACCGTAAGCTTTGGTGAGCAACAGGTGTGCTTCAGCGGCACTTGATGCTTTGTTAGATGAATACTGCTTGTTGAGTTTGACTCAGCATGGAGTAATGCTTTCAAACGTTTTTGCTTGCCTGCGCGATCCTTGTCTTCCATGTCAAAATCACCACTTCTGAACGAACAAACCATCTCTTGCAAGTTGAAACCGATGGAATACACTCACTATAAGCTTTGGTGAGCAATCGGTAAAGTAAAGCAAAACTTCCTGTCCATGACGCTTTGTTGACACAAAATTCTACATTTTTGAAGCAAAAACAACTATTTTGTTTACACTCTAAGTAAGAATAATTGAAAGATAATTATCCTTCAAAATGACATATAAGGTATTAAAAACAAAAACGCATTCAAAATATGCGCCATCTATTGTAAATCCCACATC
Organism: Calliphora vicina; assembly: GCF_958450345.1. Taxonomy (NCBI): domain Eukaryota; kingdom Metazoa; phylum Arthropoda; class Insecta; order Diptera; family Calliphoridae; genus Calliphora; species Calliphora vicina. Next base: position 7,431,817 of record NC_088781.1, read on the forward strand.
TTTAAGGGTTTTCGTCATTTGGACAACCAACAAGTCACGCGGGAATAAACCGTTTTCATTGTTGAAAAATATTTAAAAAAAAACGAACGTTTGTCGGCCACAATTCGAACATATGTTCGGAATAGTGAATTAACTTCGTCAATTATGAATAGAGTAATTGAAGACTTATGGAGATTTGATTAATTGGTGTTGCTGATCGACAAAAAAACAAACTGTCAATATCGAAGCAGTGTGTGAGAGTTTGATGAAAACCCAAGATCATCAAATCGGCTTCGTGGATAAGAAGGTCCATCGAAGTAAGGAGAGTTTAAGAAAAGCAAATGCATCCCTAAAGTGACATTGTTGGGTGTGGATTTTTTGCTGAAGCCATCATTGGACCACACTTATTCGAAAACGAGACTGGTCAAGCAGTGGCTGCAAGTTTTGTTCTATATCGCGTCATGATAGCAGAGTTATTTCTGGCCATGTTGATGACATCAACAAGCCTATGAAACGATTTAATTACTGCATGAGACATTTCCTAATCGTGTTCTCTCTCGTTTCGGTAATCAGAACTCGCCCTAGATCATGTGATTTAACACTATTCGATTGAAAATCTTTGGGGTTATTTGAATTTAATAGATATGGTAACATATCCACAACCTGTGCATTGAAGAAGGAAATTCCATGTTTATGCAAAATGATCATATAAATCCATTAAAAAAAGTAACAATCTAAGGAAAATAACCTGTGTTTTATATTGAAATCTGTAGGGCTATTTCATAAGTCTGTGCAACCTATCCGTCTAAATAAAAATCATAAAAAAATAGTTTTTATAAAAAATATTTTGAAACAATTTGTTGTAATCTTTTCATTATTGTCTTTATAAAACAGAAACACACAAAAAATACAAAGAACATAAACACTAATTGAAGCCGACCTCTATGGCAACTCCCCAAAAAAATTATGCTTTTTATGGCTCACTACTTCGAATCAGTCGGCCGTACGTCCATTCAACCAACAAAAACTAAGAGACGAAACATTTTAACGGCAGCATTCTTATGCCATGTTGATTTTTATGCTGATCTGATGTTGTTGTTGTTATTATTTTATTATTGTTTTTGTTGTTGTTGTTGTACATGCATGAATATTTTATTGTTTCACTCTCGGTGCCAGGGTGTATTCCAAAACAAAATCCTGCCAACAAAAATAATATACCCAAACAAAAAAAGGAGAAAAAACTGTCGATTTAATTTAAAACGATGATCATGATGATAAAATCTGAAAATATTGTGGCTTAAATCGATTAGTGAGCGCCTAATCAGTGCTTTCAATCTACGCTTGTCCATTCATTTGTTTTCATCATCATCAGCAGCATCAACTTGGTAATGCAGCCTGCAACAATACAAAAGCACACGTATCACGGCTCCATCCATCCATTCTTCACAATGATCATCATCACACAATCATCAGTATCGTATAATGCTGGTGTTTATAATGATAATGATGATGAAATTCATCTAAAAGATCAACTCTAATATTTATATGGCTTAAAGTGCCACAATAAGTTTGACTGACCATTTCATTTCGTTTCATTTCTTTAAAGTTTAAACTCACTCGCCTCTTCAGCTTCATTGATTCATTTAATAAATTTGTGTGTGCTTTTTATTTGTTATTGTTTTTTTTTTTTGTTTTTATAATTTCCATACATTAAAAGGTTTTAATTCTCACATTAACTCCACACGATCTCACACGCACACACTGCGAGCAAGCCAGCGATCAAGCGATTTTGTTGATCATTCATTTCACCATGAATTTTATATGGATTTGAAAGAATGTACGAGAGTTTGGGCTGAGAAATGAATGGATTTTTGGAATGTATTCAGGCATGCATCCAACCATGGATGCATAAATGTTTGTATGCAAGTGTGTTGTTGTTGTTGTACTTGTGGTTAGCTCTTATGTTATTGTTGTAATTTTCAATCCTGCTGGCGCTTCTTTTAGCTTGTCATCGTGTCATGTTTTATACATTTGACTTCTTATTCTTCAATTCATTATTGTTATTAATGTTATTGTTGTTTATTTCGGTTTCGTTTGCTGTGTGCCTAATGGGAGCAAAACAACAACGTGTATGGGGCTACATGTGGCAAGAATGCATTTTGCTTGTAATTTTTCTTTGTTTTTGAAATGTGTGAAAACATACAAATATTTTTGAGGTGAATTTTATTAATTTATATGTATTTCTTGTTTATTAACACCTTCACATTATTGTCATTTTTATAAAGGTTTCAATAAAGTATGTTTTAAAATTCAATTAGTTTGGTTTAAGATCGTGTTGTAGATTCATGAGTCCTGGACTTAACTTTGTCAGCCACAGTTTTATGTGTATAAGTTTAATTAAAATCAAAACAATTGAAAATAAAACAAGTAAGAAAGTATAGTCGGTCAAGCCCGACCATATGATTATGTCGACCAATCGCAATAATTATGGACCAATCGCAATAAAATTAGGTGGAATGACTTCTGCATATATGAAACCTATTTGTGTTGAATTTTATTTGAATACCAATATTTTTAAGAAATCTACACACATTAAAATGATTTTCGGAAGTGGGCATTATATGGGAGCTACAACTAATTATGGACCGATCGTTATAAAATTTAGTGACATGACTTTTGTATATGGGGGATTTCATGTCAAGTGAACCAACTTTTGAAATCGATGTCTTCCGATCGGGATGAAATTTGCACCAAGGTTAGCTCTATTGGATAGTAACTCAGACACAATTTTTCAACAACATCGGTCGAGAACTCTCTGAGTTATAGGGGGTAAAATTTTGACAATTTGGTCAAACAGGGGTTTTTTCTTATCCATGTAACTTATTACCTATTGTTCTTAGCAAAATGTGTTCCAAATAGTATAGATAGCTATTTCTTCGATCTTTCGAAAAAAAATATTTAAAAAAAAAAATAAAAAATTTTTAATATTTTTTTTCCGAAATCAAAAACTTTTTTGACTTTTTTTTAAAATACGCTATTTTTTTTTTTTTTTTTTTCTTAAAATAAAGTTTAGATATTTTCCTTGAACACCTACTTGGTCGCTTAGTGGGATGCGAGTGGGATATCTATCAAAATAAATATTTTGTAACTCAAAACATAAAATTTTTGACTTTTTTTGCAAAATCAAAAACTTTGTTGACTTTTTTTTTTCAAAATGGACCCTTTTTTAATCTTTTTTTTTAGGTCAAACAAAAGCTTAGATATTATCCTTGAAGACCCTTTTGGTCGCTTAGTGGGATGCGAGTGGGATATCTATCAAAATAAATATTTTTTAACTCAAGACTTACAATTTTTGACTTTTTTTTTTGCAAATACGATTTTTTTTCCAAATGGGCCCTTTTTTTAAAATTTTTTTTGTAGTCAAAAGAAAGCTTAGGTCCATTCCTTTAAGATATTTTTAGTCCCTTAGTGGGATGCGAGTAGGATATCTATCAAAATAAATATTTTGTAACGCAAGACATACAATTTTTTAATTTTTTTTTGCAAAATCAAAATTTTTTTCCAATATGGGCCCTTTTTTAATTTTTTTTTTTGCTCAAAAGAAAGCCTAGGTCCATTCCTTTAAGATATTTTTAGTCCCTTAGTGGGATGCGAGTGGGATATCTATCAAAATAAATGTTTTAACACAAAAATTGTATGTCTTGAGTTACAAAACATTTATTTTGATATATATCCCACTCGCATCCCACTAAGCGATCAAAACCATCTTAAAGGAATAGGCCTAAGCTTTCTTTATAGCAAAAAAAAAATTACAAAAAGGGCCCATTTTAAAAAAAAGTCAAAAAAGTTTTTGATTTTGCCAAAAAATCAAAAATTGGATATCTTGAGTTACAAAATATTTATTTTGATAGATATCCCACTCGTATCCCACTAAGGGACCTAAAATATCTTAAAGGAATGGACCTAAGATTTCTTTTGACTAAAAAAAAAATTTTAAAAAAGGGCCCATTTTGAAAAAAAATTCGAATTTGCAAAAAAAAGTCAATAATTGAATGTCTTGAGTTACAACATTTTTATTTTAATAGATATCCTACTCACATCTTCCTAAGTGACAAAATAGGTCTTAAAGGAAAAGACCTAAGCTTTCTTTTGAGCAAAAAAAATTTTTAAAAAAAAGTCCCATATTGGAAAAAAATTTCGATTTTGCAAAAAAAAATTAAAAAATTGTATGTCTTGCGTTACAAAATATTTATTTTGATAGATATCCCACTCGCATCCCACTAAGGGACTAAAAATATCTTAAAGGAATGGACCTAGGCTTTCTTTTGAGCAAAAAAAAAAATTAAAAAAGGGCCCATATTGGAAAAAAATTTTGATTTTGCAAAAAAAAATTAAAAAATTGTATGTCTTGCGTTACAAAATATTTATTTTGATAGATATCCTACTCGCATCCCACTAAGGGACTAAAAATATCTTAAAGGAATGGACCTAAGCTTTCTTTTGACTACAAAAAAAATTTTAAAAAAAGGGCCCATTTGGAAAAAAAATCGTATTTGCAAAAAAAAAAGTCAAAAATTGTAAGTCTTGAGTTAAAAAATATTTATTTTGATAGATATCCCACTCGCATCCCACTAAGCGACCAAAAGGGTCTTCAAGGATAATATCTAAGCTTTTGTTTGACCTAAAAAAAAAGATTAAAAAAGGGTCCATTTTGAAAAAAAAAGTCAACAAAGTTTTTGATTTTGCAAAAAAAGTCAAAAATTTTATGTTTTGAGTTACAAAATATTTATTTTGATAGATATCCCACTCGCATCCCACTAAGCGACCAAGTAGGTGTTCAAGGAAAATATCTAAACTTTATTTTAAGAAAAAAAAAAAAAAAAAAATAGCGTATTTTAAAAAAAAGTCAAAAAAGTTTTTGATTTCGGAAAAAAAATATTAAAAATTTTTTATTTTTTTTTTTAAATATTTTTTTTCGAAAGATCGAAGAAATAGCTATCTATACTATTTGGAACACATTTTGCTAAGAACAATAGGTAATAAGTTACATGGATAAGAAAAAACCCCTGTTTGACCAAATTGTCAAAATTTTACCCCCTATAACTCAGAGAGTTCTCGACCGATGTTGTTGAAAAATTGTGTCTGAGTTACTATCCAATAGAGCTAACCTTGGTGCAAATTTCATCCCGATCGGAAGACATCAATTTCAAAAGTTGGTTCACTTGACATGAAATCCCCCATATATACAAATTATTTGTGCTGAATTTGAAAAGTGTTTTTCGGAAGTGGGCCTATATGGTAGCTATGACTAATTGTGGACCGATCATCACAAAATTTGGTGAGGCGAGTTTGACTTATATTAAACTAATTTTTGCAGAATTTGGTTTGGATATCTATATAAGTAAGGTATTTATGAGAGCTTAACTATTTTCGGATAGGGCAATCGTATGGGGGCTAGGAGAAATAATGGACCGATTCTAACCAAATTCAATAGGCTTCGTCCTTGAGGCATTAAAGAAGCTTGTCCTAAATTTTATCGAATTATCTTTGAAATTGCGACCTGTAGTTAGATTACATGGTTTACATGGACGGACAGACGGACGGACGGACATTCGACTCAGAAAGTGATCCTGAGCAGATTCTTGTATACTTTAAGTTGGGTGTTGGGACAATATTTGGTATGTTACAAACATCAGCACAAACCCAATATACCTACCCGACTATGGTGGTGTAGGGTATAAAAACCACCTCATTCCTAGGTTTTTTCGTACCTTTCGAACTGAAACGATGTTTTAGCTAACCTTGGTTTATAGTTATTTGGAATTGTTTGGTTGGGATTTCTTAGGGTTGGTAGTGGTATGAAAACATAACGAATATATCCTTAAACATAAATAAAATTTCCGTTACTAATTAAATTAAGTAAAATTGAGGTGACGAAGGAAGGGAACTTGGCCAGTTAAGAATACATATTTAAAGATTCTAAAAAAAAACCAAATTGAAAGCTAAACTTTCGGTATAACTAAATTACCACCAGAGCATGATGATCTGATAACAGATAACGTTGAAACATCTTTAACCCCTTGTCGACCTACGGTACTTATAAGTACCATAACAATAATAAGTTTACAAAATGAAAACAGAACATATTTCTACCCTTTTTGCCCAAAAGTACTTTGAATTACACTATCGTATTTGGAATAATAAATTTTTGTTTGCATATTGGCAAACTCGCTTACCCAGAATAACGATGAATTATTTCATTTTCTCATTTTGATTTTTATACCCTCCACCACCACAACTGGTAAATGAGGGTATAATAAGTTTGTCATTCCGTGTGTAACATTGAGAAATATTCATTTGAGACCCAACAAAGTATATATTTTCTTGATCGTTATGAAATTCTAAGTCGATTGAGCCATGTCCATCTGTCTGTGTGTCTGTGTAAAAGACGCTCACGTCCAAAATACGCAAACAAAATTGCTAGACTTGCAAAAAATATGTTTATTGTTATCCTAAGCAGTTTGGTATTGAAAATCAGCAAAATCGGTTCAGTAGAACCAGAGCTAAGAACCAAAATGTGAGACAACCTAAAAAAAAATTTACAATTTTCGCATATTTTTGGTTATTTGTGTAAATATATTGCAGATAATACCATAAAACTTTACACACGTTATTTTTATAATAAAAGGACTAATTCTGGTGAAAATTATAATCGGTTCATGATTTCTCCTAGCCCCCATAAAAAATTTCTTCCCGAAATATGGTTCTATGGTCTATAAATGCCTTCAGAATTGCAGTATCTATACAAAATTCAGCAAAAATAAGTTTCGTGCTAAAATAAATCACAACACTAAATTATTGGTGGATCGGCTCATATTTGACCATAGCCCCCATATAAAGTTCACTTCCGAAAATCACTTAAATTATCATAAATATCTTATAAATATCGCTATTATGTTGAAATTCATCATAAATAATCCCCATATATACCAAAATCGATATACCTATTTCTATGATGGTCAGCCTATAATTGGTTATAGCTCCCGTATATATCAACCTAAAAAATATGTATGCAGATGGAGGGTATTTAAGATTCGGCAAAGCCGAATATACCGTTCTAACTTGTTTTTATTTATGTTGTAATGGTATAAAATACTATTTCCTAAAATACCATAAAATCTACTTGCAATAGAAAATGTTATAAAAGTTACAAAACTAATCAATATATTAATAAAATTTAAACAAAAATCGATTGGTTTTGTTATCCTGGTACCGATAACAAAACCCATCGGTTCCTTGCTGGTATTCCACAATGTTAAATATTTTCAATATTTAATAAAAAATAAAACTTTTTTAACGATTTAAAGCCTTGGTCCACAAGGGGTTTATGATGGGTACTTAACGCTTCCGCGTGGGTACTTAACACTTCCGTGGGTACGAACGGCTTCCAGAATTATCAATTGATCCTACTTAAATTACAAAGACTTAACTTTGGAGTACAAAAGGACAGTGACAATTGAAATATATTACAATTGGTAGGTAAAATAACTTCTTTCTAAAGTGCGGTACAAAAAAGTTTGAGTGATCTAGGGTGTAGTCACTAGCCTTGATTACTTAGAGACACTAAAGTGACGATTGACAATACGACATATTAAATAGGAAGTGTTAAGCCAGCAATTTATGTCTACTTGATAGTAATGTAACTAGTACAATTTAGACCAGTCTTCTTTTATTTTCTTACAAAACGCTGCTTGATTTAAAATAATAATACAATTATTTTTTTCAGATTCATCGTCCTTCAAAACATCTCAGGTGATTTTTTATTAAAAAAATTAACAAAATGTTTAAAAATCTAGTCTTTTATTACTCTCAAAAAATATACAAACAAACTCTTCAAACAAACGATAAAGATTTTTGGTCCTTTTCAAAACAAATTCAAAACAAAATGTGATATTTTTTTTTTTTACTGCTCATAAGTGATAAGTGATGCAATGTGCGCACGCGCACACAAATTTAGATAGAGAGCATAAAATGATTTAAAGGAAGATCACAACTGAAACTGAAAAACAAAAGAACACGCGGCTTAAGCATTTAAACGGTTTAAGCAAAAGGGCGCGTAAGAGGGCAAAGGCTTAGCAAAGAGGGAAGTAAGGAAAACTCTAATTTTCAAAATAAATCAACGACAGGTGCCCTAAATAGCTAAAGTACTAGTACAAGTACCAGATATCTAAGATATGCGTTAATATATTTAAGAAATTTTACAATAATTTTCGTTTTCACTCAAACACCAAACATTTGTAATTGTCAATTTCATTTAATAGTAAATACAGATGCCTCTTTCTATCTAAATACAATATGTGTTGTTGATTAAAAATTATTTATTTTAGTTTTAAGTCTCTTAGTCGTACGTACGTACATACTCGTGTGCTTAAGTACTCTTTTTCCTTTTTTTGTTTTCATTTAATTCTTTTGCACTTGAATTATTTCATATCTATTTCGTGTAGTTTTCAACTGCAACCCAGATACTTGTACTTTAGTTAAGTATGTAAATCTTAAAGATTACAAGGGATTTATTAGTTTTATTAGTGCAAACTAAACTGTACATATGCAACATACTCATATGTAGAATAGATACCATGAAGAAAGATAATTTGTAACTAAAATTTGTTATTTTGTTAAATTCTTTTGTTTGTCATTGCTTTTCAAAACGAAAAAAAAATTGAAATAAAATGAAACAAAAGATGTGCCAACATTTTCTGCAACAAAGTAATTGCATTTTTTTCTTTTCAAAAAAGAAACAAACAATATTCCAAATGATCTTTTGTTATTGATCTTTTTGTATACTAAAGATGTCTTAAAAATGTTTTTAGTTTATTTTGTATACATTTCAAAAACTTATCGATGACAAGTGCTGCCTTTTAAGCAGGGATTATACTCGGCTTAAATCTAAATCTAGATTTGATTTGGTTGTATGAGAGTGTTGTTTCATTTAAATCAAATCAATTTTCTAACATCATTAATATTATATGTTAACTATATACAGTTATGTTTAAAATGCCAAAGTTCATTCAATATTGCTTGACTATAAATAAACAGTAAACTGTTTTTCAAATAATAGTTAAATTAAATATAGTGAAAATTCGTAATTCGTTTTGTTTCGAAAGTGTACTTTTTTATGACAGAATATATTGGGGGTATGACTTAAAAATACCGCATATGTTATAACTTATATGTCATTTTGAAGGGTCATTTATTCTCAGTTGTTGAACAACAAAGTTTTTTGCTTCGAAAATATCGAGTTTTGTGCCAACAAAGCGTCATATGCGGGAAGAAATTTGATGGGCTACGTACTGGCCCCCATTAGCGCTAGGAAGCTGAACAAACGTAAATCAACTCGGAAACACCTCAGATCAAACCATGTGAAATTTCGTAGCAATATCTCCAATAGTTCCCAAGATACCGAATTATTTCCAAAAAAAAAAGTTTTTAAACCAAATTTCGTAGCAATATCTCCAATAGTTCCCAAGATACCGAATTATTTTAAAAAAAAAAGTTTTTAAACCACTGTGCGCTGGTTCACATTATGCAATACCTGTTAAAAAGTATTTGAAATGAAGATCGATTCAGAACGCTGTCTCTGGGATAGGCTAAGCTTCAGTAGAGATTATCCGAAATTGGCTTGATTCGTTCTTGGCCTCAAAAGATGATCAGTTGTTTTGGCTCGAAATTCATTTGCTGTCATAAAGATGGGAAAAATTCATAGCTAACAATGGCGAATACTTTGAATTAATTTATATTGTACAAATGTTTCAAAATAAATGATCAAGAAAGCGACATAAAATAAAACTCGTTATCGAGTGAATTCGAACATCATTTTTTAAATTGATTTAAAATTTAAAAATATTTGCATCAGGTATTTATACAGTATGTATTTAAGGACAAGGGAAAATCAGTTTTGTTACAATCAGAACTGAAAAAGTAAAATTTTTAATTAAAGTTGGTACAATTTGTAAATGTAATTTCACCTAGCCCCCATACAAATGTCCTTCCAAAATTGGACTTTATCGGTCATAAATGTTTAATTTATATATGTATCTCCACAAATTCCACTCCAAATAAGTTTTATATATACAAAATTCATGTCATCAAATTTTGTTACGACCGGTCCATAATTAGGCATAGCTCCCATATAGACCCGCTTCCGAAAATCACTTTAACGTGCATAAATCGCTTAAAAATGTTGGTATACAAACAAAATTCAACATAGTTTACTTTCCTATAGACATAAATCACACGACCTAATTTCATGGTGATCGGTCCATAATTGGTCATAGCTCCCATATAAGGACCACTTCCGAAAATCACTCAAAAATATAAATTATTGAAATTTTAAAAGAAAAATGTTTTAGCTCTTTTACTTATATGGTCGGGCTTGACCGACCATTTCTTTCCAGCAATTTTCCAATTGTAATTTTTTTTAGATTTCAGTCGTTCTCTTTTTAATTTTTCCTTTCCTTTGGACACAAGTTTTAAATGAATATATAAGCTTTTATATACTAATAAATTTTGTTTTCGAGAAAAAGATACTCTTACAATAGCGAACGCTACACACTTTGAAAATCAAAACTAAATTTTAATATAAATTAAAATTTTGAGTCGCTTGATTAGTATGAACGCGAAGTACTGATAGCAAACAATGATTTTGGTACAAGAACGTGACATTAGAACATAAGCAAAATCAATTAATAAATTGACTGTAAATGGAGCTTTTTTTGTGTTCATTTTAAAAATTTTAAGGTTTGTTTAACAAAAAAATTTACAGATATTCATCATTAATTAATACAACTTAATAGTTACGGTTTTCAATCTTACAGCTAAGATAATTTAAGTATATTTTTTTTATAATAAAAAACATTTGTTTTTGTAAAATAAATCTATAAAGATTCTAGGCAAATTAACCAAGCAATCTACCTGATTTTTGTTTAAACAATTTTAAATCAACAAACAACACCTGCTCTCATACTTATAATACTATTTAACGTACAATAAATTCAACATTTCGCTACAAAACACTTTTATATGTAAAATAGAGAAATAACCAAAAATGTTTTCAAGCAAACATTTCAAATCTTAATCAAATATTTGACGAGTTTCCTGGCATCAGCATGTCAGCTCAGCAACAACTTTAAATCTGCTGCTTGCTTCAGTTAATGTTTCATCTGGTTGTAGATTTGTGTGTTTCAATTGACGATGAAGCTGTAAATTGGAAAAAGGAAAAATCTCAAATTAACCACTTTTGTAACGAATATAACTTATTAGGACCTAAAAAAGAAACACAAAAATACAAAACAGACAAATATAATAAATAAATAATAAATATAAAAACAAAAAAAGGGCCAAAACAAATTTATTTTTTGGCTTAACGTATTCACTCACTCACTAACTCCTCATACTCATGTGATGAATAAACAATATTCAACATTTATACTTGCAACCACAACAATCATGCTTCATTCAACGTCATAACAAACATTGGCAAACACGAGGTTTTCTATTTTTTTTTTTTTTTTAATACAAATATTAAGATGCACATGAAGAATTGGTGATGATGATGACCTGTTAAATGCAGCCATCCTTTTTAATGGTCTGATCAATGGCTCTGGACCGTTTCATTGTTTGTTCAATGTCAGCCAGACATCTTTGTTGTGTGTCAAAACCAATTTAAATATTGTCCCTTTCTTCGTGGTTGAATTGTTGATCGTGGCTTTGGGTCATGTAAACAACGAACACTAATATTTCAATATTTTCATAGTGTCCGTCCATTCCTTAATCCTATAAATTGTAAAAATATTGAAAATTTCAGCTGAAACTGTAAGAAGAGTTTATAATGTGTTTAAGTTAATTGAAAATGTCAAAATTTTTAATATTATTTTAATATTTACTCAACTAATAAAGATTCGTTTGTATTAAGGCTACGTTCACACTGTAGAAGAGATTTAAAAGTTTTGAATTTCAGCTAATAGTAGAAGACAAAGTCGTAGGAATTTTGATAATTTTTGGTTGTTGGGTTGAGTTTTCAATTCGTAGCTGTATTATATAGATCAGTGCTCGGCTCAAACCCAACATGCCACATTGGTAAATTTACTGTTGCATACATTTCTGGTTGTGTTTTTTAATCACAATCTCCAATTTCTTACACATTCGTGTTGTATACATTTAAATTGTCGCATTCGGCCCATGGTGGCTATGAGTGTCGACCACTGATTTAGATAGATGAAAGTCCTGAATTGCCTTGATAATTTGAAGATCCTCATAGTCCAGTGTTTAATTACGAGTATATTAGAATTAAACGCATTTGTTATATTCTATTGAAATTAATTTAGCCAACATATGGCCATATGAATAGTCTCTAATAGAAATTTTACGCCAAATCCTCTCATTGTTTATGACACCTGTTGGTATTAGGTTGCTTCATAGAAACTCTTAGATGCAGCACAACGTTTTGCTGCATGCCTTCACTTTCTTTCAACCTGAAAAGGTTATAAAATGCATCAGCAAATTGAACAATTTCTTAAATAAACAATTAATAAATAGTAGACAACAAAAAGAAAAAAAAACACTAACAAACTCACATGAAGTCATCAGGCATCCATCGATGCATCCATCCATCTATCTGTTTGAAAGAGGCATTAATCCAGCCATTTGCCATATACAAACAGAAAACAACAACAACAACATGTTCAGCAGCATGGCTGAATCACTGAATCACTGAAGTGTTGAATATTGTCTATTTATAATGTTTGCTCACTTTCATGGGAATTGCAACTCTTTTTTCATATAAAGTAACGCCGCCACCATTATCAATAACACAGATAGATAGATACAATAGGTCGTGGCAGAACACACTACTAGTTGTTCAAAATAACGTTAGTGCTGCTGCTGGAATGTACTGCAATCTTGTCTTTTACATGTTCTAAAGATGATGACGATCAGTGATCATCATCATCAGTTGCTGCTGCTGCTGTTGGTCTTCTTCACCTTTATTTTTCTCTCAATTCAGTGTGGCTTGAATGTGTTTTGTCTGTGCATGTTTGCTGTTTTATGATTTGTTTGATTTCCTCATTTTCAGTTTTAATTTCCTTTTAAATTTACCGATCATTTATTTTATTCATACAAACCGTAAAATGGCTGCATGTATGTATACGAGAGGAAGATTTTGTATTGTAGATGTTTATTGTGTTGAATTGGTTGAATGCATGAATGGTCAAATTGTTGGGTGGTTTAAATATTGAATTTACATCTTCATGGGTGATAAAAAAATCCCTGGTATTGTCACAACACTTTGTTGTATGAAGTATTAATTCTGTAAACACAAAAATATTGAGTAGAAAAGAGAATTTGTTATTATTTAATACATTTTTTTACCAAAAAAAATAAATAAAATACTTAAAAAATCTGCTCACAAAATATTAACTGACGGATTCATCATTCCCCAGTACAAACAAGACTCCAGCTTTACAAGTAGTCAACCTTTTAGACAATAATTATCACTAATTTTTAATTACTAGCTTGTCTCCAATAAAGGGAGAGTCTACTTTATACATCCCAAGTAATCTGTCATGAAGTCAATTAATATTTGCAATCTATCTAGGGTCGATGGAATTCCGTCTAGGATTTCAACATGTTAAAATAGCTAGCTCATTCCAAAATTCATAAAATTCACCACTAGTAAACTTTAATGATAGGTGAAATCACTAGTTAGGTACAGTTACCCAGATCTTTTCGGTATAGAAACTAAATTTCCCAAAGAATGCAATAAATCCCTACTTATTTCAGAAATTTTATTTTAGAAGTAAACTATAAAGGTGATCTTTTAGCATTCAGATGTTTGGTACTTTTGGGAAATTCAACGATTTAGGCTTAAAAATTATGTGAGCAGAAAAAATACCATTAAAAGCAAGAAGAGGACCTCTAATTCCAATTTGTCAATTCTCACTTGCTCACGATTATGTGTATTTAATTTTTCTAGGTTCATTAATATAGAAAATTGCTGAGTGTTCTGTAGGGTATTCATTTACCTAATGATCGTTCGATTAATCGAATAATTTCTTACGAATAATTATTCGAACAATTTTAAAATGGCCATTTTCGAATAACGAATAATTCGAACAATTCTATGTAGAATAATCGAATAAAACGAATAAATGTTCATATATATTTAAATTTATTAAATTGCTTAAAATTTTTCATAATTTCAAATTTAAATAGGTTATAATGACTCACAAAAATTGTATTGTTTCTGAAATTCAACAAATAACTAAAGACAAAGGGACTTTCGATCACTGTAGATGAGTGTTCCGATTGCTCCTTCTATAAATATATAAATATTACTGCAAAAAGTTACAATTCTAAAAACAAATCTTTCAAAATCTTTAACTTAGGACTTGAACCAATGAAAATAAAAGGTACGGAATAAAGTATTTGTTATTTAGCTGGCGAAATATTAGAAGAATCACAATTAATAATCACAATTTTAACTTAGATTAAAGAAGAGTTGAATGTGATGGAGAATCTGATTTTGAAACGTTCGTCGAAAGTGATATTGAGGATGACATTTATAATGATTACATTGAAATAGATGAAGGCCATGATCTTAAAATATATGTATATAAGTGATGTTATTAACCGCGTACGTAAGTGTTGTAAAATATTTAATAAATAGAATGATAAACGATCGTTTTGTTGCAAGAAAAGCATGTAGTTCGTCTTATACATGATTTTGAACATCGTTGAACATCTTTGTCTAACATGGTAATAAACTTTTTGCGTATTTGTAAATGCGTCTGTCATATACTGCCTGACTTCAAATTAGCCACGTTCACTGACAATGATATCAAACTTTGAACAGATTCCCTTTATTGTATAATTCCTCAAGACCACTTTATTAACCAAAGATTCGGCAACGTTGATAGAGCTTGATGTATAATACAAGTTGTTATAAATAATTAAGAAATAGTGAATAATTAATTTACTAAAGAATTAGTTACTTAATTTAAAACCCGAATTAATGAACGACATAAAAAAGTTCTTAATACATTTATATTGTATTTGAATTCAGGATTATGTCCAACTAGCTCAAATTTTTCAAAGCATAGCTCCAAAACGGAAACTAAAGGGTTTGCTAGTCAATTGTTTTGTAGATTGCTCGGGAGTTAATCTGATCAGAATATTTCTGTTGAAAATTTAATGATGGACTTTGTGTTTTTTAACATTATCAATACTTGAATTGTTAACTTTAACATTATTTTTTGTTTTTCTTTAACAATAAAATATTAAAAAACCGACATCAAAACTTCATTCTTTACTTTTTAAAAAAAAAATAAATTATTCGAATAATTCGATTAATTTTAAAAGTGTGATGGAATTATTCGAACAAGTTAAAATCTCTTATTCGAATTATTCTATTTATTCGAACAAGAGAAAAATCGAATAATTCGAATACCCTAGTGTCCTGAGACATAAAATATACCATAAATTCCTTTTTGGTGGAACTGCACATCATTTGAGGCCAAGAATGAATCAAGCCAAATTCGTATACTCTGTTCCAAAGTGAAGCGAATCCCAAAGAGAGTGTTCTTCATCGACCAAAATAAATAGTAGTCAAACGTTGCAAGTTCTAAACTATAAGCGGGTGAGGCAAAAATTTCCCACCAACTTCATTCTAAATTCCATCATGACCGAGTGCTGTCATGATGGAATATTACGGTTTCCTATCGGTTCCATGTCAAACGAATCATTTGCATTCGGTACAGGTTCCCTGTAATGGTCTGGCTAGATTTCAACAGCATTTATAGGACCTTTTTGGTATCACCAAATACAGAGAATTACTTTAGCGCCATGGATATTTGGCTTTGGTGGGGAATCGGCTGGTTGGCCGGGCTTCGGGTTATCGTAATGGATTAATTTTTCATCGCAATGTAATGATTGGGTGCAGAAATGATTTTCTTCCAGCTTCAATTCGTATAATACCCAATTTCCCTGCTTTTAGAGTAATCCTTACAAACGTTTAGAAATTTCAACAATTTTCATGGATCAATGCTTCCAATTCTTGATCTTGAAACTTTTTTAGCTGGCCTGGGCGATCTTTGTCTTCCGTGTCAAAATCAGCACTTCTGAACCGCACATGGTTACAGTAAACAAGTATACATATATTTGTGACAACCATTTTTATGATGAATCATTATGAAAACAAATTCCCCGGGAGTTTTTTCTCTTTTCTTATTTTTAACATTGAATTTGAATAGGAATAATGGGAAAAGGGAAAAAATTCCCGGGAAATTTTTTTTCATAATTGGGCAGATAATAATTCATCATAAAAATGGTTGTCACAAATATATGTATACTTGTTTACTGTAACCATATATATGGTTGACACAATCATGTGAATCGTAAGTTAACCATATTATGGTTACCACAAGCATGAAAATAGTCACTGTGACTATAATATTGTTAAAATACTTGTACCAATATTGAAATAGTTGCAGTAAACATGCAAAGTAGTGGATCTAGATCTCGCTACTCTTAACCTTAGGTCCCAAGTGGTTTTGTGTTAAGTAAAACTTATTATCTGAATTATTGAAGAACCTATTTTACAGTGAGAAGAACAGGTCTGGAGGGAGACCCGATCAATAGCTTAAATTTGCTCTATACAAACTTTCAGTAGTCTTATACAGTGAGCCTCAAAAGAGAGTACACACCAAAAATTATTTGATTTTTTTTAAGATAATGAAAATCCTAAAATTTATCCATCGATTAAAATTTTAAAGTTTCGGTTTGTTGGAGATTAGGTTGAATAATAGATTCTATTGTGAGAAAAAAAGATTTTAGTTGGTCTTTCATGATCTTAAAAAAATCAAAAATTTCGCTGGTGTTTACTCACTTTTGAGGCTGTGTTGTAGATCAAATTAGTACCACTTTTTTTTCTGTATACAAAATTGTAGATTACTATTGGTGGGTGTTAACTGTTGCCATTTAAATAACTTCTTCTATTAACTTTAGCTAACTCACACATCAAAATAATTTAATTTAATAAATTCCACAAAGGCATTGTTATCTTCTAAATGACTACGTTTTAATACTGTTCCGGAAAAAAGCACTAAAGACCACAAACAAATAAGTATTAACAAATATTAAATGTTGTAAAACCTGTAAAACAGAAAATAATAATAATAAATACAATAAAGAAAATAAAGTTAAACATTTATTGAACACACCTTCTTTTTAAAACGCATTCGCAGCGAGCGAACACAGCCAGAAGAGACAGACGTTCAGACGGATTGTAGACATTTGTAGTTCTTTTATGTTAAAAGTTATTTGAAAGATGGCTGATTGAATGACTGAATGGATGGGTGAATTGGATTGATGTTTCTGGGTTTCTTTAGTCAGACATATGTGTACAATGTACATACTTGTCGTACAATAATCATAATCGTTAAGTGTTGTATCGTAGGCTTTTACAAATCAATTAAATAAATTGAAAGTCATTTAAGTAGATACGAGCAAAAAAAAAAAATCACTAAATAAACAGAGCTACATGCTTTAATACATAGAGGTGCTAGAGATTTTGAGACATCTTAAGTTGGTTATAACTTTAGTATTGTTTCTTTAAGCGTTTAATTATGTACCGATCCTCACAAAAGTTGGTAGAAAGATTGAGGTTCATATAAAACTTGTTTATGTCCAATTTCATCACGATATTAATTATTATAAGACAATTATGAATGATCAAGTCTTTTCAGATAATTTGTGAAGAAATTTAAGTTTTGCGGCATAATCAACATATGTATATATGAATGCTTAAACAGTATTCCCGGGGGACATGTGAATGGGGGCTAAGTGAAATTCAGGATTGATATTGCCTATTTTCAATACCAAAACAAGCCTTAGTATTTCTAGAACAGGCGAGGATCCAGTGAGGTGAAAAAAGGAAATTCCTCCCTCCTAAAACCGAAAAGTTTTAATATAAAAAAGAAAAATGTAAATAAAATTTTACTTTATTTGATCTTTATTGATATTTCGAATATTTCCTTCCGGTTTCCCTGATAATGATCCAAAATTCCAATAAATTTATTTCACTAAGTCAACCTGGCAACTCTTGTGTTAGGTTAGATCCAATACAACAAGACATTTAAAAATATAATGACTGATTTCTTGTCATTTATTTGTTGCTGTTTGTCGCATGTTTTAATAGTTTGTTGACATTTTTAGCGGAATTCTTGGAATCTGTAAAATAAAAGCGATCGTGTTGTATTGTACACGTCGCTATCTTTCTATCCACATACTCGAAAGAATTTATTGTAAATTATTATTTTGATTTTTTTGTTGTTTTAAGTTTGTTTTAAAGTGGGTATTTGTTAAGATTGGGGTTCTTAAAGGTTCTTCGCTCAGCTCTTCGCAACAGTATGTTTGTACTACAATTATAAGTAATTTTTATGTCTTTATTGGCGTGGGACAATGGCATGAATGGGTAAATAACTACAACAAAATAAAAGAACAAAAACCTAAAACATTAAACAACATACATACATAGGTATGTATGTATGTATGTGTATGTACATATTCGTAATTAAATAAAAAGTTATGTACATATTTTACATTTATGATATTTGTTGGCAGTGATTTTATGGCCACAAAAATGAAAAATATGTATGACTAAAACGTCAACTTATATTTGTTCGATTCATTCCTGCCCAACTCTGAGTTATGACGGCTAGCTTTTATTGACGTTTTGAAAATTTTGTATGAATGAATTCATGGATGGATGGTTGGTGGGTGAGAGCAAGAGAGAGATAAAGTGATAAGATTGCCAGAACAAATAATAAATGAACCAACCGACCGACCGACCAAACATTAACAATAAAAACAAAACACGATGACGAAAATTTTGAAATTTGTTAAAAAAAAAACGTTGTTCGTTACTTTTTCCTACAAATTCCAGGAAATATCAATAAAATTTAAGTAAATATTAAGAAAAACAAAATTTATTACAGTTTTACATTCATTCTTTATTTATACATTATTATTATTATTATTTCTTTAATACTTACTCATGAAAACAAAAAAAGAAAAAACGAAATAAAAAAGGTGTTAAAAAGATCCTAAATGAAATTGAATCAGTGTTAAATTTAGAAAATGATTAAGAAAATTTGATGAATGAATCAACCTGTAGCTCAACTTGTGTGTTCAAACGTTTTTAGGGGTATGAGAACTGTGGCTCGAAGGTGAAAATTATAGAACTATAGAACTTTTCAGAAAATATTTTTTTAACGTACAAAAAAATTTAAATCAGTTAACAAAAATTTGTATGATTTTGAACACAAGTGCATAAAATGGTAAATTTTATATTTCCTTTCTTAAAAATCCTTAATAAAACATAATTACTTAATTTTTTGATGCCAAAATAACCTCGGAAAAGATTTCCATAATGTTTAAATTTATTTAAAAGCGAAGAAATAATATTTTGAATATCTGGTGAATTCCGATTTATATTAAATAAAAATGCGGGATTTTTTAATAACTTTTGTGTCATTTTGAAGGGTACATATCTGTCATTTATTCTCACTTAGTTATTCACCATTATAGTGTATAAACAACAAAGTTTTTTTTTGCTTTGAAAATGTCGAATTTTGTACCAACATACCGTCATACGCGGGAAGTTTTTTTTTACTTCTTTAATTTGAAAAAAGTGCAGCCGAAGCACATCGTTTGCTCATCAAAGCTTATGGTGAATGTGTTACATCGGTTTCAAAATGCGAGAGATGATTTGTGCGGTTCAAAAGTAGTTATTTTGACACGAAAGACAAAGATGCCCAGGCCAGCCAAATAAGTTTGAAGAAGAATTGGAAGCATTACTTCATGAATATTGTTGTAAAACTCAACAGGAGCTTGCAAAATCATTGGGAGCTGCTCAAGCAGCAATTTCAAAACGTTTTCCGAGCAGCCGGATTCATCCAACATCATGGAAATTGGGTAGCATACGAATTGGAGCCTAGAGACCTTGAAAGACGATTTTGCATGTTCGAATTGATATTTGAACGCTGTAAAATAAAATCATTTTTGCACCGAATCACTCCAATGCCCTTCACCTTCGTGAGAAGGGTATATATAAGTTTGTCATTCCGTTTGTAATTTCTACATTTTTCATTTCCGACCCTATAAAGTATATATATTCTGGATCCTTATTAGATAGCGGAGTCGATTAAGCCATGTCCGTCTGTCTGTTGAAATCAATTTTCTGAAGACCCCAGACATGCTTTTGAGAAGGTTGCTATTTAAAATCAGCAAAATCGGTCCACAAATGGCTGAGATATGAGGAAAAAACCAGGACAACCTCGATTTTTGACCTATTTTTTACCTATATCTGGATTACTAAGACATTAACATAGACAATATGGATATCTAATGATAGATATTTCGAAGACATTTGCAACGACCATAGTAAGTTGGACCTACAATGGGTCAAAATCGGAAAATGTTTTGAACCCAAATTTTTTTTCACCAACAAAAAAAATTGAAAAAACAAAAAAAAATTTTAAATTTAAAAAAAAAAACAATTAAAAAAATTTAAAATAACAATTAGAAAAATTTTTTTTCCAAAAAATGAAAAAAAACACTGGAAAAAAAATAAATTTTGTTTACCTAAAAATGTTTAAAATTTTTTTTTTAAAGTATAATTTGGTGAAGGGTATATAAGATTCGGCACAGCCGAATATAGCACTCTTACTTGTTAATATTAAAACTTTTCGGATTTGGGGTGAAATTTTCTTTTTTCACCTCCTGAATTCGCGCCTATTTTAGCTTCAATAGTAGTTATTTATATAGTCCCAGTTTAGTTTCAATCTTTATACAGTTCCAGTTAAGCTTCATACAACCGAACTTCTTTATACAGTTTATTACAGACCCCATCTTTATTATTTATACAGTTTACTGACTTTCGTAATTTTGTATACAGTCCATATTTGACTTAAATCTATGTTGTTTATACAGTCCCTTTTTATTTTCAATTGTAGTTCTTTATACAGTCTCTGTTTATCTTTAGTCGAATTTCGTCACAAATTGCTGCTTCAATTACCGGTTTATATAAAGTGTTGTTCAATCTTAGGTTTTTATACAGTACAACTTCTACTTCTTATTTATCCAACTCAATTTAGCTACAATTATAGTTCTTTTACAGTCCCTATAAGGATTTATTCGCAGTTTTCTATACAGTCTCAGTTGGACCTTCTTTTTTGTTCCGATTGTTTGGCCAGTTGTGGGACTTTTTATAAAGTATTTTTTACTTTAACTCATCATACATATCATCACTAAATCCTTACGAAAAACAATAGTGAATTTCAATTTCCTCCAACTACAATTACAATGATTTTTTAACACCTTTTATTGGCTCTCACACACAAACTCAATACCACACACTCTTGCAACAAACTCCACAGTTTTATTAAAGGAAGTCTCGTCCATGCGAGGAATTAAAAAAACTGAAATAAAAATTTACTGTCATTTAAGAGTTAAAGTTATATTATACACTGGTCCTCGGTTGTTGGTCATGTCTTTGCTGCGATCATGTCGTTGTTGGCAAAATGCAGGAGAACACATTGGATTTTAATGCCTGCACACTAATTAACTCAAACAAACGTAAAAATTAATAACAAATTAGTAACACACAATAACCCACTCACTCACGGCGAAAACGACAGGCTGGTCTATAAAAATTCAAAATGTGAATGCAACATTGCCAAGGGGTAAAGGATTGTAAATGTACATACATAAGTATACAGATAATAAATGTGCCAGCCACCAAACATCATCAACCTGGTTCTAGTTTAGTAGATGGCTTGTTGACTGACTGACTGCTTTGGTCATTTTGCAGCCAGACAAAGTGGTGGACACCCATTGAATTGTTGTTGTTGTTATTGTTTATTTTCCACACTCACAAACCAAAAAAATGTTGTTACAAAAATTTTAAAAATATTTATATTGTAAATGTTAAACAAATCATAATCATCATTATGTCAATAGAAATTGTTTCCCTATTGTTTTTGTAAAAAGTCAATTTAAATTTACATTTCATCATAATTTGCGTAATTCTTATTAACAACGACAACAGCCAGAACAAATAAAAGACCGTCATCGTAACTTGGTTAAATAATTTTGCTTAATTGAACCGTTTTGAAATGAGCAAAAAAAAAAAAAAACAAAGTTAAATGAAAACAGTGTTTTTACATTAGTGAAATTGCCCATAATTAATAATGAATATTCATTTCGAAAAAAATACACACAAAATATTTAAAAATACATTTTGAAGAGGCCATAAATGCATTAATTTTTTATTGGTGCTGGTGGGGGAGTTTGTGTGTTTTAACAATACATTTTACCCTTCACCATCAATGTATACATTCGCTATAGCGAATAAAATATTTAAAACGAAATAAAGTATAATTAGAATGTGAAAATGGAGGTAACAATTTTACGCTACCAGATTAGTTTCCTAGTAATTTAGGAAGAGCCTGATTAGCTTGAATCGTAGTTCTAATGGCCCTTAAATCATAATAATTTATTTAGTCCCAGCTTCAATCGCTGTTTCTTATATAGTTTAGTTTACTTTAGATCTTAATTCTTTTAAGCTTTAATCGTTCTTTAAACACTTCTAGTTTACACGTAGATCTTCATACACGCAGAGAAAAAATATAGTTGGGCATGGTTACTGTAACCATTTCAATATTGTTACAAGTTTTTTAACTATATTATAGTCATAGTAACCATTTATATGATTGTGGTAACCATAATATGGTTAATTTACGATTCACATGATTGTATCAACCATATATATGGTTACAGTAAACAAATATATGTTTGTGACAACCATTCATATGATGAAGGACTTATCATATTATGTTGCTCTCGGCTTAAGGCTTATCATAATCTGAGACCAACATATTATGATAAAATTATTCATCATAAATATGGTTTCCACAAACATATATTTGTTTACTGTAACCATATATATGGTTGATACAATCATGTGAATCGTAAATTAACCATATTATGGTTACCACAATCATGTAAATAGTTACTGTGACTATAATATTGTTAAAAATCTTGTAACACTATTTAAATGGTTGCAGTAACCATGCCCAATTATATTTTTTCTCTACGTGTACGCTCCCAGTTTGTCATTAATCGTAGTTATTTATTGTGCGCATGCGGGATTTTTTCAAATGTTTATCATTTATTTTGAAACATTTGTACAATATAAATTTATTCAAAGTATTGGCCATTGCTAGCTATGACCTTTTTCCATCTTTCTGGCAAAATATCGATTCCGAGCCAAAAGAACTGTTCATCTTTTGAGGCCAAGAATGAATTAAGCTAATTTTGGATAACCTGTTTGAAGCAAAGCCTATCCCAGAGAGAGCTTTCTGCAATAATAATCGGTCTGGACTATGAAGAGGATGAGGCAAAATTTCCCAACCACTTCATTCTAAATACTTTTTAACAGGTATTACAACATGTGGCCGATCGTTGTCATGATGGAATATTACGGTTTCATGTCTGGCCGTTTTTCGGCCAATGTTTGCTTTAAGCGCATCATTTGCATTCGGTACAGGTTTCCTGTGATGGTCTGGTCAGATTTCAGCAGCTCATAATAGATAAAACCCTTTTGCTCCCACCAAATACAGAGCTTTGCCTTATCGCCATGGATATTTGGCAATGGCGTCGGTTCGGCTGGTTGTCCGGTCTTCACATATGATCTGTTACATTTCCGGATATCGTAATGGATCCATTTTTCTTCGTATGTCATGATTCGGTGCAAAAATGATTTTTATAGCGTTCAAGCAAAATATTATTTCAAGGTTTTTTTTTTTTTTTTTTTATTGTTTTTATTAAAAAAAATAATTCAAATACAAAATTATACAAAAATAAAATATTAGTGCCTCAGCGCCAGTAGGCATTGTAGAGGCTGGTTGGCAATATTTAATTCATATTAATAATTATAATCTTAGTATAATATAAAAAACAAATATAGGAAAAAATAAAAATTTAAAAATTTACATGCAGGAATATATACATATGTATAAATATAAATATATCAGAAGCAAAAAGTTTTATAACATATTATCAATGTTTGATATCAAAAATTCTTTTAACAATTGTTTGAAACTTGAAAGTGTAGGACAGATTTTAATATGTAGAGGTAAGTTGTTAAATTCTCTACTACCAGAGTATTCAATACGTTGTTTTGTTGTCTCCGTACGGCAAAAGGCTACTCTCAATTGCTGACTATTGCGAGTATTATATGAATTTTGATCTCGAACAAAACTTGTTGTATGATGACCGATGCCATGGAGACATTTATATACATACAAAAGAATTTGTAACTTATAAGTTCCACATATTGGCAAAATGGACGAAAAAAATACAGTGTACAAGGAGTTTGTTGAATGTCTCATTGGCAAGTTTGCAACAGCTTTCAGTGCTCTATTTTGAAGTCGTTGCAGAGAACGCATCTCAACACTATTCTTGTGAGCATAAACGACAGCTAAATAATTTATATGGCTTTGAATTAGACTTTGATAATTCAGAAATTTTGTGTTTTGGTCAAATTTGTATTTAAACTTATATAATAGTCCAATGGCAGGGGATATTTTAGTCTTTAGATGTTTTATATGTTGATCCCAAGCAAGATTCGATTGTAAATGTAGTCCCAAATACTTCATTGAGGATATTTCATGAACTTCCTTACCATCAATATATATACTAAAATTTGTATTAAAACGGGCATGAGGTCTAAATCGAATCAATTTGGTTTTCCCTGGATTAATAAAAAGTTTATTTATCCGCATGTACTCAATTATAAGAGCTGCATCACGCTCTATATAGGGTTTTACAGCCGTCTCATACTTGTATGGATAGAAAATAGATATGTCATCAGCGTAAATAAACATTTTTCCATTTAGTTGTAAATTTTGGAGGTCATTCATGTATATAACAAAAAGCAAGGGTCCCAATACACTTCCCTGGCGTACTCCATACTTAACTTGACCTAAACTGCTCTTATGTTTATGGACCTGCACAAACTGCTTTCTGTTTTCTAAATACGACTGAAATAACAAAATTTCATTACCACGAACCCCATAACATTTTAGTTTTTGTATCATAATTTTGTGGTCAATCATATCAAATGCTTTCGACAAGTCAAAGAAAATTCCAGTAACTCCACTACTACCCTCATCCAACATTTTACATATACAATTATTAATGTTCAAATAATTGCTTCTTCCGTACCGCATCCTTTACGGAAGCCATACTGACAGTCATTGAACAAATTATTATCTTCAAAATACGCTATTGACTATGTAGAATTTTTTCAAAAATGTTGTCAATTATTGGCAATATCGATATTGGACGAAATTGATCAAATATATTAGAGTTTTTCACTTTTGGTATGGGTATTACTTTATGGATTTTTAATGCTTCCGGATATATTTTCGTATCTATAATATTATTAAAAATTTCAACCAAATGAGGTACAATACTGCTACTACAGTTTTTATATACTTTGGGCGATATGTTGTCATGTCCATAACTTTTATTGGGCGACTGATTTATTATTGCATTTTCAACTTCATTAGAGTTAGTGAAATTAAATACAAATTGAATATTACGGCGACGTAAAGTTCTAAAACAATTCATATGGTAACCACTTTCCCTGCTTTTGAATGAATCCTGCTGCTCGCAAACGTTTTGAAATTGCTGCTTGAGTAGCTTTCAATGATTTTGTAAGCTCTTGCTGAGTTTGGCAAAAAATCTTCATGGAGTAATGCTTCCAATTCTTGGTCTTCAAACTGTTTTTGCTGGCTAGGGCGATCTTTGGCTTCCGTGACATAATCACCACTTCTGAACTGCACAAACCATCTCTCGCACATTGAACCCGATGGATCAGACTCTCCGTAAGCTTTGGTGACAATCGATGTGATTCAGCGACACTTTTTCTCAAATTAAAGAAGTAAAGCAAAACTTCTCACGCTTTGTTGGTACAAAATTTGGCCGAGTATGGCTCGTGTCGTATTCGTCGAGCGTAGATCCAATTGTGGTGGAAACGAGCAGCACTTGCAGTGATTTATACAGTAAAATTGTTGCTTAAATCATAGGATTTATACCGTCCCAATTTAGCTTACTTTATAGAGACCCATTTTAAAGTAAATTTCAAATCATTATACATTTTAATATTATTAACTCTATTTATACCAAAACTCCATGCAGTTTCCCCTTTCCCGCAAACAGGAAAACCAGTCAGCATTATTTATTTGTTTTTTGTTGATTGTTAAATTGTTGTTTGCTGTGTTTGAAATGATGAAGAAGCTTTAATGGATTCTCGTCATAAATTCAAATTTTATTACCAACATCTTTACCATCATAATAATAATCATCAGCAACAACATCGTCGTCATGTTGATGTTGATGTTGTCGTGGCAGGAACAACATAATCATTGCGTGCTACCAACTGCCGATTATGGCAGACATTAAATTTGGTTACATTCACACTAAATGATGTATGATGGCTGCATTTTTATGAGTATTACTTTAATTTTATTGAGAAATTCCTTTTAACAGAATGTTGGTGGCATAAGAAAGTTTTAATTTTCTATTAAAATAAAGAAAATTTCTTCGGATTTCTGTCATGAAATCAGTAGATTGTCAATAGATTTATATAAGTTGTCGTAACATATGATTTGTCCAAATGTTTGAGAAATTCAGGGGATGTAGTTAGGTTTTTGACAAGAACTAATATTGATTTAGTTCCCATATAAGCTAGTTCACTAACTGGTCAGAAATTTGATCAATGATAGAAAAGGTGTTGAACTCTAAGTAAAAGAATAAACTAACGCCACTACAAGACTAAGGTTTTTCCCCAAAGAAGTGGTTATGAGCCTATTGCCCATGAAAAGAGTCAATAAATCTAGTTTTTATCAAAATGTCTTTCATTTTAATTACTACAACTGTCAATAACAAATTGTGGATTAAAAAATTTACCGTTATTTTTTATCATTCCGTTCTATATTTGATTAGTTCTCTATAAAATTCCAGTGCCGTTTTAAGATCCCACCATCCATCTACGTAGTTTTTTTTGTTTTTCATTAATTAATTGTTGAAACAAAAACCTCAACGAAATTAGTTAAATAAAGTTGAACTTATTAATAAACTAAAAAAACCTGAAACATTATCAAATCAAAATAAATTTGTCATAGTTTATGATAAACAAAAGAAAAATAAATTTATGTATTTAAATATTCACATACCAGAAGCAAAAACAAAAGAGAAAAAAAGATCCACACACAGAAAACCCACCAAGACCACACACAAATTTTTGGATGTTTAATACGCAAAATAAAAGAACAAGAACTACTGCCACCATTTAAGTGGGGGAATCCAAAATTTCCAAAATAAAAAAATAAAAAAAAACAGATAACTATGAATAAAAATATTGTACAAAAAATGGAGACCCAGTTTCATATCCGAAAATAAAGATACAAAGATTAAAAAACAAAAACAGACAAATTCCTGAAACGATTAATCGGCAGACGCGCCACACTATAAAATTAAATGAAAAACATTTTAAAAATAAACAAGCAAGATCAATTAATTCGTTTAACACATTTCAGCACTGAAAGTAACATAAAGTAACTGGGTTTCGTCGCTTAAATTCATTTCCAAACATTTACGAGCAAAAAGTGTTAATAAACCATAAATCCAAGGTGTTCTGTGGCTGGGAGGAGGAAGGGTTTAATTAGTTGTTTCAAAATGCATTCAAAAATATGAAAATATTTTGTCTGGGTGTTGTTGGGCAATTAAAAACCAAGTATCAATAACTTTTATTAATTTGACATTTTTACAATTTCGTTAATGAAATATTAAATTGCCAGGTAGTAATGGACATGAAATTGTTTAAATTTGTCAAAAGGCTTTGGTAGAAGTTTTCTTGTAGGTGAAATAACATCGGAATAATATTGTTTCATATGGAAAACTACTTGCATTAAAACTGTGAACTTTGAAATCTAGGAAAACTGAATACTAGCGGAATACTAATTTTTCATATAGATATTCAATTGTTGGTCAAAAATATGATTGATCACAGATTGTGCAAATTTTGCCAATTGTTCTATTATTTACAAATTTATAGACGATCGTATATGGACGCTTATTCACTAAATTATAGACGATTTAAGATATTTTGAAAATGTTATTGATCTCAAATTAAGTTTATTTTGCCAATTGAACACTAATGTACAAAGATACAGAAAAGCGATTTCAGGTCAAGTGATCACAGATAGAGCTTATTTTACCAAGTGTACGCTTTTTTACGAAGATATTGTGACGATTTAAGATATTTTAAATTTTTAATATTAAAAAACGTGTTCAGTTAATTTTTGGTCGAAAATATCACTTGATCTTAGTTTGCCAATTGGATTGTTATTTACACGATTTGGATTTTTCCTATTAAAAATCGAGCATTGGATAAAAATATGATCACTGATCGCAGACTAAGCTTATTTTACAATATTTTAGATATTCTGCTTATTTTATAATACTGTTTTGGACCAAATGTATCCAAAAATCAGGAACTGTCATTTATTTTATTATATAACCCCATTTGTGTAAAAAAAATCAGTGTGCTGCAATTTCCTACTGGTTTTTAAATTGTATCTACAATTACCAAGAAATACTAATTTATTGAACATTAAATGTGTTAATTGAATTCTCCAAAGACTCATTAATATGAAAAATTGGTTTAACAGAAAATAAAAAAGCAATTAAATTAAATCGAAATTGATCACATTTATAAAATTTCATTCCGATGACGACACAATTTACACTTGTCCGTTAATTTACTACCTTTTTTATTCTCTAATTTAAACGTTATTTGTCAGCTGAAAGCTTCTTTAAAATGACAAAAACCTCAAAACACTTTAAAGCATTAATTTATTGACTTTAAACACACTTTTTCAATTTAAATCACAAAATCCTTTCCATGTGTGGGAGTGGCTTAAAAGCTACTCGAAATAAAATTCATTTTTATTCTCCTAACAGGCATCATCAGCCAGCTATTAATTTTTATGTTTATGATGATTTTTCAAATTATGAAAAATAAATCGAAAATGTTACTACCCTCTATGTGTTGTCTGTGTTCAGTTAAATGGATTATTGCTTCGAAATGCTGCGTCCAATAACAATAACGATTGTCATAAAACTGCATTCATGTCCTTTTTGGCCATCACTAGTAAATGCCCATTGAGTATCATGTTTCATCAATACGATTATTGTGGCCATATTGCTGGCACAACTAAAAATCAAATTGATTTTTGCTACGACACGATTTAATCGCTCGCTTAATGCAAGACAATTACTACTCTAAAATTTAAATATTCTAAAACATATTTTATTCCTATATTTTTGCAATCAAAGAAATTTGGATAATTGTATAAAAGTAAAATAAAAAAAAGTAAAATAAATTTTACATTTTAATTGTTTAATTGTTTGAGTTGAGACTGTCTTGATCTAAAATTTAGAGTCTAAATGAACAATGTGATTAGTTGTGTTGATACCTGAAATGTTTAACGTAATCGTCATTATTCAATTCTACATATTAAAAATCAATTTTAGGTCAAAAATATAAGTGATCACAGATTGAGCTTATTTTGCCCAATGGACGCTTATTTACAGAGATATAAACGATTTAAGATATTTTGAATTTTTCATATTAAAAATCGATTTTTGGTCAAGAATATGAGTGATCACAGATTGAGCTTATTTTGCCCAATGGACGCTTATTTACAGAGATATAGACGATTTAAGATATTTTGAATTTTTCATATTAAAAATCGATTTTTGGTCAAGAATATGAGTGATCACAGATTAAGCTTATTTTGCCCAATGGACGCTTATTTACAGAGATATAGACGATTTAAGATATTTTGAATTTTTCATATTAAAAATCGATATTTGGTAAAAAACATGAGTGATCACAGATTGAGCTTCTTTTGCTAAATGGACGCTTATTTACAGAGATATAGACGATTTAAGATATTTTGAGTTTTTCATATAAAAAATCGATTTTTGGTCAAGAATATGAGTGATCACAGATTCAGCTTATTTTGCTAAATGGACGCTTATTTACAGAGATATAGACGATTTAAGATATTTTGAATTTTTCATATTAAAAATCGATTTTTGGTCAAGAATATGAGTGATCACAGATTGAGCTTATTTTTCCCAATGGACGCTTATTTACAGAGATATAGACGATTTAAGATATTTTGATTTTTTCATATAAAAAATCGATTTTTGGTCAAGAATATGAGTGATCACAGATTGAGCTTATTTTGCACAATGGACGCTTATTTACAGAGATATAGACGATTTAAAATATTTTGAATTTTTCATATTAAAAATCGATATTTGGTAAAAAACATGAGTGATCACAGATTGAGATTATTTTGCCCAATGGACACTTATTTACTGAGATATAGACGATTTAAGATATTTTGAATTTTTTATATTAAAAATCGATTTTTGGTCAAGAATATGAGTGATCACAGATTGAGCTTATTTTGCACAATGGACGCTTATTTACAGAGATATAGACGATTTAAGATATTTTGATTTTTTCATACAAAAAATCGATTTTTGGTCAAGAATATGAGTGATCACAGATTAAGCTTATTTTGCCCAATGGACGCTTATTTACAGAGATATAGACGATTTAAGATATTTTGATTTTTTCATACTAAAAAATCGATTTTTGGTCAAGAATATGAGTGATCACAGATTGAGCTTATTTTGCCCAATGGACGCTTATTTACAGAGATATAGACGATTTAAGATATTTTGATTTTTTCATACTAAAAAATCGATTTTTGGTCAAGAATATGAGTGATCACAGATTGAGATTATTTTGCCCAATGGACACTTATTTACTGAGATATAGACGATTTAAGATATTTTGAATTTTTTATATTAAAAATCGATTTTTGGTCAAGAATATGAGTGATCACAGATTGAGCTTATTTTGCACAATGGACGCTTATTTACAGAGATATAGACGATTTAAGATATTTTGATTTTTTCATACAAAAAATCGATTTTTGGTCAAGAATATGAGTGATCACAGATTAAGCTTATTTTGCCCAATGGACGCTTATTTACAGAGATATAGACGATTTAAGATATTTTGATTTTTTCATACTAAAAAATCGATTTTTGGTCAAGAATATGAGTGATCACAGATTGAGCTTATTTTGCCCAATGGACGCTTATTTACAGAGATATAGACGATTTAAGATATTTTGATTTTTTCATACTAAAAAATCGATTTTTGGTCAAGAATATGAGTGATCACAGATTGAGCTTATTTTGCCCAATGGACGCTTATTTACAGAGATATAGACGATTTAAGATATTTTGATTTTTTCATATAAAAAATCGATTTTTGGTCAAGAATATGAGTGATCACAGATTGAGCTTATTTTGCACAATGGACGCTTATTTACAGAGATATAGACGATTTAAGATATTTTGAATTTTTCATATTAAAAATCGATTTTTGGTCAAGAATATGAGTGATCACAGATTGAGCTTATTTTGCCCAATGGACGCTTATTTACAGAGATATAGACGATTTAAGATATTTTGATTTTTTCATATAAAAAATCGATTTTTGGTCAAGAATATGAGTGATCACAGATTGAGCTTATTTTGCCCAATGGAGGCTTATTTACAGAGATATAGACGATTTAAGATATTTTGATTTTTTCATATTAAAAATCGATTTTTGGTCAAGAATATGAGTGATCACAGATTAAGCTTATTTTGCCCAATGGCGCTTATTTACAGAGATATAGACGATTTAAGATATTTTGAATTTTTCATATTAAAAATCGATATTTGGTAAAAAACATGAGTGATCACAGATTGAGCTTCTTTTGCTAAATGGACGCTTATTTACAGAGATATAGACGATTTAAGATATTTTGATTTTTTCATATAAAAAATCGATTTTTGGTCAAGAATATGAGTGATCACAGATTGAGCTTATTTTGCTAAATGGACGCTTATTTACAGAGATATAGACGATTTAAGATATTTTGAATTTTTCATATTAAAAATCGATTTTTGGTCAAGAATTTGAGTGATCACAGATTGAGCTTATTTTGCCCAATGGACGCTTATTTACAGAGATATAGACGATTTAAGATATTTTGATTTTTTCATATAAAAAATCGATTTTTGGTCAAGAATATGAGTGATCACAGATTGAGCTTATTTTGCACAATGGACGCTTATTTACAGAGATATAGACGATTTAAGATATTTTGAATTTTTCATATAAAAAATCGATTTTTGGTCAAGAATAGGAGTGATCACAGATTGAGCTTCTTTTGCCCAATGGACGCTTATTTACAGAGATATAGACGATTTAAGATATTTTGAATTTTTCATATAAAAAATCGATTTTTGGTCAAGAATATGAGTGATCACAAATTGAGCTTCTTTTGCCCAATGGACGCTTATTTACAGAGATATAGACGATTTAAGATATTTTGATTTTTTCATATTAAAAATCGATTTTTGGTCAAGAATATGAGTGATCACAGATCGAGCTTATTTTACCCAATGGACGCTTATTTACAGAGATGTAGACGATTTAAGATATTTTGAATTTTTCATATTAAAAATCGATTTTTGGTAAAAAACATGAGTGATCACAGATTGAGGTTATTTTGCCCAATGGACGCTGATTTACAGAGATATAGACGATTTAAGATATTTTGAATTTTTCATATTAAAAATCGAGTTTTGGTCAAGAATATGAGTGATCACAAATTGAGCTTATTTTGCCCAATGGACGCTTATTTACAGAGATATTGACGATTTAAGATATTTTGATTTTTTCATATAAAAAATCGATTTTTGGTCAAGAATATGAGTGATCACTGATTGAGCTTATTTTGCCCAATGGACGCTTATTTACAGAGATATAGACGTTTTAAGATATTTTGATTTTTTCATATAAAAAATAAATTTTTGGTCAAGAATATGAGTGATCACAGATTGAGCTTATTTTGACCAATGGACGCTTATTTACAGAGATATAGACGATTTAAGATATTTTGATTTTTTATTTACAAAGATATTGATGGTTTAAGATATTTTGAATTTTTCATATTAAAAATCGATTTCTGGTCAAAACTATAAGTGATCACAGATTGAGCTTATTTTTCAAAATGGCCGCTTACTTATAAATATATAAATGATATAAGATATTTTGAATTTTTCATATAAAAAAATCGATTTTCTGTCCAAAATATGAGTAAAGACACATTTTTAGACGATAAAAATAACTGTGCACTTTTCGAGATTTTTTTTAAAGATCAATGAATGAAATAACTTGTTTCAGTGTATGCAATTAATAAATAATGAGCTGCAAAGCTAGTGGTATTTATGATATAGTAGAGCTATAAAATTAAGAATAACTAAACTATGTTATCAAATCAAAGAATCCAATGACGTCTTTTGGCCGAACATACCTATCGTTTTGAATTAATGTACATATATTTGCAATTTAACTTCAAGCTTAGTTTAATTCGACGAACATCTGTTAGCTCAGTGTGGGGTGAATCGCTAATTGAATCGAAAATACATTTTAAATCACAAACAATTTAAAACAATGTATTTCATTAAAATCAACAAAAAAAAGAAACAAGTTTGCTTTTAAAAATGAAGTTTAATAATCTATTTAAATGATACACTAACGACATAATTTGGTTAAAATGTGAAATTAATTTGTTATAAATATTTGTTGTTCGAATACGAAATGTATTCGAAACAATTAAAAATGCGACAGCAGTCGAAGTAGTAGCAACGACCACTTTAGATACGGATTAAAAGTCAACAACTACTGACAAAATATTTCGTTTTAATTTTCAGTAAAAAAATGAAATACTCACATAAAAATTAACATATCAACTTTTAGTTTAATAAATGACATTTGACTTTAGGTTGACAACTTTGCTCAGCACACAACAAACAGACAGACAGCATCTTCTGTCTCTACTACATGATTTGATTTCAAGCCCCAACCAAAAGCAACAGCAATAAAAAATAAATCCAAAAGTATCTTGTGAAATGAAATGAAAAAAATTAAAATAAAAATAATGTAAAATGTTTATTGGGGGAACGCGAGCGCTCACTGAAAAGTCAACAACATAATTAAAAAATTAATATTAAAAAATACCAAAAAAACGTAAATAACTCTATTAAGTCAAATATACAATAAAGTATATACGAGTATTTTGAGATAATGATAACAAATATGTTGTATCCAAATTTTAGACTGTAAATATCCATACACATCGCTACATACTTGTCCAATACGCTCGGTGTGGCATATGAATAATTTTATAGAAATATTAGGAAATTCCCAAAAGAAACGTAGATGTTGTGCATATTTTTTTTTCATTCGTTCGTTTGTCAACTTAGTTTTTTTTTTGTATTAAATAAATTGAGAGCTTAAAACAGATTTATAAGCATTTATGAAGCGAAAAGTATATTGTGTTGATTTTTTAATTATCAAAGACTAAACATACAAATTTAAATTAAAATTGAAATTTAAATATTTTGAAATTAGTTGTAGTTGCTTTGATTGTGATTTAAGAAGTTCAGACAGAAGCTAAACTTGTAATCATTAGCATCATCGTCATCATCACTTTTATTACCAGAAGCTAAATTTGTTGTGGATGTTTGGAGCAGGCCCATTTGCTGGCTTAGCTTAGTTCAACTCACCTCAACTTTGCTAATTATAAATTAATGAAAACATTTTCATTATTGATTTTGTTGAAATCTATTAAACTGACTTAAGTCAGCTGTGATCTTGTATAAAATTAAAATAATATTGTATTTTATACACAAATTATCAATTTATAATGTTATTTTAGTAATGTGTATTATTATTATTAGTTGCTATATTTATGTGGTTTTGAATTAACATTTATTTAGACCCTATAAGAAATTTGTAACATTTATTAATATTTTTTTGATTTTGGATTTTTAGAAAAATGGGAAATAATATAATTTTTTAATCGGAAAAAATCATACAAAGTTTCTAACCTGAACCTAAAAAGAAATGTATGTAGACTTTATTACAACTCAAAAGTTGCACATTGTTAATTATGCCAATATCGATTTTATCGATTTTTAATAGAAAAATTCAAAATATTTAAAATCATCTATATTGTCCATTTGACAAAATATGATCAGTCTGTGATCACTCACATTTTCGACGAAAATTCTATATCTTTATAAATAAGCGTCTATTGGGCAAAATAAGCTCAATCTGTGATCACTCATATTTTTTTTTACCAAAAATCGATTTTTAATATTAAAAATTCAAAATATCTAAAATTACGTATATCTTTGTAAATAAGCGTCCATTTTGAAAAATAAGCTCAATCTGTGATCACTCATATTCTTGAACAAAAATCAATTTTTTATATGAAAAATTCAAAATATATTAAATCGTCTATATATTTGTAAATAATCGTCCATTGGGCAAAATAAGCTCAGTCTGTGATCACTCATGTTTTTTACCAAAAATCGATTTTTAATATGAAAAATTCAAAATATCTTAAATCGTCTATATCTCTGTTAATAAGCGTCCATTTTGAAAAATAAGCTCAATCTGTGATCACACATATTCTTGACCAAAAATCGATTTTTAATATGAAAAATTCAAAATATCTTAAATCATCAATATCTTTGTAAATAGACGTCCATTTGACAAAATAAGCTCAATCTGTGATCACTCATATTCTTGACCAACGACCATAAATCATTTACTCAGTGTAGGTTGTTATATGGTCGCACTTGATCTACAATACTTTCTTAATTGTTTTTTATTTAAAATTGATTTTTGACTAAAAGTGTGAATAATCCACCCATTGAGCTTCTTTTGCATCTTAAACATTTATTTACAAATTTTTATAAAAATCCATCGGTCAAAAATAAGAGTGATCACAGAATGAGGTTTCTTGCTTTACAAAGTAATAAACGATCACACTTATTTCTGCCAAATGCACGCTTATTTACTTTATAGGCGATTATAAATATGTATAGTTTTTCAAATATATGAGTGATCACAGATTGAGCTTATTTTGCCAAATAGAAGCTTATTTACAACTTTCTTATATTGAAAATCGATATCACCGTACGACACTCAATATTAGACACGAACCGGATGATATGCGTCTGAAACAATAAATTAAAAAAATGCGTTTTCATTTTTTTCATTTCATGATCCTGTTTCCTTTTAAAAGGACTTCAAATTTTCAGAGGAGTACATTTTTAAAAAAAAGTATTTTAAAATACTTCTAATCATCCTACTATGTCAAGTTTGGTGTCAAATGATCCATAGGAGTTGTAAAATATTTCGTATTATTTTTATTTTATCCTGTAAGGATAAAAATATGTCAAAAATGTCCTTTAAAATTTTTATCCTTGAATATCCTTTTAGATTTCTAATAATTTTTTTTAAAAAACTAGTGAGTTAAAGATCCAAATATTGAATAGCACATGCCAAAATTTCATCCTTATATCTTAACTACTTAAGTGTTAAAAAATATTTTAAATTTGAATTATTTCATTTTTTATATTTTATTCTAATATTTGATTCGAAAAAATATAACAAAATCCGTTGTGAAAAGCAACGAAGAAGACTTTTTAATAAACAAGTAAAATGATATAGTCGGGCAAGCCCGACTTCAATTTTGAATTTTGTTTGGATACTGACAAAACTGAAAACACAGTTTTTCTCCATTAAATTTATAGTTTCAGACGTATCATGCGGTTCGTGTCTACGAATTTTTTCTCTGTTTGTCTAACTGGTGTATTTGGTCAGAAATATGAATGATCACATTTGCATTTATTCAAAAATAAGAGTAATCAAAATTAAGCTTATTTTGCCACTGGACCTTATTTACAAAGATATAGACGATTTAAGATATTTTGAATTTTTCATATAGAAAATCGATTTTGGGTTACAATAATGAGTGATCACAGATTTAGCTTGTTTTGTCAAATGAAAGCTTATTTACAAAGATATAGAAGATTAAATATATTTAGAATTTTTCATATTAAAACATTGATTTTTGGTTTAAATTATTTGTGATAACAGATGTAAGATATTTTGAATTTTTAATATTAAAAATCGATTTTTGGAAAATATGAGTGATCACAGATTGAGCTTATTTCGCCAAGTGGACGCTTATTTACAAACATATAGACGATTTAAGATATTCTGACTTTTTCATATAGAAAAACGAATTTTGGTCACACTAATATGTGATCACAAATTATTGACAAAGATATAGAAGATTTTATATGTATTGGCATTTTCATATTGAAAAAGGATATTTTCAGACATTTAAATGAGTGTGCTTGTTTCACCAATTGGACGTTTATTTCTTATCCTAGAAAAATATTAATGAATACAAATTAAGTTTACTTCCATTTAATGTAAAAATTTTAGTGATCACAAACTGCAAAATTAACGCTTATTTAAGATATTTTGAATTTATCTTATTGGAAATTTAGATTTTTACTAATTAATATGAATATTGAACACTAAATGACTTTAGAGGTTTTTATATTGGAAAACTATTTTTGATCTATGATCACAGGTGCGGAACCATTTGGGGGGGGAAATAAAAATTTGTTCTACATTTTTATTTTTATTCTTTTTTTTATATGAAAACATTTCGGTTTTGTGGGGAGGGGGTGGTGTAATTTCCTATTTCATCCCCTCTGGATCCGCGCCTGTATGACCACTAATCATATATTGCGTTAGTTTAGCAAACAAATTTATTTTTTTTTTAAAAAATAAGTGATCGCGATTGATATTACTTTGCAATGGAATCTTATTTACATAGATATGACGATTTAAAATATATCACTAGAGCGCCCCAAAATAATTGGTCTATGGACTGTAAAAATAGGTTCAGAAAATATTAGGATGATAGAAAGACTCTTTTCTTATTGTCTAAAGAGTATGACTTTTTTAACGATAGTTCTAAATTTTTAAAAAAAAATTAAAAATTTTTTGTAATAATCCTTTTCCAACAGGGCGTATGAAAATGTGGTTTGAGTGTGTGAGTGAGTGAATAGGTCTGATTTGGTTTGTCAATGTTAAAATTAATTTAATATTTATATTTATTGATTTTGTTGTTGTTGTTGTTGATGCTGTTTGCCATCATTTTGTACAACAAATAAATATTTCAACAGTTTTGTTAAATGAAAATTAATTTCATTTCACAAAAGAAAAAAACAACAACTACTGGTCTGTATATTTTATGGTTATTTTAAACTTTTTGGGCCACCAACTAACATTTTTCGTTTTGTTTTAGTTTTATTGATTGAAACTCATTTGAATTTCATATTTTATTTTTTATACAATATTTTTGTTGTTAACATTTTATGTTATTTTTGTACTTCTGTTTTTTTTATTTGTAAATTCAATAGTCAATAAAAATATTTATCATTTTATAGAAATTTATATTGAGTATCTGTATCTATCTGTATTTGTAATGATGTCTGAATGTGTTTGTATTTTATTACTTATGTTTTATTTTTGTTGTTTTTATTTTTTAAATTTAATGATTTAATTTGCATTTACCACTAATAGAGTTGTCTTTCAATTTAGTTTAGTTTCTCCTGAACACACAAACAGCAATAACAAATTTAGTGGATAGACGGACAGACGGACTTAGTATTCGTACATAGATTGGGTTATAGAGTCATTAAGTTGTAAAATATTTATAAGTTTCCGCTGTTGTAAATCAGTTAACAAATTTTGAATATCATTTGCTAGATTGTGGTAAACTAGGGGATAGATAGAGTTTTTGAATTGTATTACAATAAAAGTTATGAGATTTTTTTTAGTTTTTTATGATTTTTGATGTGATTTTTAGTTGTTGTTTAGATTTTTAGCAGATTATTTGATTTTTATCAGTTGGAGATTTTTAATTGTCCTCATATTAATTTAAGTGTTAAATATTATTAACTATACATCACTTTTAAAAGTCATAAAACGATTATAGATGTCTTTTGTTAGATTGGGAAACTATAAAACCATAATAGGAATAAATTTGGCCACAAAAGTATCATAATATTATGGAAAGCAATAAAAATAAAATGTTTAAATATGCAAACAAAGGTCAGTATTTATTTAATTAAATAAGTCTTTATAACGAAACATAGGGGTTACTCCCTAATTCGATTCGAAAGTAATTCGTTTCGAATTCCGGATTTAGTTACGAAGCAGTAACTGCCCAGGATCTAGATTTTTAAGTTTAAGTTTTTTCCACCACCTCAAGCATTCTGCACTAAATTTGTTTGGTTTTAATTCAACAACCTCCCACACTTTCGTTATGAATTTAAGCAAAAATACGAGTAGCAACAATTGAAAATTGTTCAAGTTTTCTAAAGTGTTTTTTTTTTTACTTCTGAGGAAACAATGGAAATGTGTGTTTATTTTTTAACCTCTAATTGGCATGTACTTTCATTAATTTCCTAATATTTTCTAAAGGTTTGTTAGTTCTGGTTTCAGCTGTTTGGTACTTTATTGTAACAATTGTTTACTCGAAAATTGGCTACTAACAAGTACGAGTAGACCCTTAAGACAAATCAAACTTTTCCCCCATCATCGTCATCATAATAATGTAAATGCAGATGCAGATGTCGATGATGTTTGTGCATCAAGTTTTCTGAATGGCTACAAGTACAACAATGCAGAGAGAACAATGCAAGTTTATACTGTTGCATTGTTCACTTACAGCCCGGCTAATGCTTACAAAACAGCAACAACTTGCAACTACAACAACCAATCAAGCTGAAAATTCAAACACAAACAACACAGCCCAGCCAAGCCAGCTAGTCACTCTGCCAACAACATATTTACAAATAATGGAAACGGAAAATATCGCCTCAAGGAGCATAGAATACAGTGTACTTCAGTGTATAGTATAAGAGTATTGTTTAAAGTTTAGTTTGGCAAAAAGCAAAAAAAGAACCAAGTACACATTTTCAACAACATCGGCAAGAAGTTGGAAAAACTGCAACATCATCATCATCATCATCATCATCACGAACGTTATCAATTGCATATCAACTTAAAAACTGTTGCCTTTTTCACAACCAACACCCCCTTCAACTTCACCAGCAATAGCAACACCACTGATAACAACCACATGAACAGCAACAACAATTAATTTAGCATCAACATTATGTTTGCTACATATTATTTTTTTTTCTCTTAACAATCCACTTATGTCAAAAATTTGTTAACACAAGAGCCTACGCATGTCAAAATTACAATATTTTGTTTTGTATTTTAGGACCACTTTTCACCCAAAATACACATTTACAAACATCCATTACTCCGACTCACACATTTCTTCATTATTCTGAAGGAAAAAATATTGTATAATGACGTCTATGAGTTGGTATTGTTTATAGGCAGTTCATCTGCTCTTTCTACTTAAATTATTTACCGTCTTGTTTATACTGAAGTTGAAGAGAGTTTATTTCTAAAATGGTACTAAACTTTAGAAAATTTGGTACTTTTGATCAGGTCAAAATCAGGGAGATATTATTATTTATTATTACCTTGGCATTTGGAAACATGTAACATTAAACTATCAGACAGTATATGTCATAATTCATTACCTTTACATTTCGTCCATTGATATCATTATTGACAATCGAAATCGTTTCTCTTAAAATATCAGAAATCGCTCGAGGGACAATAAAGCTGAAAAATGCATTATCTCCTGTTTTAAAAACCGAACAGTTTCGAATATTTTACATTTCCAGTTTGTTTGAGTCGGTTAATTAAGATATTTTTTAAATTTAAAAAATAAAATTTTTTTCAATATTTTTTAGTTTTTTCTAGTAAAAATAATACAGCATTTATTGAATACCGGGGTTTTTTTTGAAGCAGGTTGTTTATAAAATACAATTTTTCGATTAACCTGAAAACCGGATTTCTAGAAAATACGGTTTTTAATACTCAAATCTTGTGGTTATGACCTGATATTTTAAAGGGAATTATATGACCCACGTATATCTGAACGGTAATATTCAATATTGTGATTTCTGATAATATAAAACATATATTTTTCTCTCGATACAAGGATATATAAACGATTTATGAGGTTAAATGTGATTTTCGGTTTAAAGTGATTTTCAGCACTTATGGTCAATAATGGACCGATCATCAAAAATAATTTCTAGTGTGCAAAACTATCAGACTATGTCGCACATTGGTTGAAGAGTGGCCGAAATTAATTTATTTCATGTTCGCCGATTTGGATAAGTTTTTGGTATTTTGTTGTCAGATATCTGAGTATTATGATTTCGTAATATTAGGCTGATATATTTATTATTTGTTTGGACAGACACGCTCGAAGTTCATATGTTCGCTTGTTTAAAATGGCATGCAAATTTACTGTATATTCAATCTTTTGGTATAATCACAGTAAACTTATCATTTGACTTTGTTGTATATTTTCGTAAATGACAATTGTCATAGATGAGATTTGCATAAAAAAAGTTGAAAAAAGTGCCATATAAAAAATTTCGTAGAACAAAATATAAACAACATCAAAATTTCAATGTTCATCAACTTCTGTGGACTGCATCTTTTTAGCGCTGTGGAGCGCTGTTTAACGAAAGATGTTAAACAGTAAAATCTATAAAGTTATAAATTAAAAAAAACATGAATTTTCGTTCATGCGTGTTGTTGTTGCCATATTCTGGTGCATGGTAGTAAGATTATAGCATAAGCTATTCTGCCAATAGGTGTGTAGAATGGGCTAATTTAAGGAGCCCATTCTACAATTATAATATTTATTATTTGTGAAAATTGAGTAGATGAATTAAAAATCAAGGGAGTTATGCCACGTTTTCAATGCAAGTTGTATGAGAAGTGGGCGGATATTTTTCAAAAATCACACAAATGATTCTAAGTGTTTAATAATGCTATGTGCCAAAAAACAATGCCGTAGGTCAAAATTTAATTTTCACTTTGCATGGGGGGTGGGCGTAAAAGTGGGCGGATCATTTTGATTTTTCCATTTTTTCTGAATTCAAACAAAAAATGCCTATGTGCCAAGTTTCATTGTCTTTCGACAACTTCTTCTATTTTTAGCCGCTCGTTCTATGAACTTCAACCAATATGTGTCGTGACTTGAGGAGAAATTGGATAAAACTGAATTTCGTCTGATCATTAATACCCATTTCGCTCCGCTGTTCGATTTTTCGAACAGTAAAAATCTAATTTTTCAAAAAAATTTTATATTTGAAAAAGGTGTAATTTCTGAAAAATTTTGTAATGAATGTTAAGTCTCATCTTTCAGCTAATAAAAAACTATATCCCGACGTGACCATCCACCCTCCCCTCCCTCGTCCCACGATATACGTAGATAGTTTATACGAATTAGAAAATCATATCGAAATCGTATTCTGGAATATTTAGAAGATTTTGGCGAATAACAGAAGAACCGAGAGGACATGGTTTTTTTAATCCGCTGTGAAGTTCTAATATATAGTCACATATTTATACCCTACACCACCATAGTGGGGAGGGTATTATGCGTTTTTGCAGATGTTTGTAACGCCCAAAAATATTAGTCTAACACCCACTTTAAGTATACCGATCGACTTAGAAGCACTTTCTGAGTCGATTAAACGATGTCCGTCCGTCCGTCGGCTGGCTGGCTGGCTGTCCATGTAAACCTTGTGCGCAGAGTACAGGTCGCAATTTTGAAGATATTTCGATCAAATTTGGTACATATTATTTTTTCGGCCTAAGGACCAAGCCTATTGAAAATGGCTGAAATCTGGCCATTATTTCACCTAGCGTCCATACAAATGTCCTTCCGAAATTGGACTTTATCGGTCATAAATATTTAATTTATAAATGTATCTCCATAAATTGCGTTCCAAATAAGTTTTATATATATAAAATTCATGTCACCAAATTTTGTTACGATCGGTCCATAATTAGTCATAGCTCCCATATAGACCCGCTTCCGAAAATCACTTTAACGTGCATAAATCGCTTAAAAATGTTGGTATACTCACAAAATTCAACATAGTAAACTTTCATAAAGTCATAAATCACGCGACCTAATTTTATGGTGATCGGTCCATAATTGGTCATAGCCCCCATATAAGGCCCACTTCCGAAAATCTCTCAAAAATATATATTATTGAAATTTTAAAAGAAAAACGTTTTTGCTCTTTTA
Source organism: Calliphora vicina (assembly GCF_958450345.1). Classification (NCBI taxonomy): domain Eukaryota; kingdom Metazoa; phylum Arthropoda; class Insecta; order Diptera; family Calliphoridae; genus Calliphora; species Calliphora vicina. The sequence continues at coordinate 7,475,208 of NC_088781.1, forward strand.
CTTAGTGTAGGGTATTATATGTTCGGGCTTGACCGACCATACTTTCTTACTTGTTTTTTTTTTTTGGAAATCGTTCTCATGTTAAATAATATTCTCGAATGGTCTGATTTACTGATAAATCAAACAAAGATCCCATGAACTGTATGTTTTGGTCCCTGGAGTACTATTTTTCTCAAATGCAAATTGTTGAACTAAAACTCAACACTCATGCACCCAACCGCCCCGAAATGTAGACGTAAATACAATAATGAAAATTGTATTCATTGATGATGAAAATATTCATATTGTTATGAATGCAATGTATTGGCCTACGGCTCATTTGCTTGGAATGTTGACGAGGAGAGTTGAGTTCAGTTGAATTGAATTGAAAAGTGTGTTGTAGATGACGATGATGATGATGATGTTGATGGAACAAGGGTTTGGGTTCACTGCAGCATTATGGTTCATAAACATGCAACTAAACAAAAACAAATTTCAACAATTTTTATATTGTGAGAGTGTATTCATATGGTATGTTTTTGTTGTTGCTGTTTGTTGCTTTTGGGGTTGCAACTTTGTGCGTAGGAAACATATACATATACACACATACAGAACAATAACAATAACATAACAACAATAGTATGTTTCGTACGTATGTGGCACATTATGAATGCCTGCCCATATTCTTCCCCAATCTGCATAAGTTGCATGTAGCACATTTGTTGTATGTTTATATGTATGTACTTTGGGTATAAGTGTGTTTTTAGCATTCGTCATCTACATACATTTTCACAAATGTTGATAACTGTGTGTGTGTGTGTTTGCATCTGAGTAGATGTGACTGTTACAAAATTGCAATTGAATTCTATTCAAGCATATGAATGTACCAACATCCATACTACATGCATATTACTGCCATAACCTGGCTGCCTGCCTCTCTAGCATTTGGCAGAGAAAAATGCATTTGCAAAAGTTCATAAAGGTAGTTTGAGGGGCCTTAAGGTAACTAATTGTTTCCACGTACATACCTTTTTTGGTATTTCGTTTACAATTTGTTTTTTTTATTCATGCAGCATTTTGCGTGAAAAAATAACAAACTGGGGGAGTTATTTATACTTGTAAATATATATATATACCTATGCATATTTTTTAAATGTAATATCAACACTGAAAGAAAACTAGGAAAAAAGGATTTAAAGATTTTAACTTTTTTCAAAGAATTGCTGACACTCCTTGACTTTCTCATTAATTTTTACGATTTTAATAGGGAGGAAACAAAAATGTTCTGAGTATGTCATCAAAAGCCATTTTTCTGAAAGAAAAAGTATGATCGTTCTGGCCTTCTGTATAATCTGACTTTTTCCTCGTGACTTGAGGAAAAAGTGGAAAAAATTTAATTTCAAACCTAGGCTAGACCTTGATAAATACTTTGAGAACTCTGCACCACCAATTTCAATGGTAAAAAAGTGGTTTATTGAATTTCGTCGTGGCCATACAAACACGGAAAATGCCGAGCGTTCCGGATGTCCAGTTGAGGATTCTACACCCGAAACAATTGAAAAAAATCACGATATGGCCGATCGCAGATTGAAAGTGCAAGAGATTGTGGAAGTCATGGCTCAGTGGTTTAAATTTTTCTTGGGTATGAGAAAGCTTTCCGCAAGATGCTGCGTTTGCTCACAATAGATTGCACAAAAGGTTACGCACATGGGCAGTTTCCATGACAAAAGTCTATGAATTAAACTAGGAAATGCTCCCTCTTCCGCAGTATTCTCCGGATTTATTACCGAGTGATTATTTTTTGATTATTTTCAAACCTGAAGAAATAGCTCGGTGGAAAGAGAATTGGCTCCAACAATGAAATGATCTAACAAACGAATACCTATTTTGTTGACATCGACAAATCTTATTTTTTGGAAGGGAAAAAAGAAGTGGAGAAACGCTGGACAAAGTACATAGAGCTCAAAGGAAACTATGTTGAAAAAAAAAATAATTTTTTATTCAAAAACCTGTATTTCATTCAAAAAGGCACACACTTTTTGACTCACCCTCGTATCATTTGTTCAAGGACGATTTTCTATGTTATATCCTGTTTTGATGAGAAACGTATTTCTAGAAAAAACTTTAAAATCGTCAAAAACTTAGAAAGAAGAACATTAACTACTAACTTTTATGTATATCAAACAAAAAGCAAAATTTTTGTGAAAATGAGCAAATTCACTTAATTGTGAATAAATTCGAAAAGAATCCATCGATTTTTATGATCGATATCTCATTTTGGTCCTATTACAAGTGGCTTTGCGATAAAGCAATACATCTGTTCAATTTCAGCGCTTTTCGATTTTTCATGATATTTTTAAAACAAAAAAGTTTGCTAATTTCTCGTAAAACATATATTTATACCCCGCACCAGCATAGTGGGGAGGGTATAATGCGTTTGTGCAGATGTTTGTAACGCCCAAAAATATTAGTCTAATACCCACCTGAAAGTATACCGATCGACTTAGAATCACTTTCTGAGTCGAGTAAACTATGTCCATCCGTCCGTCCGTCTGGCTGGCTGGTCGGTTGGCAGTCCATGTAAACCTTGTGCGCAGAGTACAGGTCGCAATTTTGAAGATATTTCGATCAAATTCGGTACATATTATTTTTTCGGCCCAAGGACCAAGCTTATTGAAACTGGCTGAAATCGGTCCATTATTTTACCTAGCCCCCCATGTCCTTCCGAAATTGGACTTTATCTGTCATAAATGTTTAATTTATATATGTATCTCCACAAATTCCGCTCCAAATAAGTTTTATATATACAAAATTCATGTCACCAAATTTTGTCACGATCGGTCCATAATTAGTCATAGCTCATGGTATACACACAAAATTCAACATAGTTAACTTTCATATAGACATAAATCACACGATCTAATTTCATGGTGATCGGTCCATAATTGGTCATAGCTCTCATATAAAGCACACTTCCGAAAATCACTCAAAAATATAAATTATTGAAATTTCAAAAGAAAAATGTTTTTGCTCTTTTACTTAGTGTAGGGTATTATATGGTCGGGCTTGACCGACCATACTTTCTTACTTGTTTTTGTTTCAATTTGTTATTATAACTCCGAAACTACTGAGCCGATTGAAAATATATAAACGGTCCACATTTGTTCAGATACTATTATATATACTATGAATAGCATCTGAAACAGTATCTGTGAATTAACATTATTGATATTTCTCCAGGTGTATTTAATGAAAATTCATATATGTATGTTGTTTTTTATCGAAAAAATTAAAACTGACGACCTTAAAGTACTACATTCATTCACTCACACAGAATGGCACAAAACCTTTCGTACACATCCACCCACCCAACGTTTTACAAGTGTTTTATGGGCACAGGCATCCTTATAAACATTCCTTCAATTTTTATTCCTTCTACAATGTAATTTACAAGCTTTAAGCATTACAAACACACAGATACTTTTACACTCAAATATACATACATAGATATATGTATGAATATGTATTTATGTATAGGTAGATACTTAGTACGTATTATATGCATACGTTTCAAGGCTCATTGAGCATGTTTATTAGCCAGCTTTTTGTGCTAATTAGCTACAGTACTTCATGGTTATTAAGATTGTGGCAAAGTGGTTGCAATTCAGCCAACAACAATAACCATATCTCTTCTCATTCTGTTTATCATTCTTTCTTTCTCTCTCTCTTTTCATTTTTACAATTCTTCTTGGTTTTTAATAAACTTTTTTTTATTCATTATTCGACCTCCCAGTCATACAAAAAATAAAAAAAATACCAACATGTAGAAGGAAGAATAACTGAATGAATGAGTGACTGAATGGAATACTCGTAGTCATAATAATATGTATAATAGTATAATAATTTAATACGAAACTTTTACATAATACAAGTGAGTATGTACAACAAATTATGATTATGATGATGTTGCTGATGATGATAACATGGAAAATTGCATCTCCCTTATTATACATACGTACGTTCGTTCAACAGCAACGAAACCAACATGAAAAAAAAACAGCATTCAGTGTAAAGTACTTGATTTGTTTTGTATTATTACTGGGTTCATTTTTTAACAAGGTAAAATACTTTAAATACTCTTCAGTATTTAAATTACTGCGGAGAAGGATACCACGCAAAAATTTATCATAAAAATGTTTCATACAAAAATTCAATTTTGCAAATATTTGTGAAAGCTTTTTCACTGACAGACAATGGAATTGCAAAAGGTCTAAATAATGAGCTCTTGAGCTGGCCAATATTCAGTTTTGGAAGATTTCGTTGGGTTTTCGACAGATACAACAAATGTTATGGCTGGATCGCATAAATATTTATTTTTCAACAAACATTTTTTTTAACAAAATTTTTATCACCAAAATTTTTTTCATGAAATTTATTTTTTTAAATTTTTTTCACCAATTGTTAACTATGACCTTTTCCCATATTTCTGCCAACATATGGATTCCGAGCCAAACGAACTGCTCATCTTTTAAGGCAAATCATCCAAATCACTTCATTCTATATAATTGTTAACAGGTATTGCAACATGTGGCCGATCGTTGTCATGATGAAATATTACGATTTCATGTCTGGCCGTATATTCGGGCGTTTTTCGGCCAATGCTCGCTTTGAACGAATCAACTGAATTCGGTGCAGGTTCGCTGTGATGGTCTAGTCAGATTTCAGCAGTTCATAAAAGATAGGACCCTTTCTCTTCCACCAAATACAGTGGGTAGGATTCGGCTGGTTGGATGGGCTTTACATACAATCTGTTACGCTTCGGGTTATTGCAACGTATCCATTTCTCATCGCTAGTAATGATTCCGTTCAAAAATGATTTTCTTTTATAGCGTTCAAGCATAATTTCGGACATGAAAAATCGTCTTTCAAGGTCTCTCGGCTTCAATTCGCATTGGTACCCAATATCCCTGCTTTGGGATGAATCCTTCGGCTCGCAAACGTTTTGAAATTGCTGCTTGAGTAGCTCCCAATGAAACTCAGTAAGAGCTTGAGTTTTACAACAATCTTCATAGAGTAAAGTCCTTGACACACTGGTACTTGAACTTTTTCCATTTTCGGAAAAAGTACAAAATGGTATAGGGTTTAGTGGTTGCATATATTTATTATCGAATATATATCGATGAAATTAATTTGTTAAGATCTATGTTTGCTTCTTTAAAAATTTTATATTTCAGAATTTTCTAATTGTAATTATATAGTAACAAAATTGATTGCTCAAATATGGCGCTATATACCTACACCTTCGGACCCGAATTTCAAGTAACACCATGTTAGTTATTTTTTCCGTGATAGGATAAATCAATTATTTAAATTTTTACCCATTACGGTATTTTTCCCCATTGAAGTAGGTAACATATAATTTATTCAAGAAAGTTTGTTAAAAATTTAGGAACTTAAAAAAAATACCTTCTTTTTATAAGTTTGTCATTCCGTTTGTAATTTCTATATTTTTCATTTCCGACCCTATAAAGTATATATATTCTGGATCCTTATAGATAGCCGAGTCGATTAAGCCATGCCCGTCTATCTGTCTGTTGAAATCAATTTTCTGAGGACCCCAGATATCTTTGGAATCCAAATCTTCAATAATTCTATCAGACATGCTTTCGAGAAGTTTGCTATTTAAAATCAGCAAAATCGGTTCACAAGTTGCTGAGATATGAGGAAAAAACAGGACAACTTCGATTATTTACCTATTTTTGACCTATATCTGGATTACTAAGTCATTAAATAGACAATATGGATATCTAATGATAGATATTTCCAAGACCTTTGCAATGAAGTATATAAAACCATAGTAAATTGTACCTACAATGGGTCAAAATCGGAAAAAATATTTTTTAACCCGATTTTTTTTTCACCAAAAGATTTTTTTTCGCTAAATATTAAAAAAAAATAAAATTTAAAATTTTTTTTTTAAATTTAAAGAATTTTAAAAAACCAATTCGAAAAATTTTTTTTCAAAAAAATTTAAAAAAATAAATTTTGTTTACGTAAAAATATTTAAAATTTTTATTTTGAAGTATAATTTGGTGAAGGGTATATAAGATTCGGCACAGCTGAATATAGCTCTCTTACTTGTTTAAATTAATGCAGATATGATTTATGTATTTTTATTAGATTAGAAGAATTTGCCAATTTTAAAACTTTTTGACGCACTAAAATTTTAAATTTCCAAAAACGCCATCTTATATGTTACCTACATATTTTGGGGAAGACGAACCTACAGTTCATATTTAATGTCTCTAGCTCCAGTTGTTTATTCTGTGCAATAATGAAACAGTCAATTAGTAACATTACTTTCTTTACATAGAATATTAATAATCTTAGTTATCCTTCTCCTTCACGTGCTTACTTACTTACTTGCCATCATGCAACACAAAAAAAAACGAACTAATTATTTATGTATACACTCACTCTTCTTATGAAGCATTCACGGATATTTGTGCAATAAGTGAAAGCGTTGTGTCAATTCAATCTCAATTACTTACATAATTTATTCATTAAATATTTAATTTTTCTTACAAATTTTAATTTCATGTGATAACATGAATTTCCTGGATTTTTATTAAGTTTGACTCTTTTTTTTATTGCAGTTTTATCAACACGGAAACAGGAAACAAGTTTTGTTATATGTTGATAATTTTCCACAGCCTTAAGGTATGTTACACATTTTATTGATTATATTATATTGATGATCAGTAGGAAAATAACAGGGTGTCTCAGAGAGTTATTTAAATCACTCAAACAGAATTGAGAGTGATCAATTTGTGTAACAAATTATTTATTTTACATATAGTATACATTTGTAAAATAATTGGAAAACATATTTATATATTTGTTCAGTTGAAAGAAAATATATTTAAGTATGAACACATATCAATGGCTTAATATAAAAATGTCGTATCTCAGCTTTTAGTTACTTTACAGTAGAAGGAAAAACTCAATATTACCAGAAAGTGAAATTGAAAATAAAACAACTAAAAATTTGTAATATATCAAAAAATATTTTTAGAAAAGTTGTTTGTTTTAATTTTAATATAAACCAAAAAATATGCATTCGACTTTAAATGAGTTAGGGGTTTTTCTATTAAATGAGTCAACATAGGAAACTGAATTTTTTAAGGGAGGTATATTGGGTTTTGTCTACCAGAATATGTAGAAAACCCGATTTTGTAAAAAAACCGATTTTATAAAAAAAAAACGAGATACGACCTTTCTTATTAAGCTATCGATATGCTGATTTTAAGAGCTAAGATTTTAGAAAATGAAAATTACTGACTTTTTAAAACAGAATTTAGGACTTGTTAGTTTTTCAGATATTTCTTTGAAGTTTGTAAAAACTAAATATCTTTAATTTTCACGAAAAGGACTTTTTGATAGTAAAATGTTCAGTAAAACAGCCCTCACCTATGCACAGTGTGGTAGATCGCAAATCTAACTGGACAAAATTAATATATCACGTTGGGTTCACTTCTCACTTATAAATCATATAAAAAATGAGTTCAAATATATAAACGATTATAAAAAACCAACTTTTCGCAATGTATTTTGGGAGTTTTTACCCATTCTTAAAAAATTTTCTTTCGTGAAAAAGTAGAAGTCATACTGGAAAAGTGAAAAAATGTATGGCGGTCGCAAGAATGCGCAAGATGTTTTTGATTTACCGTAAAGTGAACACTTGACAGATTAACCCAAATATAGTTTTACAGCGGAACTATGCGGAATAAACAGCTTTAACTCTACTTTAAAAAAGGAAATATTTAATTTTTTCCAATTTCTGATCTCACAAAAAATAGTTTTTTTTTAACAGTTACAATGGAAATGATTAAATGAAAATTGTTGCATATTTCCTTGAAATAGAGCTTAATAATAATATAAAAAATTATGACAATAAAATCACCGTAGCCTTTTTAATCATAAACCAAATTCACACAAAAAATACACTTCTCTTTGAAATCTGTTGTACCTGTTGACAACAACTGACTTTAAAGCTTAGTTTTTCCTAATCGGAGCTAAAAACCAAAAAAAAAACAAAACATGAATTACAGTTCCCTATTGTATTGAGAAGCTCATTAAATTATCAGTAGGAATGTTGCCAGACATTTATTTTTTAATTTTGTCCAGCTAGATTTGTGATTTACCACAGTGTGCTATGGTGTGAATTTCATAACAATTATATTTTTCGGTTTTATTTGAATTTTTTTTATTTCTCTATCTTAAACAATTTTTTGTTTTAATTATTTTCAGTGGTTGCTTAAAAAAAAATATTGTAGAATACCGAATTTTAATAACGCAAGTAAAACGCTAAAACATATTTTTGGTCTCCTGGAAAGTTGTGATTTATAAGATAGAGTGTTTTGAATAAAATTTATTTTCGACATTCTTTTTTAAGACATCATTTAATATTTTTTTTAATCTATTTTTGTTTTTTTAATTTATTAATGAAAAAATGTTGTGTCAAAAAACATGTTTGAAAGTCAAAAAAATGTTGGTGAAAAATAATTAGGTTTAAAAAAAAGTTTTTCCGATTTTGACCCATTGTTGGTCCGACTTACTGTGGCGATATATATGTACGTCGTCCCAAAGGTCTTTGAAATATCTATCATTATATATCCATATTTTCTATATTAATACAGATATAGACACAAAATCTCAGGAAATGAAGAATGTAGAAATTACAAACTTATATTATATGCCCTTGCCACTCATGTTGAAGGGTATAAAAATAGAAAAATCACCGAATTGGAACATAATTTATTAATTGTAGAAGATATTTAACGTTTTTATGCTTATAATGAAGGGAGCAATAGACTCAAAAACAAATTAAAATACAAGAATTTGTCATTATCTTGATTTATTCCAGTTACACTTATGATGACGAACGAGACACACTTTGAATGTCAAAATAAAACGTTTATTGAGTATATTCGAAGCAGAAACTTATTTTTTAGTTAAAGCCACTAAATGTTGATTTGAATTAAAAATTTTAGCCACTTTGTTAAAACGATTTTAAAACGGTTCTAGGATTACTGATAACCAGGGAAACCGGAAATATGCTCTAAAAAAAGCGTTTTAGGCGCTTTAAATATGCAGTAAAAACTTTAAAATATGCTCTTAAAAATTTAAAAAATATGCTCTTAAAAAAACAAACTTTTACATAATTTTTAACCAAAAAAAATTTACTTAAATTTTCAAATAAAAATCGTTGTCTATTGGGTCTGAAAACATTTTTAAACATAGAAAATGTTCTTTCGACATCAACTGATGTTACAGGAGCAAATTTAAAAGACAATATTTCTTTGACACTTAGAACGGTTAAGTTTGAATTAGAAATAAAATTTGATATTTAGATGGAGCTATTATTAAAATAGTGCTTATTTTATATTAAAACAAGTAAGAGAGCTATATTCGGCTGTGCCGAATCTTATATACCCTTCACCTAATTATACTTCAAAATAAAAAATTTAAATATTTTTAGGTGAACAAAAATTTTTTTTTAGTTTTTTCATTTTTTGAATAAAAAATTTTTTCGAATTGTTATTTTAAATTTTAAAAAAAAATTTTCTGTTTTTTAAATTTTTTTTTTGGTTAAAAGCCATCTATTTTTCAATTTTGAATTTTAAACAAAGGAAGTAAAAACCTGTAACACAACAGAGAAAAGTAAGTAAGACAAAATTTGTTTTTGATAAACTCAAAATATGCTATTAAACAGTAAAATATGCTCTAAAAACGCAAAATATGACATAAATATGCTCTTAAAACAAATATATGCAAAACTATGTATTTAAGGGTAAAATATGCAAAAATATGCACTAACAAATCGATGCCAAAATTCTTAAATAGTTCTGAAACGTGTAAATATCTTATCCATGTGCTCATTATACTCACCAGAAAAAACATGCATTTGCATATTTTGGTTTCCCTGCTGATAACAAACGATGCTATAAGTACCGGAACGCGACATTGTAACATGAACAAAACAAATGAAAAATTGATTGTGCCACTTTTTTAAATTTGTTTATAATAATTTTTTTTTTCATAGAAAGATTTTAGAAGATGAGTGCACTCATGAAATAAATATGAAAATAATTAATACTTTCGCAAACTGTGCAATCTGTGCATTTTTACACTCTCGCAAATGAACTGTCAAAAAATGTATGGAAATTCGTTTGCACAACTCCGATAAGTTTGCGCGTCAATTTAGACTCGCAAACTTGAATTTATTGTGCATTTGATGATAAATAAAAATCAAAAAATATAAAAATTGTGTAACTTTGGAACAGAATGATTGGATTAAATGGCATTGTGTCTTCCAAACTATGTATACCACCATTTGTTCCAAAGATTTAACTTTCATTCAACATTTTTCAAATTAAAATGTATGCAATTTGAACAAATTTTTTTAAAAGCTTTTGTTGAATTTATTTTTATTTGACATTTTTATCAAATATAAATTTTCTGTATAAACTTGCACAAAATTGAAAAGGTGAGTTCATGAAACACGTCGCGCAAATTTTGCACATTTGCACAAATGGGAAACTTAAGCGTTTAAATGAGTACCCTTAATATCAATCCCTTTGCGCGAAATTATCGTATGTTACAAAAAACTATTTTTTTATTATTAAATTTCTTTGCTTTGGCTGGATTATCAATACCAAATTTTAAATGCGATACAATTACCATAAATATAGCGAATATCGGTATAATATTGTGAAAATGTAACATACGATAATTTCGCCTAAAAATTTTGTAAGAAAAAATTATCTGTGGAAATGGCCGCTTGTATTTTGAATATTTCATCATTAATTTTAAAATATGTGTGTGCAACCAGTTCAGTATTTAATATAAATATGCATTATTACTTTTTTTAAATTAACGTATCACTATTACAAATCACCCTGTTTTATTTCACTTACCATTAGCATACACTGCGATCGTTTCCGCTTAGTATTGCCAGCACAAAAATTCAAAATTAACAACCAATAACATTGTTAAACGCACACTCACTTTTCCTCTACAACAACCGGATGTGTTGTCTTGCTACTCACAAACACACAACTGAACGACAACAACAGCGTACTCGACACAAGACAGGAAATCTAATGTTTCAAACATAAACAAACAGGTTGTCTTCTATCAGACAAGTTTGATGTTGCAAACTAAAAAAACACAGCGAATTTGTTAAAAGGACTTATTTTTGGTTTAATACACGTGTAGTTAGTGCAACATGTTGTAGAATTGAGAATTTAAGGCAAAGGAGAAAATTTGTAACATTTGTTTATTTAATTAAGTAAAATCTTTGCTTTTTTGCTTTTGGTTGTACGACTAGCTATTGTGATGTTAAATAAAATGTTGGAAATTTCAAGAAATCCTGTAACAATACACACAGAGTCTTATAATGCTCATCAAATTAAATTCAATGAACCATTGATGGCAAAAATAAGTTGTTTTCTTCGTCTATGTGGTGTTTTTTTGTTTTTTCTTTGGTTTTATTCGAGTTTTTGTACATATTTCCATCGACATTTATATGCTACATTACCCCCAAATTGCTTAAGCAAACAGTATCATCATTATCCTTGTTTGCAAGAAAAACATCAAATGTTTTGTCTAGTAATCCAAACACAAACATACTTTCAACATCAAGGAGCAAACATATGATAGTTTTTATTTGTTTTAGTTTTTTTTATTATTTATTTATTTTCATATACATACATACCTTGTTATTTGTATTATTGAAATTTTTTTTGGGATCTTTATTATATTTCCTAATATATACTAGGTTTATTAGTATCAGCTTAACAACATACAACTCAGATGCTTATGGTCCTTCTTAAAATAAATCTTTTATTGTTGTTTTTTTTTCTTGTCATTGTCACTTGTGGGACTTATAATCTAAGCATAGATAGCTTGCAACAGTAGTTTAATGATGGTCCTTGAGAAACGTTATGATTTTAATAATAAAATCGTCAATAATGTTTATAACGAAGTAATTTTGAAAAAGCTTTGACAATGGCACAAATCATTGTAAAATTAACACGATCGATTTTCCAGACATTCCATATTTTTTGACAAAATTATAAACATTTGGATCTTCAGAAGATAGCGAGATATATTTTTTGTAATAGCTAACAACTTGCTCTCATACAAAACAAAATAGCTTTTTAACTGGTCGTTTAGTTCTCACGAGAGAAGCACGTGAACCACAGTTCGATCAATGTTTTATTATAGTCCTTACATATACCTAGTAGGGTATTCGAATTATTCGATTTTTCTCTTGTTCAAATACTTTATACTTTATATTCTTTGGTTAAAATTAACAATTCAAGTATTGATAATGTTAAAAAACATTCGAAAACAAAGTCCATCATTAAATTTTCATCTGAAATATTCTGATCAGATTAACTCTCGAACAATCTACAAAACAATTGATTAGCAAACCCTATAGTTTCTGTTTTGGAGCTATGCTTTAAAAAATTTGAGCTAGTTGGACGTGATCCTGAATTAAAGTAAAATATAAACTTATTGTTACGAAATTGTACTTGAATTCAAATATAATGATTTTAACGGCTGATTTAAAGTTGCATAATACTTTCAAATATCAGTACCCAAACTTTAACATATCTGTGGGCATTATTAACATTGAATAAAAGCTTTCAGTTGACCACTGATCGTAAGTATGGCAACGTGACCGTATATTCGAATTCGAATATTCAGTTAAAGAACATTGTAGAAAGTACACCACAGATGGCGTATGTATTAGAAAGCTCTAGACAGTTAAAGAGCAATCTAGAGTGCAGATGGCAGTGTTATAAATAGTGGCAGAGGTTGCAGTCGTTAGTGAGTTTATCAGAGACGCTTTTCGAATAAACATCAACTGAGTGCCTTAAAGAGTGCTGTGTTTTTCAAGTGAATTCGTGTACATTATAAAGTGTGTCTGTATTTCTGAGAATTTATAAAGTTGTATAAAATAAAACATTGAGTGACTATTTAATTCTGTGGTTGTTATACATTTTAAATAAATAAAGAGTTGTTACAATTTTTAAACTACTAAACGGCTTTTATTTGCAATCAAAAGTATCCGGTTTATTTAAAGGAAATAAACCAACGTTTTGAAAAGGTTAAAACCTAACATTATTAAGAACTTTTTTATGTCGTTCATTAATTCGGGTTTTAAATTGAGTAACTAATTTTTTAGTAAATTAATTATTCACTATTTCTAAATTATTTATAAGAAAATGTATTATACATCAAGCTCTATCAATGTTGCCGAATCTTTGCTTAATAAAGTGTTCTGGGAATTACACAAAAAAGGGAATCTGTCCAAAGTTTGATATCATTGTCAGTGAACGTGGCTAATTTGAAATCAGGCAGTGCATGATTGACGCATTTACAAATACGCAAAAAGTTTATTACCAATGTTAGACAAAGATGTTCAACGATGTTCAAAATCATGTATAAGACGAACTCCATGCATTTTTTGCAACAAAACGTTAGTTTGCAATATTTGTGTTTATCATTCGATTTATTAAATATTTTGCAACACTTACGTACGAGGTTAATAACTCACTTATATACATACATTTTAAGATCATGGCCTTCATCTATTTCAATGTAATCACTATAAATGTCATCCTCAATATCACTTTCGACGACCGTTTCAAAATCACATTCTCCGTCACATTCAACTCCACTTTAATCTAAGTTAAAATTTTGATTATTAATTGCGATTCTTCTAATATTTCGCCAGCTAAATAACAAATACTTTATTCCGTACCTTTTATTTTCATTGGTTCAAGTCCTAAGTTAAAAATTTTGAAAGATTTGTTTTTAGAATTGTAACTTCTTGCAGTAATATTTATATATTTATAGAAGGAGCTATCGGAACACTCATCTACAGTGATCGAAAGTCCCTTTGTATTTAGTTATTTGTCGAATTTCAGAAACAATACAATTTTTGAAGTCATTATTACTTATTTAAATTTGGATTTATGAAAAATTTTAAGCAATTTAATAAATTTGAATATATTTGAACATTTATTCGTTTTATTCGATTATTCTACATAAAATTGTTCGAATTATTCGTTATTCGAAAATGGCCATGTTCGAATAATTGTTCGTAAGAAATTATTCGATTAATCGAACGATCATTACTCGAATGAATACCCTAATAACTAGTTATTTTTAGCTTTACATAGTTATATTTATGTAACTAGTTAAACACAGTACTTAAGTTTTCACACATTTGCTATCATATTATACCTACAGTAGTGTTTTGTCACCCACTGTATTTAAATAGTACATAATATCAAGTACTTTCCTCTATTTGTCTAAATGTATAACCATCTATATGTCGCTATGTATTTTATATTTATATGTCCTTTGTTATATTCCATCTCATATGGAAGTATTAGTCCTTCCTATTTTTTCGTTTCGTTACCTTTAAGTAGAGTACTATAAAATTGCTTATTTTTTTTTTCTTTTTTTCAGTTTTTTTTTTGTTTCGATATATTTATTTCCTTTTCTTATACAAGATAAATGAGTTGAAATGTCTTTCATGTAGTTCGTCGATGTTTTCCTCCGTATATTTTAGCAAATAAAATAAAAATGATAATAATAAAAAGAAAAGAAACGGAATAATATAAATGTATCCTCCGTCTGGCATGAGTGAGGTATCATATAGTCATTGTACGCATAATTTTTAATCCAGCTGAGCCCTTTCTTTGGCTCATTCTTTCACTTCATAGCAAGTTTATTTCACCAAATAAAAGAGAGACACACAAATAAAGTTCGAATAAAAAACATCTTTTAGTTCTGTTAACTATTTATTGGCCTTATAAAGATTCTTTTATATATATTTTTTTGTGTAACGTTGTTTTAGTTTATTCTTTCTCCTTTATTGATGCGATTAGAAGATACAATGGCATTCGACAAACATAAACATACGCTTGACATTTCATTTAAATCGGATTTTTTGCTATTTGTGGAATAAATAAAGTTTGAGAGTTTGTGTTTAAAGTGTGTTTAATAAAGTAAAGTGCAATATTTTCTTAATTTAAATGAAAAATATTGAATTTGATTAAAAAAGGATATTGGATATATTTGGAATATATTTAAATAAAAATGTTTTAATTGCTAAGTAGTGAATTGAAGTGTTGATATACTGATTCTAATTTAATTGTGACGATGTGAGTCATATCCATGGACCATTTTTTCCATCGTGATATTGTTACCAAATTGAATTATCAATTTGAATTTATCGGTAGAAACTGCTACTTGTAAACAATGTTGATAACACGCTGTTATTAACATTGTATAAGTAAGACAACATTAATTGTGAAGCAGTTTTAAATAGATAATACTGGAATTTGTTAGAAGATGTCGCGGTGCATTTAAAAGTAACAAGTTGCTTAAGAGTCAGTATATCGTAAGCACTACTTGACTTAAAGGGCGTAATTTAAGTGTTGTAATAAACTATTTTGTTCGACTGGTGTCACAAGGTTCTGTTTCCTAGATATACTTAAATAGAACGAGGTTCTACGGAATAGAAAAATGTTCAAAAGGATCATAATTGGAACTTCACGCACGTCTTGCAGACTAGCCTGTTCGGGAGTTATGGGCGAGGTTCTTTGTTCCGCATATGGACCGAATTACAAAAAAAAATTACGTGCGTTTGTTTGCCCTTGAATAAACACAAGAAATAAAATACCTAATCTTCTTTACCAAACATTACATTTTTGCCTTTTTCAAGCAGCTAGATGACAATACTGCTGCCCCTTATCCCTCCCAACCATAGTTTTTCTTGGGCTAAAATATATAGGAAAAACCCCTAACACACTTACTCTTACCTACGACCCTGAAGAATCACATTAAAAGATTTATTACTTCATTATTTCAATTTCAATATATTCAAGAGAAAGCAAATTTAAAGATAATTATCATTTACAAAAAAATATATATATATAATTATACGATAGTATACAGAAATTAGATGAACAACTTAATAAAGAAATTATAAGCTTAAGAATTCATTTTTCGTTACTCTTTTATACTGTGATCAATTCATTCTCTTCTTTAAACAAATGAGTAACTTACTATATAATTTCTTTCTTATTGTTGTTATAATAAAAAAAAAACAATAGATAGAGATTATTGAATTGCAATGTAAGAGCAATTATTGAAATCACATTACATATAAATATATCAATATCAATAACAAAAGAGAATAATTAAAACTTACAGACTTTTGTTGATTCCATCGATGCTGAAGGCCTTCTGCAGTTGTTGGAATTGATGTTGACAAAATGTATGCAATTTAACACTATAATGTTAATGATCTACATTTATGTATATATTTATACGTAAGGGATAATGTTAAGATTTATGTTTATGAATTTTTAGCATAGATTATAATAAAAATTAATAAGGTTTAAAACTTAGCTTTTGTTTTATACATTAGTTGTAAATAAGGGGTTATATTTTGTTTAGTGTTTAGAACTGGGTTATAATAGGAAGTAGGACATTTTCTTTTTAAAGTGTTGTTGTTTTAAGTTATAAATTTAGATTAATAATACTTATTGAATAGGAAGTAAAAATATTAAGGGTAAATTTAGATATTTAGGATATTGAATACTGAGATGGTGTTAATTTTTTGTTAGATTGTATAGGTGTATATATATTTGAAGGAATTTGATAATGAATTTAAGGCATTTTTGTGATATTAGTTGTAAGAAATTTTGTGATATTAGATATAAGAAATTTTGTGATATTAGATATAAGAAAAATGATGATACTAGAAATAGAATATTATATATAATAACTGATTTCACTGGATTTAGACATTGTTGGAAGTTGTTTAGTTTGATATATTGGATGTTAGATTTAGTAACTTAATATTTTAAACTATTTTCTGTTGATTGCTGGTATATTTCCACTGTTTGATTAGAAGGCTATTTAGGATTTTGGTATTTTCAATCACTATGCAAACTCGTCTCAAAACCATGTGCGAAATCGTTATGTAATACAGCTTATTGAGCTGTGTGATGCATAGTACTATGATGGTTATCAAAAAAAATTTTGGAGTATTTCCACAGGTTATAACTCTCGTTATATCTCTCGAGGGTTGTGGAATGTACATGTGGTTTGACCACTGGTATTCCGGGAAGCCTCCTCGAGAGTGTTTGAAATCCTAAGTACAGAATACTCTAATTAGATTTCAATTTGATGTTTTATTTCACTTAATATTTACCTTGGTATAGAAAGCAAAGTGTTTAATATGTGAATTGTGGAAAAATTGTAAATTGTAAATTTGTCACATAAATCAATTACACTATTGAAATTTTTGCTGAATTGAAGCTGGATTTTTAAAGTTATAGTAGAAAATTAAGTATAAACGTGGTACGATTCGTACACTTCAGTTTTACCACACTTTTTAATTCTTTATTAGATTTTACTTTTCTCTATTCAAGTTGACGGTTTAAAGTCTATATGCAAAAGACTTGCTATGGTGATCAGCATTCTTTCATTAGCCTCCTTTTTGCGTATTAATTATAGATCATTTTTACTCATAACAAAAAAACTCAAAAGCTTTAAAAAGAGTAAATGTAATAAAAGGGTATGTTCAGTTACCCATCTTTACATCATGTATGTCTATCATGTAGATTAACTTACATGATATCTGAACAATTCATGATCTCAATAAACAAAAAGAAATAAGTGATAATAACATAAGATCATATATGAATGTGAGAACATTCAACAGTGTTGGGTAAATAAAATTTTTAAATAAAAGTACCAACAATAAAACGTACTAATTGAAAGAATGTGATAACTTTTGTTAATGAATACAAAAAAAATGTATTTAATGAAAACCAAAATATTTGAGATATTACAGTGTGTATATTAAAAGAGAGTAAGTAACTCAAGAATTGTTAAAATTTTTAAACTAATTTTCGTTATGTCGGAGGAATCGTTTGGCTTTACCAATACTTCTTAGAAAAATGTATTAGTTACGAGGTGTCAAACTACACAACTTTTTAACATGATTAGATGGTATTCAAAAATTGTATGATCACCGTACTCATTCATATGACTGCCGCAACCATATTATGTTACAGTTACCATACAATCAAAACAATTATTTAGTTTATGATATTCCAAATATAAACTATAGCTTTCCCGAAGTATAATAACAGGTAACGAACCTGTTTCATGTCCGCAAAGTCGCAACTGTAAATTCCTATGATAATGAATCATTCGAGTTCTTCGATGTAATTAGTTATTTGAGTGATATCATAGTAAGGAGCAGGGCAAGGTTTTTAATGAAAGAAAAAAAATTTGTTTTACTTCGATTATAATTTCTTTAAAGGAAATATTACTTTTGAATTTATTGAGGCACCATTACACATCGAATATTGGTTGTAGATCCCATAACTTATATAGATTTTGGGTCCTTATGAAACTTAAAGACGATTTAGCTTTGCCCGTCGTTTTGTATATCTGTTATAAGCAAACAAAATTTTGGACATTTTTTTTTTAATTATTGACTTAGAAATTCGGAATTTATTTATGGCGTAACTTTCGTACACACAAAAAAATCCATAGGTTATATTTCCTAAAAATATGGTATAAATTTAACTAAGCGCAAGGGCATTTGCAAAGTTTCTTAGTTAATATAACTAAAATAATTCCATACATACCCTTTTGCACAACAAAACTTCGAAAAAGATACCAAACATCAACTTACTAATTCCAGTAGTTATATTAACATATACTACGTTTATACGCACGGCTTATTCGCAAATAAAAATATTGCAATTAGAAAAAAATGCCGCATAAACAGTGAATTATTTTTTTATTTGCGAATAGCTAACTCACGAAAACAATTCCTGATTAACGACACTATTGCAAATAAGATTTTAAGCATTGCCATATTTTTTAAGGCTTTTAGTTTATTAAGACGTTTTTTAAATATTTCATTGCGTTTTTGAATTACTTGGATTGCAAACGGACAAGAATTTTTGTTTCTATAATTTTTACATTTAAAAAATAAAAAATGTATCATATTTTATTCAATAAAAGAGCTACCAAAGAATTAAATTTGACCATCCGGCATCTCATAAAAACAAGAATTTTCCGTAACCAATGTGACTATAGGCTACGTATAAACGTAGTAATAGTTTTTAGGTAAAGTGTATAGTTTCAATTACCTATTGGCATATATAATAAAACTTAGTTTTTAGTTTTCATATAAAATGAAATTAACTATGCAAGCTTAGTTAATATAGCCTCGATTATTTTTTTGTGTGTACTAAGTTTTTGTTTTTAATAACTTATAATGTAATTTTGAAGGGTACATATCTATCATTTATTCTCTCTTAGTTACTGAACAATATATTGTAAACAACAAAGTTTTTTTGCTTCGAATTTTGTTCTAAAGAATCGTCATATGCGGGAAGCTTATCTTCATTCCATTACTTTGAAAAAAAAAACATGCCGCTGAAGCAAACCGATAGCTCACAAAAGCTTATGGTAAATGTGTTCCACCCGTTTCAAAGTCCGAGAGATGGTTTGTGCGATTCAGAAGTGCTGATTTTAAAATCTCAGAGGTCAGCCAAAAAAGTTGGAAGAGCAAGAATTGGAGGCATTACTCCATGAAGACTGTTATAAAACTCAACTTGCAAGATTATTGGGAGCTACTCAAACTTTTGCGAGCAGCAGGATTCATCCAAAAGCAGGAAAATTGCGCCCCATACGAATTGAAGCCGAGATACCTTGAAGGACAATTTTGCATGTCGAAATGATGCTTGAAAAGAAAATTATTTTTGCACCGAATCATTACTTACGATGAAAAATGTATCCATTACAATAGCCCGATGCTTAAGAAATCGTATGTGAATCCTGGCCAACCAGCCGAATCGACACCAAAGCCAAATATCCATGGCGCTAAAAATATAGTTGGCATGGTTACTGTAACCATTTCAATATTGTTACAAGTTTTTTAACTATATTATAGTCACAGTAACCATTTACATGATTGTGGTAACCATAATATGGTTAATTTACGATTCACATGATTGTATCAACCATATATATGGTTACAGTAAACAAATATATGTTTGTGACAACCATTAATATGATGAAGGACTTATCATATTATGTTGCTCTCGGCTTAAGGCTTATCATAATCTGAGAACAACATATTATGATAAAATGATTCATCATAAATATGGTTGCCACAAACATATATTTGTTTACTGTAACCATATATATGGTTGATACAATCATGTGAATCATAAATTAACCATATTATGGTTACCACAATCATGTAAATGGTTACTGTGACTATAATATAGTTAAAAAATTGTAACACTATTTAAATGGTTACAGTAACCATGCCCAATTATATTTTTTCTCTGCGTGTAGGAGCAAAAGGGCTATCTATTATGAGCTGCTGAAATCTGGCGGCCATATATGAAACAGTAATATGTTGGAAACTATTTATAATGAAGTGATTGGGAAGTTTTGCCTCGTCCGCAAGAGCAGAACGCTCTCTCTGGGATACGCTTCACTTCAGAACGGAGTATCCGATCTTGGCCTCAAAAGTTGAGCAGTTTTTTTGGTGCGAAATCCATATGTTGCCAGAAAGATTGGAAAATGTCATAGATAACAATGACCAATACATTGAATATATTTATATTGTGCAAATGTTTCAAAACAAAAGCTAATAGTATTTATATCATTATTTGTTAATGAACGATTTTCCTGGTACTTTATATGTTTAATTGACATTTCGATCAATTTCTTTATGAACAAAAATATACCAGAATTAAAACACTACATTAATCTTTGTAAAATTCTTTGGGATTCCGTATTTTCCATCGATCGATCTACTTTAATTTTCCATAGAAACCATTTGGACTTATGAAGAAAATTTGTTGCAAACTTTTATTAACCATTAATCCTGCCGCTATTAAATATTAACAATTTAATTAATCAAAGTTGAAACATCATAAAAGAAATGTAAATATAATAAAATAATATTTATTTACTATTAAAACCATTTAAGTCTGGTGGCAATAGTTTAGAGCCAAAATACCATTTCGGCAAGAGCAGATAGACGAACACTTTTCAATATTACATATTCAAATGTTCAATAAACGAATGGACGAACGGACGGATACTTTCAACAAAGTGTTTGTTACAGGGCAAAGATTAAGAAAAACCATTAAATTCTTAAGTAAATATTTTGACTGTTTTGGAGCAAAGACCAATCAGAGAAATTATGAAGAAAATAAGTTACAATACTAAATAGCAAATATACAAATATTTAGACACAATGTAAAGCATACATAAGAGTACACAAATATGTACATATATGAATGATCAAAGGGGAAAAGAAATAATGAATTATTTTATTTACATTTGGAATATAAAAGTTTTGGGTTAAAACACTTAAAGGCGTCTCTTTTGCCACACACAAACTTACATATACATAGTAGAAATACAGAAATATAATCAAAAATTAGCCATAATATTTTGATTATAAAGTTTTTTTCCCAGAAATTACAATAAAATTGAAACCCAAATAATAGAGTAAGTAACTGTTTAAATAAAGAAACATCTGTCATTAATGACAGGTGTGTGTAACAATGTTTAGACACTTGAGTGCATTTTCAATCATACTACAGCCATCACGATTTTTGTTTCTTTCTTTCTATTAATGAGGAAATTTGGTCAAACCTAAAACTCTACTTCCTCTAGCCAGCCCCCCTTCTCTTAAAAATACCTTTCAGATTTGGTTAGTTTCTTTTAATTTTTAAGGTAAATATTTACTCATTTTAATTGAAATAAAATGTTAACACATTCTACAAAATTCAATATTTCTCTTTTAGGTTTTCTTTTTTTTTTTGTAACAAAAATTCCAAACACAAAATATTCAGTTTTAATAAAAATTTTCTTGTTAAAAATAGTTTTTCATGGGATTTTAAACGTTTCCTAAACACGCCATTTAGGCATTTCGTAAACCAAATTTATAGTTGTCATCATAATCATTCGACATTTATGACAGACTTGGATTTGACATTTATGATATTTAACATTGACTTTTGGCGGTTACTTGATTATAAAAATATTTTTCTTTTTAAGCCATTTGCTTTTTGGAAATTATTGTTTTAATTTTGTTGGTAAGTTATGTTCGAAATGCGTGCCATTTAAACATTTTCCTTTATTTTATAAATATTTTCTGTTTTAGTTTATTTTGTTACTTACTAGACATTGTCACATTTAATGTTAAGGGTTAAAAATGAAATGAAATGTTAAAATGCTGAAATAGACCAAATTTATATTTTGTTGCAATTTTCTGCTACATTAAACAAAGTCAATGAACCTTTGTGGCTCGTGGTCGAATAAATGTTTTAAAAGAAAAGTGCAAGAATATTAAAAAAAAACAATAATGTTTTTTTTAGGCTGGCTTTGCTTGATACAAATGATTTATTTGAAATTAAATGGAAATCAAATAAATCAAGTCATGAGTCATTTCACTATTAGAAAATAATTTGAATTTTTATTACCATCGCCCTTATTTTATATACATATATGTAGTTTCAACTGAAATAACACTATTCACGTGCCTTGCATGAATCACATGCCACAAGTCCTTATGTTTTGCTTTTGTTTTGCATTTTCAAAGTCCTTGTAAAAACTATTATGTTGTTAGTGTAAATTGTTGACTATTATAATGATGATTTGTTGGCTATTTGCAGAACACCCACAACACTGACGGAATGAATGACCAAGTGAAAGTATACCTGTACATGGAATAAGTAATGTAACAATAAACTAATTTTTAAATTAATAAATTCTTGAAATTATGCAATTTTTATAGCATAAATATGGTTCTATTATTTTCAGCATTTCTAACGATCCAATTTCTAAGGTATATATTGTATTTGTAGCGGAGAAAACTTTGAGAAATATATTTTCAACGAACACGCTAAGAGATGGTCAGACGAAAATCGTTAAATCGAATTACCAAAACAGACATTTAGAGAGAATTTTAAGGAGTGTTTTCAAAAAACCTATTTTAATTTTTTGTTATTTTTAGAGAAATTTTTTTATATTGGTATTTTTATATGTCATTTTGAATTGTACATATCTGTCATTTATTCTCACTTATAGGGCCCATACACAACACCATCATGATTGTGCAATCAAGTGATTGTGTCAGCTGATTGATCGTGTATGAGCTTGTGGTGTGATTGTACCAGCTGCTGGTGCTTTATCAAAAATAGTTTGATTTTTTTTTGATTGAACCAGCAATCGTGTGTTGTAAAATTAGATCATAAAATTTAAATCGTCAAGACATAAACATCAAAAAATAAAAAAAAATAAATATGAATGCCAAAGAAAAAAATATTTTGGGCAGAATTTTTCGAAGTTTATAAAACAATGCCTTGCCTATGAATTAAAAAAACCAATGCTACAATAAAATGGTAGAACAATTGAAAGAGGTGGGCCAAGAGCAAGAATGGTAAAAAAATCAACGTTTTTCGAATACTGCAGGAACATATGATGTTTTGGAGTCTTCGTTGTGGTATTACGATAAACTCCATTTTTGGAAGATCAGGAATGTTCCAGAGAAGAAAAATGTACCATCTTCTTTCAGAAGTTTAGTGTGTCCTAGTTCTCCTTTGTTTTCTAACCATTTCTTCATGCAAACACGTTTTTTTTTAATAATTTTTCGTTTTTGTTTATTATTATTCATTACAAACTTTTCCACACAATTTTTGGTAAAAAAAATAATTTTGTACCAGCATGCTGGAGTAATGTGTGTTTCTAGCTTAATTGCACAATCACTTCATTGCTCAATAATGATGGTGTTGTGTGTGTATGGGCCCTATTAGTTTTTGAATATTATAGTGTAAACAATTTTTTCTTTTTTTTGCTTCGAAAATGTCGAATTTTGTACCAAGTTTTTTTGCGGGAAGTTTTGCTTTACTTCTTTAATTTGAAAAAAGGTGCCGCTGAAACACATCGATTGCTCACCGAAGCTTTGGCGTATATTTTTTTATCGGTTTCAACGTGCGAGAGATGGTTTGTTCGGTTCAGAAGTGGTGATTTTGACACGGAAACAGAGATCGCCCAAGACAGCCAAAAAACTTTGAAGACCAAGAATTGGAGGCATTACTTAATTAAGATTGTTGTAAAACTCTCAAATAACTCGCAAAAACGTTGGAGGCTACTCAAGCAGCAATTTTAGAATGTTTGTCAGCAGCAGAATTCATCCATAAGCAGAGAAATTAGGTACCATACGAATTGAGGCCGAGAGCTTGAAAAACGATCTTGCTTGTCCGAAATGATCCTTGAACACTATAAAGGAAATAATTTTTCACCAAATCATTACTTGCGATGAAAAATGAATCTATTACAATAGCCCGTATGTGAATCCAACCAGCCGAATTGTAAGGTTCAAATTTTAAAATTTAGCTTTTCAAACATATTAGTACTTAAAGTCTGATATATTTTTTTCTTTAATTTAAGCCATAAAAAATCTTTAAATATTTTATCAATATACATACATATTTATTATAAATCATAGAAATATTTATTTGATGTTGCGTGTGTATGTATTTTACTTCAAGTAAAAATAAATTTCCCATTGTAAATAAATTGGTTTATGTCTGCGCTTATTAACATCATTGATATCTGTTATACAGATAATATTTTAATGTATAGGCAAAACTTTAGCTTAGCTAATTTTACATTTGAGTTAACATCATTTTATTTCATTTCGTTTTGATTCTCATTTTTATGCAATAATACAATAAAATTGATTAATTAAATGAGTAGTATATATAAACACTTAGAGAAATATAGCTTCTCTGTATTTGATCTGATGTTGTCATGAACACCACCCATCGAACATTCGATAACAGATCGTGATTACTGTTCAAGTTTTGTAAAAGTTTTACCATCTTTTACACTCAAAGTACTCAGAGCAAAATTCTTTCTTTCTTTTTGTGATCATCAAAGCGTAAAGTACAGCAAAAAAACCTCGTGAAACAGTAACCTAAAATCAATTGTGGTTGAATTGTTACATAACTTAAATCTTAAACACATTGTCAGTAAAGTTAATTTCAATATTAAAAACCTAGAGACACCAAACTAAAAATTATCTGAGGTTCCCTGGAATTCATCAGGAAATTTATTCCCAAATTCGAATTTTACCTTATACAGACAAATTCAAGTAAGATTTCTCCAAAATTTATCTCATAGGTAATTTACTAATTTCAACAAAAAATCAATAGGAAAACCACATTTCCCAGACGATTTAAAGCAGAGTGGTCTGTCAGTGGCCGTAAATCATCCTACGGATCCGATCTTTCCGGACACGAGACTTTGAAGTACAACAATACGCCCTGTAAGCTCTGCTAATGCTCCAGTATATGCTACCGGATTCCATATTTTTGTACCATTTCTATCCAGAGGCAACTACGGCAATATTCACTGGCGTTCGAATATCTGATGCCAGTATAAGTAGTATTATATTTGGGAATTATTGTCTCCTCAAATACACAGTTTCGTAAAACTAATTTAGGGTTTCACACACATTTGATGATCAATCATAAAATCTCCAAAAATTACATATTTTTCAACATTCATACACTTTACATTGTATAAATGCTACATTGTATCTGATTTAGATATCAGACAATAATATCATCAAGCTTGCTAAATTTTCGTAAAGTCAAACAAAATTCGTTAAACCAACAATAAAAAAAATCACTAAACTAAATTTAATTAAATATTCAACATTTATCCTAAAATTCTTTTAAATTTGTTAAAATATTAAATTTATATAAAAATAATTAAAAAGTAATATTTTCATATAAATTTTATTGCACATTGAAATTTATAACTACAAAACCTAAACTTAAAACTTATATTTTTTTAAAATATCTTAATATACCTAATTGAGCTAATATAACATATTGGTTAGAAACTAAGATGATTAATTAAATTTACCAATTACAATTACAAACATTTACAAATTACCTATAAATATATATACTGTGTTATGCGATCGATTCAATAATACCCATTAATTCCCAATATTATGCAAACAAACAAATATTAAACAAAAACCCTATATTTAGCTACCTACACATTTCATCTGGAGTAAGTTCGAGAGGCCTCATCGTGCTGCTGCAGAATGTAAGTGGTGAGTGAGAGAATCTGTTTAATTTTTTTTATATTATTGTTTTTTTTACATTGTTGATCATTATTTGTTTATTTGCATATTTTCTTATTGTCTTTACTTTACATGTTTTTTTTTAAGAATATGAGCAAACCAAATTATTTTTTTTTTTGAATCAAAGTAAATTGTAAAACAAAACAAAATATCACTGACCTACATTAATGTACAGTCAATGCTAAAAGTGTCCTACAAAAATTTGTACATTAACTAATTGCTCCTATTCTTAACTAAATTGATAGCATGTAAAGATAAAGAATAAATGGATCGATTCACAATATTACTTAATATAAGCACATTCCATTTTATTTTAAATTTATAATGAATATTTGAATATCAATTGATGTTTTGGTCATACAACATAGTTTATAGTTTTCGATAGTTGTATTTTCTATTCTTTATGAATTTTGATATTTTTTGAAGTAATAAATACTAATTTAAAATGAATCTCTAAACTAGTAAATAAATTTTCTTGTGTGATGGTATAAGTGCAGTAGGGAGTTTTATCCGTTTTGGGGTTTTAGTAAACATTGACGTCGCTAAAACCAAAGGTAGGGTGGGTCATGAGACGTTTGTCTTCGTAACATCTTGAAGACATAAAGGAGAATTATCGGCAATGTTGACCATTAGCAACACTAAATACAAAACTAGGGGAGTCTATAATAATATTTGTGTTTCAGGGTATTTTGGTGTGGATTTAGGGAAGACAGGTGGACACGAACCCCCCCAACGACTGCTTGCTAGTGGCTTAAATGGCTCCCATTAGTCCTTCCTCGTATCTCCCAACAAAACATTTTTATTTTTTAGAAAATACACATTAAATATATTATCTTGTTTACTTTTGAGACTTAGTTCTTTTACAATTTTATACGCGTAAACCCCTGTATATTACATAAATTGGCGCCCAACGTGGGGCACGAAGTGTTCAGATTTAAACTATAAATATTTACATTTGACAACCGTTATACATAGATTAGAAAGTATTCGTTATACTGAACTTTCGGCTCTAAAATACTTTTAAAAATATCTCTATAAATGGAAAATTAAATTTTGTAGTTCTTGTTTTCTTCGCAGTCAAATAAGTTTAAGTCCTTTTAGGATTTTTATCATCTTGGCTTTTTGACCAACTTGTTAACCAAAAGTTTAACTTATACTCCTTTTGAGTGGATGAAAATAATATAGTACATAAATTAACTTTCTTTAGATTGCAATGTATATTTTAACATTTACTTTTTACCGATGAGTTATCAGCATCCTGATGATACCAGGATTTACATAGATTTTGCAGGAAGCATTTCTATGTCCGGCTTTTTCAGTTTCAGTAGCTAAATAATGTATGTTGGTTTTCAGTAAAATTTAAATTTTAAAATATCCATCAAATCTCTATAGATGATATATTTTTTTTGTCGATTAAATTTTAACTCCTTCTCCTTATACCAATCAAAATTCAAGAAAATTGTCAATTATAATCTAAATTTAATCTAAATACATAAACTTTTATATTTTTATGAAAATTTTTTGATAAAGTGCAAATTTTTTCTTTCAATATTAAATTTATTAGTCAAAAACCTCTTTTGATTATTAATTTACTTTGGTTTTTACCATAACTTTATAGTTTTTAGTAATCTTTCAAAGCGAAACTTTTAGCACTTGAAGCAAAATTAAACATTGATTTCACACTTTCAAAAATATTAGAATTTTTTTTTAATCATAGATTTTTTTTCGTTCTTTATACAAATTCGAGATTGATTATCTTTTTTCTTAACTTGTTGTTGAGTTCATTGTAAACTATAAAAATGTCGTTAGCACATACTCCACCTCCACCACCAACACAAGAATTGGCTCAAGCTGCCTCAATTGTAACTGTTACTAAATGTTTGATTTGTAATGATGACATGACAGATACTCAAGATATTTTAGTTATCGCTACATGCAACCATGAATTCCATCGAATTTGTATCGAAACGTCTTTATCTCAATCTGCTGAATGTCCTTGTTGTCGAAAAAGCTGTGACTTAGCAGATCTTACTATGAAAAGATTTGAAACTCATTTGCCAAGGAATAGTCCTAGACCAAAACAAGTTGCTCAAACTCGTACAAAGGCTAGAGGTGCTATGGCAAAGAAATATAACACTCGTTATGCTAGTAAAAACTTAAATCAGGAATTTGCTCAAACTCCTATAGCTGACACTGGTCCATCAAATTTACATTTGAATACAGGAAATTATGAAATAAATAGTCCTTTTCGAAATAACCAGTACGTACCAGAAAGCCAAACACCAATACAACAAAATTTTCCGATTTTACAAAATAGACCGAATATACAACCATCTGTCGATTTGTCGCAATTGAATCAGATGATAGAGAACTCAATCACTAGACTTCTAGGCAATTTGAATATAATTCCAAATAGTAACCAAGCATTTTCTCAAAATAATCAAACGAATTTTCAACCAGTTCCCCAGCAACCTTACCAAAATTTTTACGGAAATAATTTGCGTCCAAACTCTGCTACAAATCAGCCAATTAGAGAAGAACCTTTTGCCATAAGAGCAGAAAAAGTTACGTCCATAATCCAAAATTGGAATTTAAAATTTGACGGTTCTACCAATGGCTTGAATGTAGAAGAATTTCTGTACAGAGTGAGGATATTGGCAAACCAAAATTTTAACGGCGATTTCAATATTATATGTAAAAATTTACATGTTCTTCTAGTTGGAAAAGCACTCGACTGGTACTGGAGGTACCATAAACAGGTAGAGAACATTGACTGGAAAGAATTTTGTATAGCCTTAAGATATCAATATAAGGACTTTCGTTCAAATTTTGATATTAAGGAAGAAATCCGTAATAGGAAAATGAAGCCAGGAGAAAAGTTTGAAACGTTTTATGAATCAGTTTGTATAATGTTAGATCGTTTAGAAACTCCCATGCCGGAAACAGAACTAGTTGAGATCTTAACAAGAAATTTGCGTTCGGATATTCGTCACGAGCTCTTATACGTGCCGATATATTCCATAGCCCACCTCAGAAAGCTTGTTCAAATGAGGGAAAATTTGCTTGGAGATGAATATTTCCGAAAAAACTTGCCTCAAAAACAACCTCAACAATATTATCCACGGCGTAATATTGCCGAATTAGAAGTTCCAGAGGAATATTCCACTGAGACCACTAACTCTGTAGAAGCTACTGTAGATGCCATTAGAACAGTCCCCGTCACAACAAACTGTTGGAATTGCGGAGAAATTGGTCACCATTGGGAAGACTGCCTAAAGGAGAGAAAAGTATTTTGCTACGGATGCGGAGCAAAAAATACTTATAAGCCGCAATGTTTACGTTGCTCTACGAGAAAAGTTATTAGTTCAAAAAACTTAAATTAAACGAAACTGATTCTGACTTGACAAAATCCCTAACTCAATCTACTAGTAAAGACCGAAATGAAGTAAACTATCATGCAAAAATTCTAATACGTTCTAATAATTTGCCCTCTGATAAATTTTTATACCCTATACGTCCCTTTCATGAAAGATGGAATGAATATATGAGAAAGCGTGATGAAATATTTAATATAAGTAGCCTGACTACACGTCAACTTAAACAACCAAAAAGGTCCACTTTGCGTCTCCGAAATTATTATAAAAATAGGAAAAAATCCTCGAAATTTATTATTTCTTCTATTGTTCATAGTCCCATAGATAAAAGATATTACGCTAAAGTTAGTTTTCTTAATTTTATTGAATATGGTCTCTTAGACACCGGGGCCAATGTTTCGTGCATTGGTTCAGATCTTGCCAACTATGATTTTTCAAAATTTTCCGATTTTTCACCAATTAAGACTATAGTAAGAACCGCCGACGGTACAGTGCAAAGAACTCTTGGCACTTTAGATGTCGACATTCGTTTTAAGGATCAAGTTAATAAATTAAAGATTTTAGTTGTACCCTCTCTTTCTCAACGATTGATATTAGGTTTAGATTTCTGGAAGTCGTTCAAACTTGCGGCAGATATGTTTGAATCTGCAATAGTGTCAGATACGTCCGTCAGCTTTTCATTGTCCGAAAATTCGTCTGTTTTGTCCGAGATTATAAAAATGTCCGATTTGTCTGAAAATAAGTCCGATTTGTCCGAAAATAATCAAAAGTCTCAAATAATAGACAATTATCAATACCCACTAACTCCAAGTCAACAACAGCAATTAACTGCAATAATTAATTTATTTCCAAATTTCGAAAAGAATGGTTTAGGGAAAACTAGCTTAATAAAGCACGAAATTGATGTTGGATGTGCTAAGCCCATCAAACAAAAGTTTTACCCCGTCTCACCCGCTGTGGAAAGACTTATATTTAAAGAAATTGATAGGATGTTGGCCTTAGGCGTGATAGAAGAATCTTCTTCACCGTGGAGTTCCCCAATGCGGTTAGTTTTGAAACCCAATAAAGTTAGACTGTGCTTGGATGCCAGAAAAGTAAATTTATTAACTAAAAAAGATGCTTATCCGCTACCCAATATTGATGGGATATTTTCACGACTGCCTAAAGCAAACCTGATATCAAAGTTAGATCTCAAAGACGCTTATTGGCAGATTGGCTTAGCCGATGAATCAAAACCTATAACTGCCTTTACTGTACCGGGACGTCCCCTGTATCAGTTCAGGGTTATGCCATTTGGTCTTTGCACGGCTCCGCAGACAATGTGTCGATTAATGGATCAAATAATTCCCCCTGATTTGAAATATTGCGTTTTCGGTTATCTTGATGACC
The DNA here is from genome assembly GCF_958450345.1 of Calliphora vicina. Classification (NCBI taxonomy): domain Eukaryota; kingdom Metazoa; phylum Arthropoda; class Insecta; order Diptera; family Calliphoridae; genus Calliphora; species Calliphora vicina. The sequence goes on from NC_088781.1 coordinate 7,506,261, forward strand.
TGATAATAGTATCAGAAGATTTCTCGTCACATTTGTCCACTTTAGTAAGAATAGCTGAGCAGTTCCGTAAAGCCAATTTGACTTTAAACGTCACGAAAAGTTCTTTCTGTGTTACTCAGGTAAAGTATTTAGGTTATGTTATCGGGTGTGGAGGCATTAAAACGGATCCGGAGAAAATTGAATCAATTCTTAAATGGCCTGTCCCTAAGAATATCAAACAGGTTCGCGGTTTCCTCGGTCTCGCAGGCTGGTACCGTCGATTCATTGAGAACTTCTCCACCGTGGTATTTCCAATCACAGAAGTACTGTCAACAAAACGTAAATATCAATGGACTGAAAGTGCTCAGACTGCCTTTGACACCATTAAGACTATGTTAACAACAGCTCCCGTTTTGTCCAATCCAGATTTCTCTCAGAAATTTTACCTACACTGTGATGCCAGCGACTATGGCATTGGTGCTGTTTTGGTTCAGCTAGATAAAGAAGGGTGTGAAAAACCAATCGCGTACATGTCTAAGAAACTCAACACAGCACAAAGGAACTATAGCGTCACTGAACGCGAATGTTTAGCCGCGGTTGAAGCAATACAAAAGTTCCGCTGTTACTTGGAATTACAAGAATTCGAAGTAATCACGGACCATTCTTCTTTAGTCTGGCTTATGAAGCAACCCAATTTAAGTGGAAGATTGGCCCGCTGGGTTTTTAAACTCCAATCTTTTAAATTCTCAATTAGTCATCGAAAAGGAAAAGACCACATAGTCCCAGATGCACTAAGTAGAATGTACGGTGATGAAGTTGCTTCCATAGAACTAGCTGAAGAAGAAATCGATCTGGATTCCCCACATTTTGAAGACAAAGATTATCAGGATTTGAAAACCAAGATCTTACCAAATGAAGCACAATATCCAGATATAAAAATTGTGGAAAAGTACGTGTACATCAGAACAGAACACACTACAGGAGACCTTCAACAGGAAACAAATTCGTGGAAATTGTGGATACCAAACCAGTTAAAAGAGACGTTAATAAAACGAGCACATAGTTCAGCAGTTACAGTTCATGGCGGAATGCAGAAAACACTTGAACTAATTCGTCGAAACTTTTATTGGCCTGGAATGGTGACCGACGTCCGGAACTTTGTAAGGCAATGTGAAACCTGTAAACAAACCAAATACCCTAACGTTACGCTAACACCAGAAATGGGACAACAGGCAATCTTAAGTAGACCTTTTCAGCGCCTGTATATTGACATCTTGGGTCCATACCCAAGGAGTAAAAACGGACATATAGGTTTGTTAATAGTTTTGGATCACTTGAGTAAATTCCATTGGTTGTGCCCCCTAAAAAAATTTACATCCTCTTCAATTCAAAATTTTCTACTAACACAGATATTTCATATATATGGTGTTCCCGAGACCATAGTAAGCGACAATGGCTCACAATTTCGCTCTAATGACTTCAACGCTTTCTTGACAAAACTAGGTATTTCTCACATTTTTACTGCCCTATATTCACCTCAGTCAAACGCGTCAGAACGCGTCAATAGATCAATAATTGCAGGAATTCGATCCTTTTTGAAAAGTGATCAGAGGTTGTGGGATGAGAATATAAGCTCCATTAGTTGTGCTCTAAGGAACTCATACCATCAGACTATAAAATGTTCCCCTTACCACGCCATATTTGCAATGGATATGATTACCCACGGGTCCTCATACAAATTGTTATCAAAAATTGGACTTTTAAATGAACCTATTAACCCTTTGAACCGAGATGACCACCTGACAATTTTACGAAAAGAAATAAGAAAAAATATTAAAGAGGCTTATAATTCTAACAAACATAGATATGATTTAAGAACCAGACCAATTGCTTTCAGTGTGGGACAAGAGGTTTATCGAAGAAATTTCTCCCAAAGCAACTTCGAAAAACGATATAATGCCAAACTGGCTCCAGTGTTCCTCAAAGCAAAGATTCGTGAAAAAGTAGGCAATCATTACTATGTTCTTGAAGATACGAATGGCAAAGTTGTAGGTACCTTTCATGCGAAAGATATTCGCCCGTAATGCAGTTGTACAATAATTGTACAATAATTGATTACAATGCTTTTAAAAGTTACATATAAGAATTACATTACACCATATTTTGTAAAAAAATATTTGTTTGAAATTACATATATAAATTTGTCTACGGAAAGTTTTGTTTAGAACTCATCAAGCAATTTTTATAAATATTCATTACAAAATGTTGCAACTAATTAATATTTTTACTTTCATTGAATAATTTGATACATCTAATTCTATATTTCCATCTAATTCTATACACCAAGGGTTAAGAATTATCCGGTTTGTAAGGTTCAAATTTTAAAATTTAGCTTTTCAAACATATTAGTACTTAAAGTCTGATATATTTTTTTCTTTAATTTAAGCCATAAAAAATCTTTAAATATTTTATCAATATACATACATATTTATTATAAATCATAGAAATATTTATTTGATGTTGCGTGTGTATGTATTTTACTTCAAGTAAAAATAAATTTCCCATTGTAAATAAATTGGTTTATGTCTGCGCTTATTAACATCATTGATATCTGTTATACAGATAATATTTTAATGTATAGGCAAAACTTTAGCTTAGCTAATTTTACATTTGAGTTAACATCATTTTATTTCATTTCGTTTTGATTCTCATTTTTATGCAATAATACAATAAAATTGATTAATTAAATGAGTAGTATATATAAACACTTAGAGAAATATAGCTTCTCTGTATTTGATCTGATGTTGTCATGAACACCACCCATCGAACATTCGATAACAGATCGTGATTACTGTTCAAGTTTTGTAAAAGTTTTACCATCTTTTACACTCAAAGTACTCAGAGCAAAATTCTTTCTTTCTTTTTGTGATCATCAAAGCGTAAAGTACAGCAAAAAAACCTCGTGAAACAGTAACCTAAAATCAATTGTGGTTGAATTGTTACATAACTTAAATCTTAAACACATTGTCAGTAAAGTTAATTTCAATATTAAAAACCTAGAGACACCAAACTAAAAATTATCTGAGGTTCCCTGGAATTCATCAGGAAATTTATTCCCAAATTCGAATTTTACCTTATACAGACAAATTCAAGTAAGATTTCTCCAAAATTTATCTCATAGGTAATTTACTAATTTCAACAAAAAATCAATAGGAAAACCACATTTCCCAGACGATTTAAAGCAGAGTGGTCTGTCAGTGGCCGTAAATCATCCTACGGATCCGATCTTTCCGGACACGAGACTTTGAAGTACAACAATACGCCCTGTAAGCTCTGCTAATGCTCCAGTATATGCTACCGGATTCCATATTTTTGTACCATTTCTATCCAGAGGCAACTACGGCAATATTCACTGGCGTTCGAATATCTGATGCCAGTATAAGTAGTATTATATTTGGGAATTATTGTCTCCTCAAATACACAGTTTCGTAAAACTAATTTAGGGTTTCACACACATTTGATGATCAATCATAAAATCTCCAAAAATTACATATTTTTCAACATTCATACACTTTACATTGTATAAATGCTACATTGTATCTGATTTAGATATCAGACAATAATATCATCAAGCTTGCTAAATTTTCGTAAAGTCAAACAAAATTCGTTAAACCAACAATAAAAAAAATCACTAAACTAAATTTAATTAAATATTCAACATTTATCCTAAAATTCTTTTAAATTTGTTAAAATATTAAATTTATATAAAAATAATTAAAAAGTAATATTTTCATATAAATTTTATTGCACATTGAAATTTATAACTACAAAACCTAAACTTAAAACTTATATTTTTTTAAAATATCTTAATATACCTAATTGAGCTAATATAACATATTGGTTAGAAACTAAGATGATTAATTAAATTTACCAATTACAATTACAAACATTTACAAATTACCTATAAATATATATACTGTGTTATGCGATCGATTCAATAATACCCATTAATTCCCAATATTATGCAAACAAACAAATATTAAACAAAAACCCTATATTTAGCTACCTACACATTTCATCTGGAGTAAGTTCGAGAGGCCTCATCGTGCTGCTGCAGAATGTAAGTGGTGAGTGAGAGAATCTGTTTAATTTTTTTTATATTATTGTTTTTTTTACATTGTTGATCATTATTTGTTTATTTGCATATTTTCTTATTGTCTTTACTTTACATGTTTTTTTTTAAGAATATGAGCAAACCAAATTATTTTTTTTTTTGAATCAAAGTAAATTGTAAAACAAAACAAAATATCACTGACCTACATTAATGTACAGTCAATGCTAAAAGTGTCCTACAAAAATTTGTACATTAACTAATTGCTCCTATTCTTAACTAAATTGATAGCATGTAAAGATAAAGAATAAATGGATCGATTCACAATATTACTTAATATAAGCACATTCCATTTTATTTTAAATTTATAATGAATATTTGAATATCAATTGATGTTTTGGTCATACAACATAGTTTATAGTTTTCGATAGTTGTATTTTCTATTCTTTATGAATTTTGATATTTTTTGAAGTAATAAATACTAATTTAAAATGAATCTCTAAACTAGTAAATAAATTTTCTTGTGTGATGGTATAAGTGCAGTAGGGAGTTTTATCCGTTTTGGGGTTTTAGTAAACATTGACGTCGCTAAAACCAAAGGTAGGGTGGGTCATGAGACGTTTGTCTTCGTAACATCTTGAAGACATAAAGGAGAATTATCGGCAATGTTGACCATTAGCAACACTAAATACAAAACTAGGGGAGTCTATAATAATATTTGTGTTTCAGGGTATTTTGGTGTGGATTTAGGGAAGACAGGTGGACACGAACCCCCCCAACGACTGCTTGCTAGTGGCTTAAATGGCTCCCATTAGTCCTTCCTCGTATCTCCCAACAAAACATTTTTATTTTTTAGAAAATACACATTAAATATATTATCTTGTTTACTTTTGAGACTTAGTTCTTTTACAATTTTATACGCGTAAACCCCTGTATATTACAGAATCGACATCAAAGCCAAATATCCCTGGCGTTATAGTAATACTCTGTATTTGGTTGGAGCAAAAGTGTCATATCTATTATGAGCTGCTGAAATCTGACCAGACCATCACAGTGAACCTGTACCGAATGCAACTGATTCGTTGGAAGCATTGGTCGAAAAACTGCCGAAATACTTACGATAGCGAACGCGACACACTTTGAAAATAAAAATTTAGAATTTTGTTTAATATAATTTAGTTATTCATATTTTCATTTCTGTGGAAAGGTGAATGTTACAATTATCTTAAAGATTTATCATAATGTTTCTACTTTACTCAACTAAAACACAGTTATTAAGTTGTATTAAAGACTTTATACAAAATCTAAATAGTATTTTTATATATTTGTAGTATTTTATGTATATTGCAACCAGCTTTGCTTCTTAATTTTACCACACTTCATTAATTTCAGGTACATTTTGATGCGAGTTAAATGTACTTATAAAAACATGTGAAATTTCTTTCGAATTTCATTAAACTTTCTGTTTGTGAGATTAAAACAAAAACGATATACATATACACATACACCTTCATATGAATATGTGTATGTATAAACATTAGGGTAGGCTTTATTTTGCACTTTTGCGAATTTTGATGCTCTCAAGGTCTAAAATTGTTCTTCGTGATCAAAAAATTATATTGTGGAAATTTTAACAAAATCGGACAACTTTTAAATGTGCACAGTTTTTTTGCGGGAAGTTTTACTTTACTTCTTTAATTTGAAAAAAGTGCCGCTGAAGCACACCGATTTGACACGGATGTCAAAGATCGTCCATGCCAGCCAAAAAAGTTTGAAGGCCTAGAATTGGAGTCATTAATCCATGAAGATTTTTTAAGTGCTCTAAAGTTGAAGAATGAAGTTGAAAAATATTTAGGTTAGACGGGTTCCGCGCGAGGCAAATTTTGATGGAAGGACTGCCCGTAATAAGCCGTTGATAAATGCTGTTAATAGAAGAAAAAAATGTATTGCACCGTTATTTCATTATCAGAGAAAGTATAAAATACACTGCATCATTTAAGCTGTGAGCATATTTTAATGAGAAAATAATTTTTTTCATTAATATTTCTTCAATTAGATTGATATTTGTTATTTTTTCTTCATCAGCATTATAACAGGACATATACATAATATATCATTACATTTTATATAAAATTTGTTTCATAAATTTAATGAACACTGACTAATTTTCGATTTTCTAAAATAATTTTAATTTTACCTGCATCAAATAAGCTGTGATTCACTGTATATTTAAAAATCTATGGGTAAAAGAAATATAACAACTGTTTTTAATTGGATTTTGTTCTCAATTTTCGCACAAAATGCGAAAAAAAAAAATTGCAAAAGTGCAAAATAGAAGCCACTCTATTGTACATTTTAGTTGTAGTTTGAATTGAGGGTAAAACTAGCAATATTTTGCAAACAAATTGCGAGCATCGAAAATCCAGAAAGTCCAAAATAAGGTGCATCCTAATGTATACGCACACATACATACAATCTTTCTGCCAATAAAAATACGCATTTTCATTGGTTTTTCCATTTTTCACTCATACACTGCATTTAACATTGAAACCATTAAATGCAAGTAATTTTTGCCAAGTTTGTTGTTCTCGTTCGTTAATATGAGTTTGTTGTGAGAGCGTTAAAAAAAAATTTGTATTTTTGCGTTATAAAATGTTGGATTTTATAACCCTCCGAAATATAAAAAGCAAAAATAAAGAAAAGTCGTTTGAAATGGATGCGAATGTGTAATAAATGTGTGTGTTTTTGTGTGTGTGAGGTATTAAAAGTACATTAAGTTTTAATTAAAGATTTCATTTATACGTTTTACCATTTCATTCATTATTCAATCTATATTTTTATTATTTTATTATTTTTATATTTGGATCGTTATTTGTAGCGTAACGTTCGTTATTATTACTCCTCATACGATTACGATTATTACAAGAATTATTGTGACTGACTGTTGTGAATCCAAGTGTGTGGAGCTGTGTTAAACGAATTCGTTGTCGCGTATTAAGTTTTTATTGCACTTTTTTTCCACTGTAAATGATTCATTCATTCAGTCTTTTCCCTTGTCCTGGTTTTAGTGTTTAGTGTTTGTTTTTATTGCTCGTACATATGTATGTATGTTTGTGTCTGTATTTAATATTTTAGTAGATGTATTGAGTTGTAGACATTATTTATTTTTATAATGAAAGGCAAAAGAAATACTTATGTTTATGAAAAAATATAAAAAAATTTATCATAAACATAAAAAATTATTATGATCCCGCATGTGCTGTCATCAATTTTGTAAAAAGGAATAGTAATAATAATCATGTCAATTGTGGCATTATGGATTTTTCATATTTACTCTCATTATGGGGTTGATGACGACTGCAATCAATGATGATGGTAACGAAGGCGAAGACCATAAAGTTTGTCTGTCATAAAACACCCGCATTTATTTTTGGTTTGTGTGTTTATTTTCTGAAATTTCTGAAGAGCTGTCATAATTGCACATAATTATGACATATTTTTCCACTAATTTTGTTTTTTAAAGGGATTTGTATTTAGTTAAACAAATATTTTCACAGGTAAATGTTATTTGAGATGTGCAAATTGCTTTGTTTGAAATAATGCGTTGTAATTACACAATTGTTTAAAGCGTATCGTGAAATTTTCATTAGTATCGCTTGCAATATATAGTGGCTGTGGTAGGAATGAGCATCCCTTCAACATTTCAATAGTGCAAACGTTGAATTTCTCATTCTAAATATTTTTATATTTAGATTTTAGTGAAAATAAGTTATACCCTTATGGAATTGGAGGCATCATGTAGTCGAAAAGTATATAAATTTTCTGTCGCGTTCTTGATCCCTTAGAAATGTGGGATTTACAATTAATGGCATATCTTTTGAAAGTGGGGTTTTTAATAAGTTATATGTCATTTTGAAAGGTACATATTAGGGTATTCGAATTATTCGATTTTTCTCTTGTTCGAATAAAACGAATAATTTGAATAAGAGATTTTAACTTGTTCGAATAATTCGATCACACGTTTAAAATAATCGAATTATTCGAATAATTTAAATTTTTTTAAAAAAGTAAAGAATGAAGTTTTGATGTCGGTTTTTTAATATTTTATTGTTAAAGAAAAACAAAAAATAACTATTCAAGTATTGATAATGTTAAAGACATTCAAAAACAAAGGTAATCATTAAATTTTCAACAGAAATATTCTGAACAGATTAACAAAGTACAAAACAATTGACTAGCAAAACCTTTAGTTTCCGTTTTGGAGCTATGCTTTAAAAAAATTGAGCTAGTTGGACTTTTTTTAAGAACTTTTTTATGTCGTTCATTAATTCGGATTTTAAATTGAGTAACTAATTCTTTAGTAAATTAATTATTCACTATTTCTTAATTATATTTATTGTATTACACATCAAGCTCTATCAACGTTTGCCGAAACTTTGCTTAATAAAGTGGTCTTGGGGAATTACACAATAAAGGGAATCTGTCCAAAGTTTGATATCATTGTCAGTGAACGTGGCTAATTTGAAGTCAGGCAGTGCATGATTGACGCATTTACAAATACGCAAAAAGTTTATTACCATGTTAGACAAAGATGTTCAACGATGTTCAAAATCATGTATAAGACGAACTCCATGCTTTTCTTGCAACAAAACGTTAGTTTGCAATATTTATGTTTATCATTCGATTTATTTAATATTTTGCAACACTTACGTACGCGGTTAATAACATCAATTATATACATATATTTTAAGATCATGACCTTCATCTATTTCAATATAATCATTATAAATGTCATCCTCAATATCACTTTCGACGACCGTTTCAAAATCACATTCTCGATCACATTCATCTAAGTTCCATACCTTTTATTTTCATTGGTTCAAGTCCTAAGTTAAAAATTTTTAAAGATTTGTTTTTAGAATTGTAACTTCTTGCAGTAGTATTTATATATTTATAGAAGGAACCATCGGAACACTCATCTACAGTGATCGAAAGTCCCTTTGTCTTTAGTTATTTGTCGAATTTCAGAAACAATACAATTTTTGTAAGTCATTACTTATTTAAATTTAAAATTATCAAAAATTTTAAGCAATTTAATAAATCTAAATATATATGAACATTTATTCGTTTTATTCGATTATTCTAACGATCATTAGTCGAATGAATACCCTAGTACAAATCTGTTGTTTGTTCTCATTTTGTTATTGAATATTATAGTGTAAACAACAGCTTTTTCTTTACTTCAAAAATTTCGAATTTTGTGCCAACAAAGAGTCATATGCGGAAAGTTTTTCTTTACTTCTTTAAAGCAGAGCACACCGAATGCTCATCAAAGCTTATGGTGAATGTGTTAAATAGGTTTCAACGTGAGAGAAATTGTTTGTGCGGTTCAGAAGTGGTGATTTTAACACTGAAGACAAATATCGCCCAGGCTAGCCAAAAAAGTAGTATGACCATGAATTGGAGGATTGAAGATTATTGTAAAACTCAACAGGAGCTTGCAAAATCATTCGGAGATATTCAGTCAGCTATTTCAAAACGTTTGCGAACAGTTGGATTCATCCAAAACCAAGGAAATTCACCATACGAATTGAAAAACGATTTTGCATGCCCGAAATAGTGCTCAAACGCTATAGAAGAACATTTTTGCACTGAATCATTACTTGCGATAAAAAATTCCATCATGACAACGTTCTGCCGCATGTTCCAATACTTGTTAAAAAGTATTTAGAATGAATTGGTTGGGAAGTTTTGCATCACCCGCCTTATAGTTCAGACATTGCCTGGTCCGACTATTATTTGTTTCGATCGAGGCAGAATGCTTTCTCTGGTAAATGCTTCACTTTGGAACAGAGTACCCGATATTGGCTTAAATCGTTCTTGGTCTCAAAAGATGATCAGTTCTTTTGGCTCCAAATCCGTATGTTGCCAGAAAGATGGGAAAAGGCCCTAGCTAACAATGACCAATACTTTAAATAAATTTTTATTGTATAAATGTTTCAAAATAAAAGCTAAAAATTTTAAAAAATCATGCGTTTTATTGTCATGCATCCAATTTTTTGTATTAATATATTGTTACGAAATTGTACTTGAATTCAAATATAACGATTTTAACGGCTGATTTAAAGTTGCATAATGCTTTCAAATAGCAGTACCCAAACTTTAACATATATGTGGGCATTATTAATATTGAATAAAAGCTTTCAGTTGACCATTGATCGTAAGTTGGCAACGCTGTTTGCTGCGACCGTATATTCGAATTCGAATATTCAGTTAAAGAACATTGTAGAAAGTACACCACAGATGGCGTATGTATTAGAATCCTCTAGACAGTTAAAGAGAAATCTAGAGTGCAGATCTCAGTGTTATAAATAGTGCCAGAGGTTGCAGTCGTTAGTCAGTTTATCATAGACGCTATTTGAAGAAACATCAACTGAGTGCCTTAAAGTGTGCTGTGTTTTTCAAGTGAATTTGTGTACATTATAAAGTATGTGTCTGTATTTCTGCGAATTTATAAACGTGTATAAAAAAACATTGAGTGACTATTCAATTCTGTTGTTGTACATTTTAAATAAATAAAGAGTTGTTACAATTTTTAAACTTCTAAACGGCTTTTATTTGCAATCAGAAGTATCCGGTTTATTTAAAGGAAATAAACCAAACGTTTTGAAAAGGTTAAAACGTAACAATATGTTCAATCAGACGATCAACTGTATTCATATTATTATTATTATATATGTATATTATCTTAACTAAGTTACTAATCAAGCGAAATCCCAACTAACATTTCTCTTGGCTCTAAAACCTCTCAAATTAATCCCTTACTTTACTTAACCTTGTTGATTTGACAAATCAAATCATAACTTAATTCAAACATAATTCCTGACATATTCACAACTAATAAACAAAACAATGACACCACATCAATCATAAATAAATCTCTTCTTAAACGAATTTCCTCACTCTTCTCAACAAAAAAAACATGATTGTTTAAATAAGTGTTAATTGAGCAGAGCAGCTGTCACATACAACAACAGCAACAAACATTCAAAAAATAAATGTCAAAATATACATATAAAGACCCCAGTGGAGTGGCGTCTATATTCCCAACTCACATACAGTATCAATTTATTTGATTTAATCATGCTTTGACCGTAAAATGCGGCATCTCTCTGTCAACACCTTGACTTCAAAGGAGTCCTAGAACAGCAACAACAACAGCAAATGTAAGGCCAACAACAAGTAATGACAAGCATGTGACATGAATCATTAAATGCTATACATTGTACGGTTTACGACGAGTATGTTTTGACTGGGGCTGTGGTGCATTTTTAAAGAAAACGAAAACGAATGTATTTATATTTTTTATTTTTTTTTTTAATTTGGTAATTAACTGTTAATGATTATAGATTTTTTATGATTCCTTTTGGAGAGTGTTAGGCCTATAAATGTAAATGTTATCTTTATAATTCTAAACACTATTTCGTTTATATTTTTAAATGATATTGATTAAATAGATAAAAGGAATATAGGAATGCACAACAAGCTTTGTGTAGAAATTTACGTGGTTGAATTTATAGGTTTTTAAAAAAATTCTATAAATTATATACAGATTTTAAACTTCTTAAATACTACCAATTAATGGTAGTCTCAACATTTGATATCTATTCTTTAGTTAAGTACTGTAACATATTAATATCCTAAGCGGTAGCTAACTTACCCTACTTAAATTACAAAGATTAAGCACTGGTTTAGAAAATGAATAATGACTCACAAATAGACTACCAGTACAAAAAAAGTTTATGACTACACCTTATATTACTTAGAGACACTAAAGTGACAATTGACTTCACGCTAGATTACCTGGGATGTATAAAATAACCAATGAACTTTACTTTGCGATTGACATTTTTTCTACATTTTATACTTTTGTGTGCTTTGTAATGCCACATTATCTCCCAAAGTTAACTAGAGTTTAGTCTGTTTAATGTTTTTACATTTCAAACAGTTTTCGTTTTAATCGCCTGCATACTCAACTGTCACCTACTATCCCCTTGTAATGTGGAGTGTAGTCTGTTTTAAGTTTTTATTTTTACTTGGTGGAAAAAACATGTATCGCTGGGTCTATCATCATCACTGTATTGTCCCATATTAGTCCTGTATGTATTCAATTCAGGGACAAGATATTTTACTATTTATAAGTAACAATATCCTCATTATATGTAATACTAGTTGACCGCCCGGCTTCGCCAGGTAGAAATTTAATAATGTTAGTTCTTCAAGTTTCTCCAACCCACATACACCTGTCTGTTCTTATTTATTTGCAAATAAACTATCTAAATTTGTACTGCATAGTTTAGGGGCTTTTTTATTACTGTTGACTGGACTCAAAAAAACATTTCCGAGTATTACACGAAATTTTTTAATTTTTTTTCTTTACAAACCATCTCCTGAAAATTTCGAATCGATTAATAAAAATCAACCAAATCGCACCAGCCGTTCTCACGTGATGCCATTACATACATGGACCATTTAATTTTTATATATATAGATGTATATTCTTAGTAGGAGACGGTGGGATATTTTATAGATACTTGTTGTTGGATTGTCTCTTTGGAGCTAATCTCTTAGACAGACGATTAGGAGTTAATTAGCTTCCTCCTAGGGCCAGAACAGGTTAAAATAACTCCTTTAATAGCTAATCAAATAATCAATTACAATTCTTGTAGGGTTATTACGTACTTTCTATAGAAACCACACTGTACATGACTACGTCTTATACTAAAGACTACGTCTTATACTAAAGACTACGTCTTATACTAAAGACTACGTCTTATACTAAAGACTACGTCTTATACTAAAGACTACGTCTTATACTAAAGACTACGTCTTATACTAAAGACTACGTCTTATACTAAAGACTACGTCTTATACTAAAGACTACGTCTTATACTAAAGACTACGTCTTATACTAAATACTACGTCTTATACTAAAGACTACGTCTTATACTAAAGACTACGTCTTATAAATTTTTAGGTGTTTTAATTAAAAACCCTTTGAGGACTCAAATAGAAATGTTTGTACGAGAAGTGGAACTGTGTATTAAATGTTCTAAATATTTACTTGGATCTAGTCCCCTTCGGTTCGGTATCCAGAAGTGGAAGTAAATGGTTAGTAAAAGCACTAGTTCGGGGGCATTCTCTACCGGATTTTCTGATAATTTTTAGTAACTAAGTTTCAGTGGAAGGAATTAACAAAACAATTTAGAAACTCTGAACCATTACATAAAAACACTTAATTAATTTGATATGCACTCCAAATTAAACCATATCTTTAATTTAGTCCTTTTTTAACTAATGAGGTTCTAATTTGTGATCATTTTAAAGAGAGTTCTCACCACATGAGTTCCCAACAACATGATCCTTATCTCTGCTACCACGCACTAAGAATTTCCAACAGCTCACACTCACTTACAAAACCTAAAAAAAAGAAAAACTTACCCCAGCACTTGTTGTTTTTCCATGTTTACTGAGTAAGTTAGAACGTGCGATAGTGTATCTCTGTTGGCATTTAGATATTAGTATTAACTAGGTAATGCACATTTTTTTTAGTATTTTTTTGGATAATTTCAAATTGTATGTCAACAATAACATACGTATTTATTAGTATGAAATAAAAATTAGAAAAATTATCTAAAGAGTTAAAGAAAAACGGGCCATAAAAAATAAATTACCCAAAATAATGCTTAACTCGCAAAGATAGAAGATATTGTGCATTATGGTGACGACGACGTCGACGATTATAAACCAAAAGTAAACAAATCAAAGCGTAAGTACAAAAAACATACTAAACAATAAGAAAAAAGGTTTTGGAATTTAGGAAAAGCCTACAGGTTTGTCTACAAAATAAATATTTTCCATCATAAAAAAGAAAACATTAATAAAAAAAAGACTCATTTACAAAGAAAATATAAAAACGATTTTCTTTAAATCTCTTACGACAATACAAAACTCTTAAAGTATTGTTTACAGCACACAAAGAAAATTCCCAAAATAATACTCCATGATATGTTTTAATGATCGTCAGCTTCATCAAAAGTAGATTATTGTCAAAGAGACAACCGACCGTGTTCCAATATTAAATGAAATGAAATAAAATCAAATCCAATTCCAACTTTTGAAAGGAAAACATTTTTTACTACTTACTCATATAAATATTCGAAATAAAACTACAACTACCATGTACCGACTTTATATCAATTATCACTCAACGAATAGACAGAAAGACATTCAGACAGACATGGAGAGAGAGACAGCAGAGTTGAACACAGCAGACAAACAGAAAACTGTCAGTGTAACATGAGCATAAATAAAATAGTTTTAAATACAATTTCATAGAAACAATGGATCATATTGTAGAGCGTGTGTTGTATCTACATACATTTTTCTATAAGTGTAGAGCATTTTACGAGTGTTTGTTTGATGATATCCAGAGCACTTTTTCGTCACTTTGTCAATCACTCTGTTGTAGCAGATGGAAGAATGATTTCATCTGTTTAGGCATTCAGTCAAACAATTTCAATGTTTTTACTTTTTTGCTATTGATCTATTGTTGAACATGTATTATTTAGCAAATGATCTCCTGCAATCATTTAGAAAATTGGCTTTCTTTACATTTATCTGCTGTCGACGAAATGGAAAACTTTTACCCATAACTGGAGGGTTGTTTTCAGCTTTTGGGGAAAGTGGACATTAAAATTGAGTTTATCTAAAGTGCAAATTGTGGTTTAATGACAAGACCTGAGGAGGTTTTAGTTTAGTTTGATAACAAAATTAATCGGTGTGTAAAAAAATAGTTTTTTGCAACTGCGTTTGTATCGAATTGTTTAGCATGCTTTCATTGCTATAATTAACATTTGCTGTCAAATTCGGTGGTGCATTTTTCAGTAAATTTTCTATTTTCAAAACCAATTAGATATTAAACTGCTACTACAATCGACATGGGAAAGTTTGAAGTGTTTAGTGGTACATCCTGCGCTTCCTTTGTGCGTTTTTATGACGACTTTAAAAATTCATCTCGAAGAAAAATTAAACGAAATCGAAAAGTTCGTACGACAAAACATCTCGTGTTATGCGCAGCTATCGAGTTTAAAACGTGATTATCGTTCAATTCGGCAAGAATTAGTGAAGTAATTGTTATCAAAAGACAAACCAGTATTAAATATCACCAGGAAATAGCTCCGAAATATATTTTCTTAAATTAAAAACAAGTAAGAGTGCTATATTCGGCTATGCCGAATCTTATATACCCTTCACCTTTGTTGTGGATGCGTTATTAATTTTTATAATTAGTATGTGTATATGTATGTACATTGCCCACTTTCAGCGTACAGCATCCTAAATTTATCAAGAACACAAAAAACAACAACAACGCCAAACGAAACAGAACACCAAAAGAAAAAACAAAAACAAAATACGCAAGGCAATGAAACCAACACACATCCAAACATACGTTTAATTGTATAAAAAACAACAACAACGCCAAAAGAAACAAAATACGCAAAGCATGCACATTCAAACATACGATTTGTTGATTTTTTGTTAAAAAAACCAACACACAACCAAACAAAAGTTTAGTTGTATAAAAAACAACAACAACGCCAAAAGAAACCAAACACAAAAAAAAAACAAAATACGCAAAGCTTGCACATCCAACCATACGTTTTGTTGCTGTTTTGTCAAAGCATGCAATACATTGTGTTTTTTGATGAAATTTTCAGAGGTTGTCTCGGATTTTTGCTCATATCTCCGTTATTTATGGACGGATTTTGCTGATTTTAAATAGCAAAATTCTCGAAAGTATATCTGACAGAATTGTTGAAGATTTGGATCCTGGAGATATCTGGGGCCTTCAGAAAATTGATTTCAACAGACAGACAGACGGACAGACAGACAGACAGACAGACGGACATGGCTTAATCGACTCCGCTATCTATAAGGATCCAGAATATATATACTTTATAGGGTCGGAAATGAAAAATGTAGAAATTACAAACGGAATGACAAACTTATATATACCCTTCTCACGAAGCTGAAGGGTATAACAAGTAAGGAAGTATGGTCGGTCAAGCCCGACCATATAATACCCTACACCAAGTAAATGAGTAAAAATATTTTTCTTTTAAAATTTCAATAATTTATATTTTTGAGTGATTTTCGGAAGTGGGCTATGACCAATTACGGACCGATCACCCTGAAATTAGGTCGTGAGATTTACGTCTATATTAAAGTTAACTATGTTGAATTTTGTGTGTATACCAACATTTTTAAGCGATTTATGCACGTTAAAGTGATTTTCGGAAGCGGGTCTATATGGGAGCTATGACTAATTATGGACCGATCGTAACAAAATTTGGTGATATGAATTTTGTATATATAAAACTTATTTGGAGCCGAATTTGTGGATATACATATGGGGGATTTCATGTCAAGTGAACCAACTTTTGAAATCGATGTCTTCCGATCGGGATGAAATTTGCACCAAGGTTAGCTCTATTGGATAGTAACTCAGACACAATTTTTCAACAACATCGGTCGAGAACTCTCTGAGTTATAGGGGGTAAAATTTTGACAATTTGGTCAAACAGGGGTTTTTTCTTATCCATGTAACTTATTACCTATTGTTCTTAGCAAAATGTGTTCCAAATAGTATAGATAGCTATTTCTTCGATCTTTCGAAAAAAAATATTTAAAAAAAAAAATAAAAAATTTTTAATATTTTTTTTCCGAAATCAAAAACTTTTTTGACTTTTTTTTAAAATACGCTATTTTTTTTTATTTTTTTTTTTTCTTAAAATAAAGTTTAGATATTTTCCTTGAACACCTACTTGGTCGCTTAGTGGGATGCGAGTGGGATATCTATCAAAATAAATATTTTGTAACTCAAAACATAAAATTTTTGACTTTTTTTGCAAAATCAAAAACTTTGTTGACTTTTTTTTTCAAAATGGACCCTTTTTTAATCTTTTTTTTTAGGTCAAACAAAAGCTTAGATATTATCCTTGAAGACCCTTTTGGTTGCTTAGTGGGATGCGAGTGGGATATCTATCAAAATAAATATTTTTTAACTCAAGACTTACAATTTTTGACTTTTTTTTTGCAAATACGATTTTTTTTCCAAATGGGCCCTTTTTTTAAAATTTTTTTTGTAGTCAAAAGAAAGCTTAGGTCCATTCCTTTAAGATATTTTTAGTCCCTTAGTGGGATGCGAGTAGGATATCTATCAAAATAAATATTTTGTAACGCAAGACATACAATTTTTTAATTTTTTTTTGCAAAATCAAAATTTTTTTCCAATATGGGCCCTTTTTTAATTTTTTTTTTTTGCTCAAAAGAAAGCCTAGGTCCATTCCTTTAAGATATTTTTAGTCCCTTAGTGGGATGCGAGTGGGATATCTATCAAAATAAATATTTTGTAACGCAAGACATACAATTTTTTAATTTTTTTTTGCAAAATCGAAATTTTTTTCCAATATGGGACTTTTTTTTAAAATTTTTTTTTGCTCAAAAGAAAGCTTAGGTCTTTTCCTTTAAGACCTATTTTGTCACTTAGGAAGATGTGAGTAGGATATCTATTAAAATAAAAATGTTGTAACTCAAGACATTCAATTATTGACTTTTTTTTTGCAAATTCGAATTTTTTTTCAAAATGGGCCCTTTTTTAAAAATTTTTTTTTAGTCAAAAGAAAGCTTAGGTCCATTCCTTTAAGATATTTTAGGTCCCTTAGTGGGATACGAGTGGGATATCTATCAAAATAAATATTTTGTAACTCAAGATATACAATTTTTGATTTTTTGGCAAAATCAAAAACTTTTTTGACTTTTTTTTAAAATGGGCCCTTTTTGTAATTTTTTTTTTGCTATAAAGAAAGCTTAGGCCTATTCCTTTAAGATGGTTTTGATCGCTTAGTGGGATGCGAGTGGGATATATATCAAAATAAATGTTTTGTAACTCAAGACATACAATTTTTGTGTTAAAACATTTATTTTGATAGATATCCCACTCGCATCCCACTAAGGGACTAAAAATATCTTAAAGGAATGGACCTAGGCTTTCTTTTGAGCAAAAAAAAAAATTAAAAAAGGGCCCATATTGGAAAAAAATTTTGATTTTGCAAAAAAAAATTAAAAAATTGTATGTCTTGCGTTACAAAATATTTATTTTGATAGATATCCTACTCGCATCCCACTAAGGGACTAAAAATATCTTAAAGGAATGGACCTAAGCTTTCTTTTGACTACAAAAAAAATTTTAAAAAAAGGGCCCATTTGGAAAAAAAATCGTATTTGCAAAAAAAAAAGTCAAAAATTGTAAGTCTTGAGTTAAAAAATATTTATTTTGATAGATATCCCACTCGCATCCCACTAAGCGACCAAAAGGGTCTTCAAGGATAATATCTAAGCTTTTGTTTGACCTAAAAAAAAAGATTAAAAAAGGGTCCATTTTGAAAAAAAAAGTCAACAAAGTTTTTGATTTTGCAAAAAAAGTCAAAAATTTTATGTTTTGAGTTACAAAATATTTATTTTGATAGATATCCCACTCGCATCCCACTAAGCGACCAAGTAGGTGTTCAAGGAAAATATCTAAACTTTATTTTAAGAAAAAAAAAAAATAAAAAAAAATAGCGTATTTTAAAAAAAGTCAAAAAAGTTTTTGATTTCGGAAAAAAAATATTAAAAATTTTTTATTTTTTTTTTTAAATATTTTTTTTCGAAAGATCGAAGAAATAGCTATCTATACTATTTGGAACACATTTTGCTAAGAACAATAGGTAATAAGTTACATGGATAAGAAAAACCCCTGTTTGACCAAATTGTCAAAATTTTACCCCCTATAACTCAGAGAGTTCTCGACCGATGTTGTTGAAAAATTGTGTCTGAGTTACTATCCAATAGAGCTAACCTTGGTGCAAATTTCATCCCGATCGGAAGACATCGATTTCAAAAGTTGGTTCACTTGACATGAAATCCCCCATATATAAATTCAACATCCAATTTCGGAAGGACATTTGTATGGGGGCTAGGTGAAATAATGGACCGAGTTCAGACAGTTTCAATAGGCTTGGTCCTTGGGTCGAAAAAGTAATATGTACCAAATTTGATCGAAAAATCGCTACTGACATCTATATTTGTATTTTCCTAGAAGTTTCCATTAGCGATTTTTTATATATTAACCCAGCAAAAACTTTACTTACCTAGTAAGCCAGCAAGTATAATTGGAGCAAAGCGATAACTACTTATTATTTGACTGAAACACTACTTACCATTGTTCGAGATTTTTAAAAAATTCAGGGGTCAAGCTTGTAAGCTTACAATCAGTTGAGAAATAAGTAGTAAATTCACAACAAGAATATGTAGCTAAAAAAAAACACAAAAAATATTGTCTTGTGTGGGAATCGAACAGTCACATTATTTGCTTGTATTTGATAGTCAAGCTGCTAACTCACTGCTCCATGTACGAGTTATTTTATTGGAAGTTAACAATAGTTTTAACATCAACATATAAATGAATATGATATGAACAAAAAAATTAATGGCTTTGACAGGTGGCGAACCACTAACCTCCCGTTTTCCAGTCAAACACACTAGATAGCTGTGCTAAATGCAAAAGTTCATTACCAGCCTGTATAAAAATAAGTACTTATTCTAGTAAATAAAATAATGTGCTGGGTAACCACCACTCCTTACAAAAGAATGCATGAAATAACTAGTTGTCATTACAAAAATTCACAAAATTTTTGCTGGGAAAACAATAAAAAAGTAATATTCGGCTGTACCGAACCTTATACGTATATCCCTTCACCTATGTAGATTAAAATAAAATAGTTTTGCAAAAAAAAAAAACATTTGAAGAAAAAACATTTTGTTAGAACAAATTTTTAGACTCTGACCTCTTATCCCACCGGCTTCGATACAAATATCACAATCTTTCAATAACACTGTGCCACAAATTTCTGGTCACTGAAGCTTCAACGAATTCAACACGTAGAAAAACGTTGAGGAAGAATACATCCAAGGATTTTGTTAACTTGGTTTGAATTTCATTTGTATGGGCTTTAGAAAACCAATTAACCCTTAAGAGCACTTGGGGTCAAAATGACTGTGTTTTTTGTGATTTTAAGGGTTAATATCCAGTTTTGTACTGTTATTGTAAATAACATGTTATATTTTTCATAAGTTTCATCAAAATCAGCCCAAAAATATATAACATTTCGCTATCTTTCCATTAGAAATTCCAAATATTGAAAAATTTGACCTTAGACCTTCACGATTTAAGGGTTAACGTTTTCCGATTTTAGGAAAACTTTCAGACTATATTTAAAATTACCTGGACTATAACATTCTGAACAGATTTTACTTAAAATTAATAACAGTAAGGAAATTGGGCTCATTCGCCAAAATATGGCCAAAAAATTAGCTTTTCTCGAAAATCTCAAAATTTATTCCGCAGGTACAGAAAAACTATATGAGGTATTGACATATTTTTTTTCACATTTTTATTCCCTATTATGTTGTAAATAAATCCCCATGTGATGATCAAAAAATTCTGAAATTTGTTTAACAAAATTTTTAAAAATTTTAAATTGTAGTTTTGAAACTGCCGTTAAAAAATATTTTTTTGATTGTAGCTGCGAATAAGTTAACTGTATCCTATGAAAATAAAAACTCATATACAAGTAAATATGGATATATTTTAAGAATAAACTTTTGTTTTAATATTTCTCAAAATATGTTAATTTTGTTCCTACATTTCTTGTTCTAGTGGCCTGAGACACGTTAATGTCCTGGCGATTTTTTAATAAATTTAACATTTTTTAACCAAATTTTGTCTTTTATATCTCATTAGAACGACAATTACGTATACATTTTGATTCATTTAAATTAAATTGCAAAAGTAATTACTTAATAGCAAAATTTTTAAAAAGAACTGAAAAAAAAATAATTTTTTCCCCTTGTAAATGCAACTCAAAACTAAATCGAAAGTCGGCACGGGTTGCCCTTCTTAGAACAAGCTAAAAAAATTGTTGGTGGTATTTTAGGTCATTACGAAAGTTTTTAGGCGGTACCGTGTCAACATTTCAAAAAATTTAAGTTTAAGGGACACTCAAGTATGTATGTACCCTCAATATGACAGTTATATAAGTTATAAAAAACAAAAATCGCATTCAAAATATACGCCATCTATTGTAAATCCCGCATTATTAAGTCATACACCCAATTAAGAATATTAAATTACTATTTGTGCAGATTATTATGAAAAATAAAACTTGATTTCAAACCCAAAAGGTACTTTACAAAAAAGGAAATTTTTTATTTCCAAAAACTCTGTGGCTTTTCAAAAATATCACTTAAATAGTAATTATGTTTTTGGAAATTCCTTCATAGATTTGTTAAATACGTACACCGCACAGTAGGTAATTTCACTCAATATCTTGGCCAAAAATAATTTTTTGCACTGACAAAAACATTATAATTGTTAGTGCAAAAAATTATGTTTGGCCAAGTTATTTGCCCAATAATATGCTGGACATTGTATGGTAATAACGTAGAATTGCATAGAGCAAAAAAATGAAATTAGTGAATACTTCCTATCCACATTTGCTATCGAAGGTAAAATAATAGAGATATTAGTGATTTTTAGTTAAATTTTAACTATTTATTTTTCATACTAAATTTTTGGGGTAATTTAAAATAAAATTCTTAATAAATGAGAAATTAACCCTAGGCTCTCTTTTGTTATATCTTATTTCTGACTTTCTGGTTGAATTTTTTTTGTTTTGGTGAATTCAGGGACTTATAGTAAAATTTCACGGACAATATTTTTGCGGAACATTTTAAAACCTTAAATCCCTGTTTTAATGGTGTTTTTTGCTCTTTTTTAAAAGAAGAACAAAAAAGACCCATGCCTTGAGGATTTAGCGGGTTAACATATTCTACAAAAATATTCTTCGTAACATTTTACATAAATTTGCTGAACACATTTTATACCAAAAATGTAAGGACACATGGTTTCTTCTTAAGAATGTGCCAGAGTTGAGAAACTTTAACCTCTCCTCAAATAAAATTCTAATGTAAACTTTCAAAACGCCGATACACGTGTCTTTTTTTTTGTCTCCTCTATCAAAATTTATTGGTCTAACCTTGTAATTGTTTTTGGTTATTAAACAAATAGAAGGAAATCGTTCATAATACGGTAAAGAGAGGAGATAGTAAGTAAAATTAAAAAAAAAAATAAATTCTGTAATTCTAACTTATCCTCAAATTAATGTCTTTTTCCATAAATATAAAATTCGAATAAGCTTTTGATAATGTTGGCCGTGGACTGCCGTATTTTTCATTGATGAAAAGTGTTAATAAAATAATTCTGAATTTATGTTTTGTTACTTTTCGTTTCATTTTCTTTCAGACAGCGTCAGTTTAAAAAATAGCAAACATTCTAATATGAAAAAAAATAATAAGAAAAAAATCTATGCTGTTTACAATTTTATTATCAGTAAAATTTATTTAAATAATGTTTTAAGACAAGATTCAGCTTCGTTAATGGCAAATATGCAAACTTTTTATAAAAACTGATCATTAAGGTGGCACAAAACTCACGGAAAATTAACGACTTTTTAAAAAAAAAATTGTCTGTATGGCTTATACGCCATTTTGTTAGCCCCTTTGCATATTTTCATCGTGCCGGATTTTTTAAAAAAATGTCAGTTAGTTTTCGAGATATTCAATTTTTTTACTTTTTTTCATATGGTGGCAACCCTTAAAATATTCACTATTACAAAAATCAAAAAATCCAGCTGTACGTGCTCATGAAAAACTTCTAAATTCCAAATTTCAGTCATATCGGTCCAAAACTTTGGCTGAAATTGTTGTTGTTGAAAATATAAACAACTCAAAATAAAAGGTTTATCAAAACCTAGTTGAAAATTGTCTGTAAAATCATTTCCGTTAAAGTTGGTAATATAATAAATGGATGGACTATATGGTATGACATTATTGTACAGACACATTTCCCATAAAACCCCTAAGAGATACGCATTAGAAGGACCATAACCATTAGACGGACATTTATGTAAATAATATTTATAAATATTTTGAAATATTTGTTATTTGAGAGTCAACTTTAAAGGACTAAAACAGGACAAAGCTCCATCTCGTGAATACTAAACGACCAATAGAAAAACTTCTTTATGTAGTATGAGCTCAAGTAAAAGATATATTCTGAAGACATACATTTTTATATTTTTGTCCACATTGGAACCACATTGCATTATAAAGAAAATAATGTGAAAAATTTTCAAAGTTTCCGCAAAATTTATGATAAAAATTGAAAAATTTTATTTTACTAAAGTGAAGCAAGTATAAAACGTACGCATCAAACAAGTTGCACAACACACAGTTTCTGCTAAAAAATAAAAAAAAAACTTCAACACAATTGCGCATGCAACATACCGCAAACCAAACACAACAGCAAGCCAAATGTAAACAAACAAAATTACAAAAATAAAAACAACAACAGAAATGTAAACATAAACTAAAACGAATAAAAGAAACAAAAACATAATATTCCTCCAAATATAACAACCAAAAATAGAAAACTCCCTTCCACCCTTTATCAAATAAAGCATTTTCATTATCATCGAATAGACCTTTTAACACCTCAAAGGGTTAAATGCAGCAACAGCATTTTAGAAAGACACATGCTGCATGAAGCAAATGTTGTACAACAGGGATGATGGTCGAACAACATTCGAACATTGAGTGTTGGGTTCGATGTTAAAGAACACGATGATGATGTTGTTAGAAAATTAAACAACAACAAAACAAACAATAAAGAAACAAAAACGAAGTTTTTCATGCTAAAACGATTGTTGGCCCAATACGAAACTGTCAGTCGAGTTACGAACGAGCAACGCGATGAACGTGTCATGTGCCAAGCGCTAAGAATTTTGAAAATTATTTGAAGTTTCCAATAAATTAATAAAAAAGAAATTTTAGTCTTTCTATAAAATAAACTTAATACGAATGATTGATGTCTAAAAAAAATAATAGTTTTAACATAAAACCTAATTATTGTAAACGGTATTAAAATAAAAACAAATTTAATTTTTAAATAAGTGCAGAGAGTTTTATTTAAATGAAAAATAATTGAATGGAATATAAACTGTTAAAACTTTGCCCCAAAAGGGCTAAATTGTGATTTGTTTGTGGACTGATGGATCGATTTATCATTTGATCGATTTAGACTTTATTTACGTTTAAAAGTGATTGGTCGGTGTGTTTACGATTTGTGGACGTTAAAGAGTGCTCGTAAAATTAATATTTTTTATTTCAATTTTGAAGAAAATACAATAAAAAAAAACAAAAGCCGCTTGCCGGTCGGTCTAAATGGATTTACTGATAGTTGTTGTTTGTTGGTATTTTTCTTTTTGTTTTATAAATGTCTGTGAGTTAGTTTTACCGCATTGAAGTTTGTTTTAAGTACAACAATATACCGTGTACAACATAGTAGCCGATAAACGGATAAATGTGGCATTACAATTCTACGACATTGATGTCGACATTCAAACTCACTTAAATACTGTTTGTATCGTCATCATCTACACAACGTCAGAGTCGTCGTCACTGACTCTGGCTGTGACTCTGGGTTTCGAAGATTGTCGAAACGTGTTTCCCTGACTGCACAAGTTCTTTTTGCCTGGATTTGTGCTGGTGCTGTTGTTGTGCGTCCATTGCTACATGCCTGGATGTGTTCGTTCGTGTGTGTTTGTGCTGGAGTGTTTAAACGTTTTAGTCAAGTTAATGCGCGTATTTTGTCGGCCTTTTGATCTTCAAAAAGGCTTTTTTCCCTGCTGTTGTTGTGCTACGATCAAGACCAAAACATCAGGCTGAAAAAGAAAAACTGAACAAAAAAAAAATAAACCAACCAACCAACAACAACAATTGTGTGCACGAGTGCAAATTGAGTATCTGTATCTGTGAGTGAGTGCGTGTGTGTTTTAGTATCTGTGTGCAGGAAAGTGATCATATTTGTTCGAACATTTGTCGGTTCGTTGGGTAACATTTTGCGAACAAGTGCCGCAAAAACAGAAAAACCAAAAAGTACAATAAAAAAAACACATAAACACAATCAAACCGACACACAAACCAGACAGCCCTACAGACAGACAAGGCGGTAAAATGTAATACTGCCAGCCAAGCAACTAAATAAAAGACCTTCTGCAGTTCCATCCATGTCCGTTTCAAAGGAAAACTAAACTAAATACAGAAAACATAAGAAAAGTGCATTATTTTTTGCCAGAATTACAAAAGAAATACATATTAAAAAAAGTATGAGAAAATCTTTGAAAAGCAATACAAACGAAATCCAAAGAGGCTTCTAAAGAAACACAACATCGTCACTATCGTCAACAGTAATAAAATAATTGAAGTATAAAAAAACTGCACAACAAAACAAGTTGAGGCAGATCATTAAAACAAGATAAAAAAAAACAAATCAGAAGCTAACAAAAATTGTGTCAAATTAATTAACTAGAAAGTATTAAAACGCCACCAAAAACAAAACAAAACAAATTAATTCAATTAAACAAATAACAAGTTTTAAATAATAAATACTACACATAAAAATCTCAATTATAATTAAACCCAATCTATACTTTATTAAATAACAAAACAAATTATTTTACTAAAATTTTTTTACAAAATCTTAAAATTTTTCCTTAAAATAAGTAGAGTAATAATAAAAATAAAATTAATCCTAAAAACAAAACAAAAAAACGTGTACTTAAAAATAACAATTTTAAAAATTTAAACAAAAATAAAACTTTACAATTTAAATTATAATAATTTATAAAATAAACTCCCGTTTTAAAGTTTAACAAATAAACATAAAATGCATTTATTGTGGATTATAACTTTGGCCACTTTGGCCATTTGGCATTTGCAACTGATCAATTGTGATGATCTCTCCATGCACTCTCAAACACAAACCACAAATGGAGGCTTACAAAGTATGGGCGTAGGTGGGCCCGGCCAAGGCTCCATAACCAATCCCTCGAACCCGCTTGGCAGTTCACTGCACAACCAGAATCCCTCTAACACAAATCTCAATCAATTAGCTGGTAATAGTTCACTTTTAAATACTCTTCTGCAAACAACGGGCAATGTGGGACTGGGTGGTCTGAATGGCAATATTGGTGCCATGGGTGCCATTGGCGGTTTGGGCTCTGTGGGCAGTGGCTCTACTGGTTTAATGGGTCATCCTGGCGCTGGAGTTGGAGTTGGTTCTCATGGCGTTAGTTCTGGTGGTGGTGTACATCATCATGGTCATGCTTTAGCGGGCTTGGCTGGTTTGGGCATCATTGTGCCCGGTCATCGAGGCAGCAGCACTGCGGATACAGGCGGTCGTTATAATCCGCCTTATTTGGGCTCCAGCAACCTGGATATGATGGGTGGTGGTGGCAATGGTATGCAACAGGGAGGTGTTGTTCCTGTTGGAGGTTCACAATATTAGTAAGTACAAGCTGAATTTGTTTATTATATTTAATATTACTGAGAAATAACCTACATATGTATGTCATTATAATTGGCACAACTATAAGAATGAAAATACGTAGAAAAATAATACATTTTGAACAAATAAAATACTTGTGAAGTACATAGAGTGGAAACTAAGAAAAACTCAAACAAAAAAATTACTCAAAATCATCACACATAAGATTGTTGTTTTTGTTCTCAAATTGATTTTTTTACTAATGTGCTGTTTTTCTATAGCGAACGAGTACTTTGAGTGGAAATTTAACATGTATTTTGTTATTGTAACAAAAACAAAATACATGTAAAACGTCCGCACAAAGCACTCGTTCGCTATAGAAAAACCGCAAATAAAACTTTCTCACCACTTAGGATTTTGACAACTGAGTTAGGTCTTTAACAGGAGAGTTTCCGATCTATGTGTCGTTATCTATACTATGTATTATTATTACAAAATCAAATTGATTGTCAAATAATATTCTAAAGTATTGTGAAAAATATTTTTACTTTTTTTTTATTTCTGTATTTAAAAAGTTTTGGAAGAAAATGAAAATGACAAATTAAACAAAATCAAATTGAAAACTAAAATCCATATCAATAAAGTAAATAAATGTACCTATTATGAAAAATAATAATAAGGGTACTAATTTAAACGTTTAAATTTCCCATTTGTGCAAATTTGCGTGACATGTTTCATGAACCCACCTTTTAAATTTTGTGCAATTTTATACAATTTCTATTTGATAAAAATGTCAAATATAAGTAAATTCAACAAAAGCTTTAAACAAAAAGTCTTTCAAATGAGAGTTAAATCTTTGAAACAAATGATGGTAAACATAGTTTGGAAGATGTTGCTTATGTTCTAGCTAGTTACACAATTTTCACATGTACAAAATATTTACTATGCATATATTTTATTTGATTATTATATAAACCATAACTGGAACTTTTTGAACTTTGAAAATTATAATACCATATTACTCGTCGTATAAGCCATAAATGTTTTTAGTCCACATGTTCATCCCATGTTTATTTCATCTCAGTCCTTACGATCTTTATGAGCCTTTTTTATAAAAATTTGAACTTGTTTTTATATATAAAAACAAGTTCCAACGTACACTAATTTTTGCTAGTTATACCCTACACCACCATAGTGGGGAGGATATAATGCGTTTGTGCAGATGTTTGTAACGCCCAAAAATATTAGTCTAACACCCACCTTAAAGATTAAACGATGTCCGTACGTCCGTCTGTCCATGTAAACCTTGTGCGCAGAGTACAGGTCGCACTTTTTTGGCCCAAGAACCAAGTCTATTGAAACTGGTTGAAATCGGTCAATTATTTTACCTAGCCCCCCATGTCCTTCCGAAATTGGACTTTATCGGTCATAAATTTTTAATTTATATATGTATCTCTACAAATTCCGCTCCAAATAAGTTTTATATATACAAAATTCATTATATTATATGGAGCTTGACCGACCATACTTTTTTACTTGTTTTGAAAATGTTTTGGATTTTTGTAGTAGGGGTCCTAATCGGGCCACTTTTCCTTAGATTTCTTTAAAAATTGCCGGAAAATTTTTGTCACGAAATTTCCAGTATTTCTTTATAAATTTTCTTCCTAAAATTACATTATTATTATTTCTGCCAGAAAAAATAATAACTAGAGATCGAAAATAGCCGGTCTACTTTCATTTCAATTGCAAATTCCCAGTTTTGACCATTTAAAAATCGTTTTTGTGTTATATCACTGAGAGAGAAAAAAAACAAAAGTAATGATGAGTTATTTATAATTTATTTTGTTTTCGTAAAGTTCAAAAATAAATCGCAAAAATTTATTTGATGTAAATCAACGCATAAATACATTAAATTAGTAAATCATTGAATGTAAAATTTTCAATTTCACAAAAAATCGAAAAATTTAAAAAAAAAATTACAAATTTTTTAAAAAAACATAAGTTTTTCATACATTTTTTTAAAAAAAAAAAAAAAAGCAAATTTTACGAAAAATTATCAAAATACCAGAACTAAAAAAAATTCTCAATTCTGGCTGCAAATCGGACTGCATTACTTCATATTCATCAAATGCTTTTCATAATTAAAAAAAAAAAACATCAAAAACTAATAAAGGTCATACCATCCATGTAAATAAAAATCATCTGATAACTGTTATGTTGAGTGATTTATTTTTTACCACAAAATATAAATCACAATTTGGATTTTTTGGTATATGGACGAGTTATTTTCGGTCTCCGAGTAAAATTCGGTTATTAAGATGATTATCTTCAAATTCGGTTATAACAATTAGTCTTGGGGATTTGTCCACAAGGATATGGATTTTGATAGGCTTTTGGAGACATAAAATTTCGTTAAGGGAACTATGAATTTTATTGGAGATATTTTAAAATATTTCGGGGATATTATGGGGATAAACTACTAATAAGTGAGCCTTCTTTCTTGTTTTTTGGGTAGAAAATGGAGCTTTATATCCAAAACATGATGCAGTGAAATACAATTATTTCAACCAATTGAATGATTATTTTTAAAATAAACGTTGACAAATTCATAAGAATTTTTGGCTCCAAGTACCTTGTTAATTTCATAATACTTAATTGTATCAGTTATCGGCCAATTATTTTAATAAGTAGTGTAATTTTTGTGAAACAATATTTGGGGATATTTTTAATTTTAGTTGGGGACAGTGATGAAAAGTACCTGGTAACCGTAATCAATAAAATATAAAAATTCACAAAAAAAACTTTCTTGACTTGAGTTGATCAACTTCTATTTCGCATAGATATTAATTTATTGCAACAGGAAAGTTTCAAGTTAAAACTTGGAACCTATTCTATATATTTCATATACAATAGGCCCGTCCCCACTGTGCGGCATAGGGTATAGAATTTTTTACGAAAATCTGTTGTGTCTGCAAGCTCAATTGAAAAATCGTAAAAATAAAAAATGAAGTATTCAAGAGAAAAATGTTTTAGCAAGCGTTTAGTTTAGTTTTTTTTGTTATGTATTTATTTTCTTCAGTCATTTAATCCACCAGATAATAAAAAAATGTAGCGTTCGATAAAGAGTGGGTGGCATTTTTCATTCATTCATTGTTTTTGACTTTGTTTGTTGAATGTGTGTGGCGTGGCGTTACTGTAGATGTTTGTTTGGATGATGGTTGAAGATTTGTTGCAACAATGTAATGACAAATAATGATGGTACTACAACAACAACAGCATTCACTTACACACTAACAAGTTGTTTACCAAACAAACAAACAACAACTATAACAACAACAAGTCTACTAAATGTCTTATATTCAAACAGGGATGTTCTTTCTATTCTATTCAGTTCAGTTTTTCTCATCTGTTCGGTTCAGTTTGGTTCTGTGTTCTACATACAAATGATCCACAAACAAAAATAACACACGGAAGAGGCAACAAATTGTACCTGCAGTTGTCTGTCTGACTGCCAGTTAGTTATTCAGCCTGTCTGATGAGGACCATGATGTTGATGACGACTCACTTTTATAGCCGACAATTTAATGTTGCTGCTCCTGCTGCTGCTTTCGTTGTTGTCATTGTAAAATGTAAATTATGTGCACTTTTCGAATTAAAAATTTTTACAACAACAAAAACATCTACTCCGCCCTCTTTTTGCCTTAAACCACAAGAACAACATCCCAATAATAATAATAAAAATTTCGCATTTTGTTGTATTTTGTGGTTTTCTACTTTCGGTGGCGGTTTTTGTGTGGGTGCCAGTCAGCAGCCAGCAGTGTTGATTTAAAACTAGAGCTTTTGGTTTTTTTATGAATAATCATGGTAATAAAACTGCAACATTGACGGTAACCAAACGAACGAACAAATGAACGCATTAAACGTTAAAATTCCCCAAAGAAAATAAATTATTACTCCGCTTACAACTTGCCCGGGTAGACTACTATGTATCTATTTCGATATTTATTCTCCTCACCCCTCCTCCTCCCCTCGAGACAATAGATAGCTGCTAGAAGCTGTAGTCGTTTGGTATAAATGTCATATAATCTGTTACATTCAGCAGAGGGGGATGGATTTGTTCTTATTTTTGTTTTTTTTTTTCTATTATTTATGTTAAATATTCATATTGTTTTTTATTACATCAAAATTAATGCATTACAGAATATTTATGTTCATTTATTTATTTTTTTGTTTGTTTTGTTTTAGTGTCTCTTTTGGTGAAAGTAATAAAGATTTTTCTGTTAACATTCGCAAGGGATGACAATAATTTCTTTTGAACAAATTTTTCAACAATTTAAAATTATTGGAGCTTTAAGAATAGTCTGGTCAGGTCTCAGTGTTTGTGCACGCAGAGAAATAATAAGTTGTTTACATGTTTACCGCAACCATTCTAACATTTTAACCAATTTTTTCAACAATATAATGGTAACTGTAATTATTTATATGATTGTGGAAACTACTTAGTAATATGTTAAAATTACTATTCACATGATTGTAGCAGTCATATATATGATTACAGTAATTTTTTATATGTTTGTGGCAATCATTTTTATGATTAAGGATAGGATTATACCACATTATGTTGTTCTCGAATTATGGTTATCATAATCTGACGTTTAGACGTTTATTTCCTCACATATTTGAATAATATGAAGGCACTTACAGATTCTATAGTGGAGACAAATTATGACATAATAGAGATTAGAAAATATTTTTACTCACATTTTTAAGAGATATTTTTTGGTCAAAACTCAATCATTTCATTTACTTATTTCATTGATACTATATTGTACAATAAAACATTATTTTTAATTTGCTCTATAAAAATGATCTTGATTTCATTTCATATAATTAAAATTCAAAAACTAAACAAAAAATTGGCATTAATCATAAAAAACATTTCTTGCTTAAATCACTGGAACCCTGTGAGAGCATAACTGTGTGTCTGTGGTTTCAAAATGACTTTGTAAACACAACAATCTGTCAATCAAATGTCAAAAAACACAAAATGCTGTTACTCTTTCTTGAAGTACAAAATGCAAAAAAAAAAAGAAGAGATTTATAAACATTGAGCGCAGTAAATGCACATTAATGGTCAATAAACAACTTTTGTTTAAACATTTTCTTTCTTTGTAAGACAAGAAAGCAAACAAATTTAACTTAAAATAAAGTTTAAATTAATGTGAGTGAATCCCGTTACAAACATTTACAGTTACAAAGATAAAAATGTATTGAAAATTTAACAGAAATTAAATAAAATCATTTCTGAAAGATGGTTAAAAAAAATATTGAATATTTGCACTCAAAAATATCACATCACTTCTAACATTCTTTTCATATTTTGGAATTTAAAATTCTGATAAAGTTAGTAGTTTTACAAGGTATCCTATCATGTGATATTGTCCTATTGTTCTAATATTTCACGACTTGGTGGCTAGGCTTATCCGACTCTTAGGCGTTCGGTACAAATCTCTGCTGGATGGTTACGACAACAAAATAAACATAGCATAGAGATTAGTATAGCTTTTTTAGCTTGAAAGGCAATAACATTTTTAAACCATTGTGAAATATTAGGTCATTATGACAATATGACATGATAGGATGGATACCATGTGAATCCACAAAATATGTATGAATGTGTCGTAGCAATCTATAAGTACTTTTTTGGAATCCCATTTTATTCTCGAATAGAGTTGATTATTGCTAAATTAGTGCTGATTATGTTAAATTTAATCTACACAAGATTTGAATTTAATTGATATTAAATAGTAAAAGGGATTGTATAACATGTGGCTGAACCGTTTTGTTGAAACTACAAGTCGTCAACTCAATATCATTCAGCCTCATATTCGAAGAAGTATAGTCCAATGATTCCTCCAGCCCAAAATCCGCACCAAACACTGACATAATGTGGATGCATTAGTTTTTCGACAATCTCTGAACCCCAATCGGCCCACAAATGCCTGAAATACAAGGTGACTGATGAGTTTTGCTACATTAAGAAACTGGAATAATGATTTTGTAAAGCATGGGATTTATTCAATCTTTTTTCATTCGAATGCCCATTATTAGACTTAAAGATAATTAAATTGAATTGAATTTTCTGTGTACAGTTGCACCATCATGTTAAAACCACACTGAGTTGAAGGAATATCTTTCGGCGTAGTTCCGGAAAGAAAAATAATTTTACATGCTCATGTAACTGTCTCAAGTAACCGTAATGGTTTGTCCGTTTTGTCCAAGAAGGCACACATGCAGTATTTCTGGGTTCCTTTCACATCGAAATGAGCCTCATCAGACATGAAAAGACAATTAAGTTTTCTTTTGGTAACGGATTTCATCAGCCACCCTGAATAAGCTAAAAATATCATTAAGGCCCAGTTTCGAAAAGCACTAAAATATGAAAAAATCTCTTAAAAATGTTGGTATCCAAATAAAATTCAACAATAATAAGTTTCATGTAGAATGAAATCGCGGGACTTCATTTCATGGCGATCGGTCTATAATTGATCATTGCACCCGTATAATACCCACCACCCAAAATCACTTTAACGAGCACAGGTCTCTAAAAACAGTTCTCTAAATTTCATGACATTAGGTCATAACTCCCACTTTCGAAAATCATTCACAAATACCAAATTATTGAAATTTTAGAATATTACTTTCTTATTTGATTTAAAGGGTATATATAAGATTATCATTTCGTTTCTAATTTCTACATTTTTCATTTGAGACCCCACAAAGTCGCAAATGATCGTCTTTCCGTAGCCCCCAAATAACATACATTCATGATTCATACATCAATATATCTGCTATAGACCCGGTTCGATCGCTGTTTAAAATCGAGAAAATCTGCCCACAAATGGCTGAGATATATGGACAAAACCAGGACAACCTCTATTTTTGATCTATATCTGGATTACTAAGTCATTAATATAGATAATATGAATATCTAACGAGAGATATTTGGAAGACCTTTGCTACGACGCACGGTGGCCCAAAGTGTCCTCTTTAAGCCCATATATAATTGTTGACCAGTTTTGACCTGTTTGTTGAACACCTTTTTCATTTGAATGCAATTATTCCCAAATTTGTTTTTTATTTTTATTTTACTTGTTCATTTGACTGGCGCAAAGTACAAGTCGCAAGTTTGAAGATATTGCGATAAAATTTGGTACATACATTTTTTTCGGCTCGAGGACGAAGCCTCTTGAAAGTGACTGAAATCAGTCCATTATTTCACGTAGCAAATGTTCTCCCGAAATTATACTTTATCGATCGTAAATGGGTAATTTAAACAGGTATCTACATAAATTTTGTTCCAAATAAGTTTTATATAAACTGTATTAATGTCACCTAATTTTATGATGATCGGTTCATAATTAGTCATAGCTCCCATATAATGCCCGCTTCCAAAAATCACTTTAACGAGCATAAATCTTTTAAAAATTTTGGTATAAACATAAAATTCAACAGAAATATATTACATATAGACATAAATCACACGACTTAATTTCATGGCGATCAGTCCATAATTAGTCATAGCTCCCATATAATGCCCTCTTCCGAAAATCCCTTTAACGAGCATAAATCTCTTAAAAATTTTGGTATAAACACAAAATTCAACATAAATAACTTCAATATAGATCATAGCTCCCATATAATGTCCTCTTCCAAAAATCATTTACGAAATTAAATTATAGTGTAGGGTATTATATGGTCAAGCTTGGCCGAACATACTTCCTTACTTGTTTTTATCAGCTTACAACTTTTTTATAAGTAAAGCTGATGCAAAAAATAAAAAAATCCGCATTTTCATACTAAATGCTATAAAAAAATTAAAAGTTCAACTTTAACCCTAAATTACTCAACAACTGCTAAACCGATTTTAATGAAATTAAAACTGGAGAAAAAATCAAGAAGTTATCTGTTCATCAAAAAAAAAATTCTAAAATATCTCTATCGGTTCAAAAGTTACAGAGTTTTGGCCGACGATAATGAGCCACTGTGCGACGTATATAATGCCCTAGTAAGTTGGTCCTACAATAGGTGAAAATATGGAATAATATTTTTTAACCCGATTTTTTTTTCACCAAAAACTATTTTTTGTCATACAATTTTTTTCTTCAATAAATTTCCAAAAAATTTTTTTTTTTAAATTTTCAAAAATAATTTTTTTTAAATATAATTTGGTGAAGGGTATATAAGATTCTGTACAGCCGAATATTGCTCTCTTACTTGTTTTACCTATTTTTTAACTATATGTATATTCATTACTAAAGGTCACACATGGCAAATATTTGACGAAAAAGACGTAACCACTAAATAAAATATATTTGAATTCTTTTATTTATTTCATAAACTCCTTATACTTACGACTATTCAAAACATTGTTTTATTTTATTTGATGCTGTTTGATCTTACAAAACACTTGTAAGAGTAAACACGTCAAACAAATTTGTGCTATTATAAGTGGTTACGCTTTTTTGAGTAAATATTTGTCATGTACGTAGACAATATGGATATCAAATGAAAGACATTTCTAAGACCTTTACAACCAACGCCTTATATAAATTAAAATTCACCAACAAATATTTTTTTTCACCCAAAATTGTTTTTAATCTTTATGATTCGGCACAGACGAACGAATTGGTTTTGTATAAATTCCGAAAAAAATTAAAAGTTTAAATAATTTTAATATTAAAGAAACATTAGCAAAACACATTAATTAGACTGTCTAATCAATTATTTACTTAATATTTAAACAAATGAATGCATTTTTAGTAGTATTACTTACTTACTTACACATTTTCTTTTGTACGATTTTTGACCTTTCATACATACACTCCACTCCCTCTCTCTATTGGACACATTATCGCCCAGTTACACATGTTTTTACACATTATGCACATTTTGTCTCAGCAAATTACAAACTAATCACTGTTAATCAGCTTAAATACAATTTAGCAAATGTTGCATTTTCATAAAAGGGAATATTTAAATTATTTTCACAAAAGGTGTTGACATGACTAATAGACTGTGCTAACAGTAAGCAGACAGACAACAAACAAAACTAAACAATACTGGGGCAAAATCAAAATAAAAAGTAGAAATATTGAATGGGGGGCCAAGGGACTGGCGAACAGAAAAAAACTTAAATACATTTTATAAGCAAATAAACTTTAAGTTTGTGAGGAGCACTCAAGTAAATTAATATTAAAATTTAACTAAATTTTATTAAAACTTTTTTTTTAATAGACTTTTATTGTAATGCCTTTTTCCCCAAATAAAATATGTTTGTATGTACATTACTATACATTAAATTCATTCTACTTGAGTGTGTGTGCGATAGTATCTGTGATTTTACAGAATACCACAAAGACATTGACTTGATTTAAATTGACACGCCTCAGACACATAAACTACATTGGCGAATACAAAAGAAACGAAACTCTTTTTTTTCTTTTTTGCCTCATTTCTTTTCTTTCTTTTTTTTTGCTTTAGCAGGCATTGCACAAGAATATAAAAGAAGATTTTTGTATATTGATAACAAAACTATTAATGAAAATAATATTGTTTTTTTGGGTACTTTTTTTTTGCTTTCAGTTAAAAACATAAAAGAGTACTCTAGTCGGTTGTACTTGGTTTTTTTTCTTCTTCTAGTGTGTTGCGTTGTGTTCTAAAGGGAAAATTTACATTTTTAGAAGTACAAAAGATCTTTTAGAAAATTGTGTAGATAATAGAATTTAATTTATAGTTGCATTTTATTAACTTTGGATAATTCTAAGGCAAAAGAAGTCATAATTTGTGAAGAAATTTTGATTGGATTTTGAAAATGATGCCACTATAAATGAATGTCGGTATATTGTAGTTGGCAGCAAAAGTGCAGTCTATTGTATTCTAAACATATTAAGGGTTTACTCAACTAGAACACATTTACCATAGATAAATACACATAGATGGGAAACTCTTCTGTCAAAAACCTAAGTGATGAGAATGTTTTGATGAAATAAACTGTGTTAAAACTAAAACACACGTGTGATTATTTTGAGTAATTTGTTTTAGTTTTTTTTCTAGTTTCTCTTCTATATGTATTTCTCTGGTTATGTGTTAAGTAATAGTTTTACTGACAGTTTTCATACAAAAATAAATTTAACCGACGGTATAACTATTAGTTAACGCATAACCAGGCTTCGTGTTAATGGAGGTTATACTAATATCTATTAAGAGTTCAAAAAACTTAAGAAAGATTTGCTCACATATTTTATTATTAGTTACTTTTTACGATGGTTTTATATGGTTTTTATTCTCCTTATCGGTTAAT
Source organism: Calliphora vicina (assembly GCF_958450345.1). Classification (NCBI taxonomy): domain Eukaryota; kingdom Metazoa; phylum Arthropoda; class Insecta; order Diptera; family Calliphoridae; genus Calliphora; species Calliphora vicina. Next base: position 7,543,263 of record NC_088781.1, read on the forward strand.
AATCTGATCTTGCATTTTGTTATAAAAAATTTTAAAAAATGTCATAAATAAAACACAATACTATAAAGTCAATATGATGAGTATGTTAAATACTTATTTGTTTATTTATCTTAAGTTCTACTGGAATTGTATTTTGCTTTGATTAATCATCATGATGATGTTTTGTAAATAATTGTGCCTTTAAGCTGGATTTTTGCTTACTACTCAGAAAATGCGCTTATAAACAAATTAAATCGATTGCCAGTCAGTCAAACAAACAGCTTTTAAAAATAAATAACTTATTTCATTTATATACTGGATATTAATTTCATTGCTTTAAGGAAATTTATTTAGTTGTTCTAAAATTTAACTTTCACATAAGTAGGACAGCAAATGTTTACCCATTTATGTGAAATTATTATTCACTGGTGGTGAATGTATGTTAATATAAGTGTTATTCATCATACACTTTATAAATTTTACACTTATGGCTCCTTATTAAATTTTAAGTGTGTGTAAATCACGCTGCCATCCAAAGTATAACTCCTAAATATACAATTTTTATTGTGTATGTTAGTCATTCTTTTAGACAGTTTGTTATTAAAAATCATCCAAATCGCTTCAGTATGAAATAAGTTATGAACCAAAATGTGAGACGACCTCAAAATATTTGATGTTTATTTTAATCAATTTTGAACATTAATAGTGATGACAACAACATAATTTGTTGTTGTAATAATATGTATATGGAAATCATTTTTATAAGCCAATATGTTTTTGTAATTTTTACAACAAAAAAAAAAACTTTAGTGGATTTGTGTATTAGGGTTCTATAGTTAAAACAAAAAGTCAACTTTTTCGATTTTTTAAAAGTCGACTTTATCCTATTTTAATGTTAACAAGTGAGAGTGTTATATCGGCTGTGACGAATCATAAAAACTATCAGTATTTGACAATAAAAAAATTTCCTGATAGGGTTATATGGGGGTTAGGGTCAATTATGGACCGATCCTCACAAATGTTGGTAGAGAGATTTGGATTAACATAAAATTTGTTTCATCACGATATTAATTACACGGTGCTACGATGGAAAAAAACTTGGAGAACGACCTAGCGTGGGTTATAAGGCTTGCTGAGTACACTACAAATTGTGTCTGAAAATTTCAAAAACACCCTCAAATTCAGAAGTTATTCTGAAAAAAAAGTTTTCAGTGATGTTCGTCAATTTATCGATCTGTAACTCAGTCAGTTTTTGTCCGACTTTAAATTAGTTAACGGGTTTGGAAAGAAAACTGATTACGCTTTAAAATTACGTGCAGTTTTGTATACATTTGTAAGTTATAAGTATCATTTTTCTTAAGAATATCTAAAAGAAAAACAAAATTTATAATTTTTTTTGATTTTAGTAGCTTTTCATTGCTTGTTTTGATATGAAAGTTTATAAAACTTTATAACAACATATATAGGAAATTTAGTTCTTAATAAAACATGGTTTTAATTATTCAAATCGGATTAAAATTGTAAAACCTATTCAACTTTTAATTAACCCCATTTTTATTATTTTCTCCCCCAGCGCATATGAATATTTGTAAAATTTTGAATTTACAAGGTAAATTTTTTCGAACTTTTTCAAAAAAGTTTAATAACTTTTGCAAATATAAACCAATTTTAACAATTAATATCTCATTTTTTCCCATACAAAGTTGTCTTTAAAACACTGAGCAAAAAAGAATAGGTTTTTATAGAAAAAAAATTAAAATAACTAAATGAATGAATAAAAATGAATTTGAAATAAAAATGAATTTGAAAAATTATTAAAAAAATAAAAAATAAAGCGAAACTTGTCTATCCAAATTGTTTAAAATTTTGAAATCGGTCTAAAAATGTATAAGTTAGAGGTACTAAAGTACTATGACCACCTACCCTAAAACAGTTTTTTCAAAATATCTCAAAATTTTAAGGGTGTTTAAAAATTTTTGAAAACGGTTTTATTATGTCCTCACCTAGGCCTACAACCCCAATTAGGTCGCTTTTCAAGATCTGACGAAAAGTGTCATTTTGTAGCAGAGTGTTATTATAAGACAATTATGAATGTTCAGGTCATTTTCTGAGGGGGACCTTGTATGGGGACTAAGGAGAAATGTTGCCTGATTTTCGCCATACTTTACAGTATAATATCAGAGTACTTAGAAATAATTTGTGCAAAATTTTATCAGGATTGCCGAATAACATATTTATGACTGCACAAACTGTAATTCGAGGGGACCTTTGTATGGGGGTTAGATGAAATCATGAACCGAAATTGCAACAGAGAGTAGTTGTGGAAAATTTAAGCCATATAGCTCCTTTCGTCTGGGCCAACAGACAGACAGCTAGATCGACTTAGAATTTCATAAGGACGCAAAATTGTTGACTTGCTGCAGAGATTATAATAGGTTTAAAAAAAAGGTTGTGTATGAAAAGTATATTCTAAAGTGACAGGTCACTTTTATATAAAGTAATAGATCTATAACCAGACCCAACGAACTAGTCACCTAACTAGTTCTAGAACAATTTCACTCCCCTTCGCCTAGTTTTGTCATTTCTATTGACCATGAAATCTTTTGTTTTTACATCCGTGGTTTCTTTCTGTTTATGATTGTGTAAACAACTCTGGTATTTTAAAAATTTATTTAAACTAAAACAATTTTCTTCAAAAATGTCAATATTTTTTTTCTTGTTTTGAAATGATAAGATATTTAATAATTTTTTCTTTTAAGTTTTATGGACATAAAGAAAATAACAAGAAAAATAAACATTTCTCAAAGGAGAAGAAGTCTAATAAAAATCACAACAATACACATTTACAAAGAACAAAAAATAAAAAAAAAATTAAAAAAAAAATAACGAAGAAAAAGAAACACATCTAATAAGAAGTAAAACTCAAATTTCACAATTTAGGAATAACTTTTTTTTGTATATTTATTTTATGAAGAAACACACAAAAAAAACTAAAACGAACTTCTGAATTAAAATGAAATGTTCAAGTACTTTGATAAAGAACAAAAAAAAAACTAAACAAAAAAAAATAATATACAAATACGAAAATATTTTTTTGAGAAGATGATGAGTATTTTTACTATTAAAGTTAAAAAACTTTGGCTATAAATGTTAAGACAATAGACAAAAATACACACACCCAAATACCCAAAAACAGTCTGACTTTTACTAACAAATGAATATAAAATTTAACGAGGTACCAACCAAAGCAGCACAAAGTTTTTTTGTAGTTAAATATCGCATCAAGACATTATCATTAAACGGGGAAACGTATCAACGACCCAACCAGCACTAAGCTAAGGAGCAGAGCGAGGAATTAAAATAAATATTAAAGAATTTTAAGGATTCGTTTTGAAGATACATAGCTTGTGTATAAAAATTAAAATTAAAAAAAAAAAAAAACAGAAACTTGTAGGAAAGAGTACTTTAAATAAATCAGTTGCCTGCGTATCAATTACAATAGAAATTAGCTTTCTATTGAAATCTTATATGTTTAGCAGTAAAAGGTTTTAAAAGCAAAAACCATTCATTCATTCTTTCATCCATTCGTTCATTGATGATGATGGTCGTGTCTATGCAGAGCTTTTAAATAATTGATTTTTGTTTGTGTTTTTTTTTCTCTGCTCGTTTGTTGTTTAAAGCTGCTTAACTGAATTGAGAGTAAGAGGATCAAATAAATAGTAATACTGTAAAATTATTAACAAGTTTTAAAGTTAATTTAACCCATTAGGAATAGAAGAGCTAGAAAAGTTAATAAGTTAATTTAAATATTGTATGATTTCACTTAGTTAGAATGATGATATATTTTAATCACCTTTTCCCATCTTTCTGGCAACATATGGATTCCGAGTAGAGTTTAGTGCTTTTAGTTTTACTCTTTGTGAAAATGCAAAATACTAAAATAATTCCACTTTCGATCGGAATAGAATTCTGTGAAAGCCGTAAATACGAGTTTTTGGAATATTTTGAATAATGAACTTGTTATTGGTCTATTTGGGTTAAATCTTTTTTTTTTTGTATGAATCTTCTGTGTATATTTTTGGAGCTTTAAACATCTTTCGAAAAACATCAAATAAGACCAAAGAAAATAATTCCCGGGCATTCTGGCACAATTTCCCGCGATTTTGGGATTGGCAATTTTGCGGAATTCCCTGGATTTCCCGTCCCGAATCAGTTGCATTCGGTACAGATTCCATGTGACTGTTTGACCAGATTTAAGCAGCTATATAATAATATATAGGATAATCTTTTACAGCGTTCAAGCATCATATCAGTCATGCAAAATCATCTTTAATGGCTCTCGGCTCCAATTCGTATAGTACTCAATTTTCCTTCTTTTGGATGAATCCTGATGCTCGCAAGCGTTTTGAAATTGCTGCTTCATTAGCTCCCAATGATTTTGAAAGCTCTTGTTGAGTTTTACAATAATCTTCATGGAGTAATACCTTCTTTTTTTTGGTCTTCGACCAGATTTCAGCAGCTAATAATATATAGGATAATCTTTTACAGCGTTCAAGCATCATTTCGGTCATGCAAAATCATCTTTCAAGGCCTCTCTGCTCCAATTCGTATGGTACTCAATTTCCCTTATTTTAGATGAATCCTGCTGCTCGCAAACGTTTTGAAATTGCTGCTTCATTAGCTACCAACGATTTTGAAAGCTCTTGTTGAGTTTTACAATAATCTTCATGGAGTAATACCTCCTTTTCATGGTCTTCAAACTTGTTTGACTTTTTTACCACTTCTGAATCGCACAGACCATCTTTCGCACTTTGAAACCGATTGAACACATTCACCATAAGCTTTGGTAAGCAATCGGTGTGCTTCAGTGGCAATTTGTTTTAAATTAATGAAGTAAAGCAAAACTTCCCGCATATGTCGCTTTTTCGAAGCAAAACAAAAACGTTGTTGTTTACACTATAATGCTCAAAAACTAAGTGAGGCAGATTATACCCTTCAAGCCGCTTCTTAGGGCTCTATGGGATCCGTCTCCAAAAAATAAACTCGAATATTCCTCTGCTAGGCTTATGTGACATTTAACACCAATCAGATCAGCCATTTAGAAATGGCGGTTTTATTTCCAAAATATTTTGATTCTACCCCACTGTGCAGTAAGCAAATAGTTTATTTTTAAACGTTAAAACGTTTTGTATTAAAATATAAATTTTTATAAAAAATGGACTTGCTTCCTAAGCTAACGATATGTATGTGTTATTTACTCTAAGATGAATATTTTTAGTTGCTGCATATGGAACTTGTATGTACTCGCATTCCCAAGGGTTAGTCTAATTATAGTCTCGTAGAAAATTTAGCATTTGAACGAAATTTATTCTCTCCACACAGTTTAGTGCCAGCAGAGGTTGTATAGTAAAATAAAATAAATAATTTAGTCTTAAAGCCAATATACAATATACTATAGTTATCTGTTCAAATTAGAAATTCAAAATTTTGAAGTTTAGACAGAAGTTAATTGTTTAGCCCTGTATGGATTATGTTAGATTAAAATAATAATTGTTTTACCCTTAATTATCTGAGTTTTATTAGGAAAACATTCTTTCAACATCTGCATCACAATGTCGATGATGACGATGTTGCAACATAATTATTTGATTTTGTACGTACGAGTTCGTCGTACATTTCAGCAATTGTTGTTAATACACATGCACGAGAGAATGTTGTCTGTCAAACATGATTATTACATTATTTGTTTAATATAATGTTGTTGTTGCTGTTGTTGTTTGTATTTGTTGTATATTCTGCCTCTAATCTAATGTGTGAGTGTGTATTTTTGTTTGTTGCTTTCGTCAAGCCTTATTCTATCTATCTACTACTCGTTTTTTCCTTCTTATGCCATGACTACTACTACAACAACTTCATTCTCTAATTAAAACTAATGTTTTCGTAACTGTAGTTGTTGCTGTTGTCGTGTTGTTGTTGTTGTTGTTATTATGTATTTTCTATTTGTATTTGAAATTGAAACCAACCCCTTTTGTGAAGAGGTCGTTCGTTTAGTTATCGTTCGTCGTAGTACTAAAACAACTGTAACCCCCTTCTTAAAGGGCAATTATTAAATTTTCATTACATCCCTTAATCAGCTTTTGAACAAAGTGATTTTGTTCTCATTACATTACACATGTATGTATGTAAATACATATGTATGTTTGTTTGTATGTATGTGTGTGTGTATCTGTGTGTGTAGTATTGTTTCTTCGACTGTTATTTTCTGGTATTCAAATACTTTGTTTGCTTAAACTTAATAATGGTTGTTAAATTGTAATCGAACCCTGAGTTTTTGTGAAACCAAGACAAATATTGATTTACAAACAAACAAAAAAAAATACCAAACAACAAAAGGTTATGCATAAAATTCAATTATTTATTTGTGTTCGTTTGTGTGTATTTTTATAGTCAAAAGGAGTTTGAACTTGAGATTGAATAAATATTTTAAGAAACAAAAGATTTACACAATAAAAAAGGGAATTAAAACTTTATGAATATTAATAGAGTCTTATCCAAGAAAAGAGTCTTTATAATTATAAATTATGAGACAGTTAATGACTGTCGCTTTCTAAAGGTGACAGATTTTTAACATACATATTTTAGCAGTTTAAAAAGGTTAGAACCTTAATTCTCACGGAATTTTTAAGGGACATGTGCTGATTTTTTAAAATGGAAAAAATTTAAAAGTCACTACCAACTGGAAATATATAATTATTTCACTTTCACATATTATTATATCAAATATGTAGATGGGTTTGCTATGTTAAACAGAAAAATTGAGAAAAATAATTGGGGTATTCACACGGTCTCCTATTAGTCGTATTGGCATAATGTCCTAATATATTATAATATTTGTTGTAGTGTTTTAAACAAAAAAAAAGTATTATTTTATGACAAAACAATAAACATAGTTCAAATAGTCTTATTAGTTTATCATAATATATAAGGACATTATGAAAATATGACCAAATAGTAGACCGTGTGAATACCCCAAATGTATATTGTATAATGTCTCTCCTCCTTTATAGGTATACAATATTTAATAAATATCTTCCTATTACTAATGTTTTCAACATTAAGAACATCCAAACTACTTTTTTTTGTTTGTTCCAGACTAAAAAATTTTAAATTTCTTCAATTTAAAGTGTGCAAAACATATTAATCTGAGGGTTGCGGGTTCGAATCCCACCAGAGTCTCTGCTCAGTTTACTACAACGGGTCTTCCTAACTATGGTCGATAAAATTATGTTTAAACGTAATATTTAGCAGCAACATAAAATAAATTCAATATTTCCACAATTGAATTTATTTTATCAATTGAACTTTGCGTTAGATTTATTCTTTTTTTTTTAAATTTAAAGTAGGCGTGGCACTTCTTATAAAAAGTAAATAGTTATTATCTAATATCTGGTGAAATATAATTGTGAAAACCGCAAAACTTCCCGGAATTTACGTTGGTACCATTGTATGCTTCTTTCCTGAAAATGGCCAGAATTGAAAAAATGGGCGTGGCACCACTCATACCAAGTAAATTGTTATTTTCGATTATCTGAAGTTGTACCCGAATATCTCCTTTATTACTATACACCTATCCCTTGATTTACACGATAGATGCGTTCCTGAAAAAATCGTGTAAATCTAAATGTTTGTATGAGAAATCATGTAAATCGAAAAAATACCCAAGTACGAATAAATTTAAAATCTTGTTTAGAAAATTCATTTATTTTAAAGCAAGCATATTCAAAAAAAAATTCAATTTAAACAAAATTTAGAAAAATTTCTATAAAAAAATTTGATTTAAAACGTTGTTTAAATTTAAAAATTGCATTAGCTTTTAATAGAATGTCCGCTATGGCATTATTTTCCAAAACTGTCCCGATTCGTCTGTATTGAAGACTTTATCAGGAGTTTATGAATTGGCAGTTTATATTTTGCCTTTGAATTTTGTCTATGTGGTCAAAGCTTACAATTACAACTTATTACAATATTAATAACATTGTTACTTTTCAAATTAAATGATATGAAACGTAAATTTTGTTGAATACGTTGCGACACTATAGAATCACATTTAAAAAAATAAATTAAAAGTTGGCTTTGACTTTTCATTTTTGGATTTTTTTGTTAATGATAAAATATCGGTAATAAAATATTTATCAAAAAATGGGTCGCGCAAAACATTGCACTGAAGAAGAAAGGAAAATTATTAAAAATTTAAGTTGTTCCGGCCGATCTCAACGTGAAATTGCTAAATTAGTAGGACGATCCCAGAAATTTGTTTTCAATGCGTTATCCATCCGCAAGCCGCCACGTTCCATAGGAAAACCACGAATAACTAGTCATCATGAAGATAATTTAATTGTTATAATATCCAAACGAGATCCATTTAAGTCCGCTGACGCAATCCGGAAGGAGGTTGGTTGTGAAGTATCCACAAGAACTGTTCAATGAAGATTGGTGGATGCTGGTCTGCATGGCAGAACTTCAAGAAAAGTTCTTATGCTCACTAAAAAGCACGTGGCAGCAAGAAAGAAATTTGCCAAAGAACATAAGGATTGGTGTGGCCCGGAAAATATAAAAAAGTGGCGAAATGTGTTGTGGACGGATGAAACAAAAATTAATTTGATTGGTAGCGATGGTAAAACATGGGTCAGACGTCCAAAAAATTCTGAATTAGATCCTCGGTATACAACAAAAACGTTCAAACATGGTGGTAGAAATATTATGATATGGGGATGCTTCTCTTGGTATGGCGTTGGTCCAATTTACTGGATTAAGGAAAATATGGATAAGCACCTTCCAACAAGATAACGACCCAAAGCACACTTCAGGTCTTGCGAAAATGTGGTTTTCAGATAACAAAATTGATATTATGGAGTGGCCCTCGCAATCCCCTGACTTAAATCCTATCGAAAACCTATGGAAAATAGTCAAATATAAACTGGACCTGAAATGATCTTTTTCCATCTTTCTGACCACGTATGTACTCCGAGCCAAAAGAACTGCTCATCTTTTGAGACCAAGAACGAATGAAGCCAATATTTTATACAAAATGAAGCGTATCCTAAAGAGAGCGTTCTGCATTGATCGAAACAAATAGTAGTCGGACGGGGCAAGGTCTGGACTATAAGGTGGGTGAGCCAAAACTTTTCAACCTCCTCTTTGTGAATAGTTTTTAACTGGTATTGCAACATATGGCCAAGCATTGTTATTATGGAATATTATGGTTTCATTTGTAGCCGCATATTTTGGGCATAATGATTTTTCTTTTATAACGTTCAGCTACATTTCGGACATGCAAAATCGTCTTTCAAAGTTTCTCGGATTCAATTCGTATGGTACATAATTTCCTTGTTTTGTATTAATCCTGCTGCTTGAAAACATTTTGAAATTGCTGCTTTTGTAGCTCCAAATGATTTTGCAAGTTCTTGATGAGTTTGACAACAACCTTCATGGAGTAATGCCTCCAATCCTTGGTCTTCAAACTATTTTGGCTGGCCTGGGCAACCTTTGTTTTTCGTATCAAAATCTCACACGTTGAAACCGATGGAACACATTCACAATAAGATTGGTGAGCAATCGGTGTGCTTCAGCGTCCTTTTTTTAAATTAAAGAATTAAAGCATAACTTCCAGCATATAACGCTTCGACATTTACGAAGCAAAAAAAAAGTAATCTGACTAGTTGTTTAGAAGGGAGTTGTAGTTTCGATTCCTATTTAAGTCTTTAGATCTTGTCTTCTCTTAAATACAAAATTAAGACCATTTTCGCATTAGTCATAGTGGCTTAAGTTATCTAATTTTTATCATTTAAAGATTTAAAATTTGGTCTGCCTAATTTTCAATCAACTGTCCTAAAACTAATTAAACCTTTTAAATTTATTATAAATCCAAAAACTTAAATGTTTCAAAGAAATTTATATAAAAAAAAACAAGAAAATCTTCTTTAAACCATAAAAGAAGCGTACAAAATCACACACAGATAAAAGTCAGTGATAATGCAACAGCGTATCAAACGTTTTACAAACCTTTTTTTTAACATACATCACTCCATTGTAATCTTTTCAAATATCTTGTCTACAAATAAAGAAAAAAAATGACTTAAAACATTTCAAGTCAAGACAATTAGAGGTGTAAACTGTAATACAAACGTGACGAAAAAAGTTGTACGTATGAGGTAAAAGGAATTATTATTAAGGGAAACCGGTGGAAAACATGACAAAAAAAAACAAAAAATGTTTACAACAATTTTACAAACAACATTCAAATGTTTGTAGATACTTGTACAAGTATTTTGTTACTTTACTGAGCATCTCAGTGTGGAGAAATATGGATGGATGGTTGGGTTGGATGTATGACTGTTTGGTTGGATGGATGCATTTTGAAAATCCCACCAATACTTTGTTAGTTTGCTTAGACAATTACCACATCTATGATCTGTTAAGATGAAGCAAAACACACCCACAGTGTAAATGTATTTACTATGGGTGTTTGTCTATGTGTTTGTGTGAAATTAAAAAAAAAAAATAAACTTCTCATTTCAATATAAAAATTGCCTTTGATCTTGACGAAAATATAAAACTGCCGGTGTTTAATCCGATAATGATGCATCATCATCGGCAGCAGCAGCAATGTTTTCATCATCATCATCACCATCAATGAACAAGCGACCGAGTTGAGCAGACAGACAGACAAATAATAATTTCTTCCATGATTTAAAACGTTTTTTTATTGTAGTTGTTTTTCTGTTGGTTTTTATATTGATTTTAATTTTAATACAATTTTCAACTTTTATTAATGCATGTGTATTAGGGTAGTTGTGTTTCTATAAGAGGAAAGATAAGGGGTTTATGTTCCCAACTAAAATGAAAGTTTAGTTTGTTTGAGGAGATTATTTCTCAAAATTGTTGTCCTATTGTGAGCTGGATCTTAAAATAAAAATGCCCTTTTTTAAGGATTATTTTTCATATTTTTTTGGTGTCATAAGAAAGGTCTTTGAATGGTATCAGTGCTGAATTATCGTGAAAGTCCCAAAATATTCAAAGTTATATAATAGGTTGAAATCCACTTTCCGTAACCCCCAAATAACTTAAATACATGATTCATACATCAGTATATCCGCTATTGACCTGGTTCGGTTGCTATTTAAAATCAAGAAAATCGGCCCAAAAATGGCTGAGATATAACGAAAAAACTAGGACAACCTCGATTTTTACCTATTTTTATCTAAGTATATCTGGATTACTAAGTCATTAATATAGACAATATGGATGGATCTAATGGATATAATGACAGATACTACAAAGACCTTTGTAACGACGTATATAACGCCATAGGAAGTCGCACGTACAATGGGTCAAAATCAGGAAAACTATTTTTAAGCCCGAAATTTTTTAGCCAAAAAAAATTTTTTTGTCATAAAATTTTTTTTACTAATAAATTAAAAAAAAAATTAAAAAATATTTTTTTTATAATTTTGAAATGAATATTAAAAAATTTTAAAATAAAATTAAAATTTTTTTTTTTAATTTTGTTTTAAATCTTTTATTATACTTCAAAATTATAATTTGATGATGGGTATATTGGATTCGACACAAATATAGCACTTATACTTGTTATCCTTTGAACCAGCTCATATTTTGAGAAACGGAATCTAAGAATCAAGTAAACTTTTATTTTAGTTGTAAACTTTTGGGGGCCAGCCTAATGTGTAAGTGCGTGTGAATATGTGTACGTGAGTTTGTAGTGGTAATAAAAGAATGGAAAAAGAAAAATCATAAAATTAACGAAGACGAAACAAAAAATGCTTTCAATCATAAACACCATAATAAAATCTTAAAACAAATACTTTTTTCTGTAATTTTCTTCTCATTTCTTCAACTTAAACTTACAGCCAGCCAGCCAACCAACCAACTGAATGAATGAAATAAAAGTACATACAAGGAAAAAATAAAGAAATTAAATGGAAAAAAAAACAGTGAAGAAATAGAAGAAAAATGAACAAATGAATTTCTTCGTTTAAATACTTTGTCTGTCTGTCTGCCAGTCAATATGCAGGTGCATTTCAGCACTCAAATACAAATATTAAACGAGTAGATTGAGATTTGTTTGCTCGAGCATTTTGTATTTATAAATTGAAAATAAAAACAAAACACAACAACAACAAAAAGTTATAGCAAAAACACAATAACAAAATGTGTGTAGGCTGTAGTTAGTTTGGGTTGGTGGTTAGATGAAATGCATCAATGAAATTACAATTTCCATCTAGGAAATATGAAAATAATAAAAACAATTTGCTGTCAATGGACTCGGGGCAAAACAAAGAGGAAGAGCAATAAAATGTTTAAATTTATTTTATGAAAAAAAATAATAATAATGAAATCAAAGGATTCATAATAATTTCATTTCATTGATCCTTTCAAGAGTTATGAGTTACTACATGCTGTGTTTTAGGTAACAAGCGATGTTTTATGAATGACAGCGTTTGTTTTTTTTTTGGTTTTTTAAAGTACATACTCTACTATTGTCATTGAGTTATCAGATAAGAAAAATATTTATGGTTTCTAAACTATGTACTTCGGATTAAATATAGATTTAAAATTGAATTTTACTAATTTTAAAGGTGAATGAAACGAATTGGTTGTCTACAAAGTAATTGCATAATAATGAATATAATTGTCTAGTTTTCCTAGAATTTGGCAACAGGGTGAGTGAGACTTTTCCTGCTATCTGACTTAATTTTTCACTCTTATAGAATAACTTTCTATTATTGTAACCTAAGAGCGACTATAGCAGAATTTATTCTACAAAATTTTTAATATTTGTCACTCTAGGAATATCTCTTATGAAACCTGATACAGCATTCGCTGAGTTAAACAAATTTTGCCGAGTTTGACTCGTATAGCTACAGTGCGAAGTTTCTGTTATGATAAAAATGATGAGAATAACAATGATGTGACAATTCTTATATTAACCTTTAACCTACTACATACTGCATAATTATACCAAAATTGGATCCCATTGATCAACACGAATACCATGACCAATTAACATAGCCAGACAATCACATATAGTTGTCCTTATTATATTAATATCTTCGCTACTTTCACTAGTAGCGTGCTGAAAAGAGCTTTCAGTTGAATTTCCACTAAAAAATTCTTATTTTCATATCTTGATTTTAAGGCATTCCAAGCTGCCAAATAATTTTGTTCAGACAAGGGATATTTCTGTATTATTTCCAAGGCATCCTTAGATGTTTTGTTAAGTAAATGGAAAAACTTCTCTACTGTAGATACTCTTGGATTCGTATTATTATTAACATTAACATATAGTAACATTATTGATACATACACAGAGAAAACAGATTCGTAGTAGCAACCGCATTTGTTGCCAATCGAATGATTCGGATATACACATAGAATTTTTCGGTTTTATCAACAGAAAGCCAGTTGATAAAGACAAATTTCGTTTGAAGCAACCAAACTTTTGTTAGAAATTCGGACCGACCATGGTTCAAAATTGGGGAAAATACTTATTAACATAGTAAACATGATCATCTTACTTAATCATGTTTACTATTTTTTTTTTTATTTATTTATTATTTATTATTTATATTATGTATTATTCTCTTCAACAATTCCAGTTTAAAACTTATAAAAAAAAACTCAATTTGTTTACACCAAATTAGTCTCCACCACACAAAATTCAACAAAATCAAACATCTGTTCTGTGTAAATTTTCACATTTTTATGCAGTAAAATTCAAACAACATACACTCAAGAAAATATGGCTGTGGCGATTCTTATATACATAAACTTCACCAAATTATATGTACTTTAAAAAATTTTTAAATATTTTATAGTAAACAGAATAAAAAAAATTTAAGTTTCATTTCAAAACGTTTTTTTAATATTAATTTAATTTTTTTTAAATTTTTTTATTTATTATTGAAGAAAATTTGATTGCAATTTTTTAGTGAAAAAAATTTTAAACCAAAAACATTTTTCTCCTGAAAAAAAAAAATTTGCTTAAAAATGTTGACCCATTGTTGATTCGACTTACTAAGGCGTCGCAAAGTGGTATATGAAACATGGCTAGTTTCATATAGGAAAGCTAAATATTAAAAATGGTTCATATCGGATAGTCCCTAGGGGTACCTCCCATACAAGGGTCCTTCCAAAATAATGTTGTATCAGTCTTAAATTCTTAAATAATTCAGCGATCTTATTTAAATTGTGCATATATTAGTTCCAAGTGCCCAGATACCATACTACAAAGTATGAAGAAAATCTGTCCATATTTGAACCTAGTCCACGTATAGGTCCCTTTCTGAAAATAGTTTTATCGTTCAAAGCTCAGATAAAAATAATAGTATCGTGATGAAATTGTGATGAAATTCGACAATAACAAGTTTTATATAAACCCAAATCTATCTGTTAAGTTTCATTAGGATAGGAGCATAATTGCTTCTATCCCCCATACAAAAAGTAAAAGCCTAGAAGTATGCGAAACCTTTTATTGTAAATATGCATTGCAATTTATTATAAACTAGTTGATCGCCCCGGTAGCATTTACTAATGCATTAAACACATTCAAGACAGCAGGCTACCAACTTCAATCTGTCAAAAATAAAATGCACACGTTTATATGGAGACGATTATTTTAACGACAGCACAGCTACACGGCCACACGACTACTCATGCCGATGTAGCCGAATTAGGCTAATTTCTATTTTTATCAACTACAAAACAGAAATAGTGTTGCTAATATAATAAAAAAAATGTAAATCAAATTAGTGCTTAAAAAAATATATATTTTTTACTTAATTAAGAGAAGTTTCTGATAACCATATTGAAATAAATTAATAACAGGTACATAATTAATTATAACCATATATATATTTTTACTCAAAATAATTGTTTCAGTCTTAAATACTTTGGAATTTTGTACGGTTATTTTTTATTAAAGTGGCACCACTGAATTATTAATCAGCTGTTTACTTTGTAGCTGTCGTCTTTAAAATAATTCAGTAGCTGCCACACGACTACAACTGTAACCAGCAGAATTTGTGTTCGTGTAGTCGTGTAGCCTGTTGTCTTGAATGTGTTTAATGCATAATGCTTTTTTATTACAGTTGACTGGACTCACAAAAAAAAAAGAATTTCCGAATTTCACAAAATTTATAAGTTTGTTCAGCGATCGCAAAAAGTCGCAGATTTTTTTACATAAAATGAAAGAAAATATTCCAATCTTTCATTTAGTAGTAGTTTTAACACGGAGGTAGACCGAGCTAACTTATTTTTTTTGTAATGAAAACTGCAAATGGTACATTTTTTGGAGCCATTTTGATTTGCTCAGATCTCTTAAACTATTTATGTAATTTAAATATTTTTTCTTTCCTATTAAATCTGAAATACAATATTTTAATAAAAATGCTCTAAAACTATTGTTAGTTGAACCATATTTATTGTATAAACAATTGAAATGTAGTAAAATTTTCATCAGTTTTCGTTGTATAATATTTAGATAACTTTACCACACTCTTTTTTATTCAAAATTTAATTTTTTTCGAAAACAAATCATTGTTTTCTACTAATGAAACATTTCTCTACAGAATTGCATCATTAGATTTCTAAAAAATAACTGTAAAAATAGACTTTTGCCAAAAAAAATACCACTGTGCGTCGTTGCAAAGGTCTTTGAAATATCTATCATTAGATATCCATATTGTCTATATTAATGAGTTTCTAATCCATATAGAGATCAACAATCGAGATTATCCTGTTTTTTCCTCATATCTCATTCATTGGGAGCGGCTTCGCTGGGTGGCGCGCATCTGAAGTGTCCAATTTCCCATGACTCTGGCGCATAAATTAGACTGAATTTCACCAATGGGTTATGTTGGCTATGAGAGTCACTTTGGTTTGTGGCTTATTCGCATAAACCTGTGACTTAAGAAAATTCCACAAGAAAAAGTCTAACGGGTTTAAATAGTACGATCGCGGAGGCCAGTTCACATCACCTCCACGTGAGATTGCCATGTCCTCAAATCGTTCGTGCAGAATATCCAGTGTGGCATGAGCTGTGTTGTACGTAGCGCCGCATAGTGGATTCTCTTATATAGACAAGCGGTCAAAGTTCAATATCTTTAAAACTAAAATAGCTTGGGTTTTCAAAATTTGTCATCTCATAGCATGCCCAAAGAACTTAAAGTTTGCAAAATTTTAAGAAAAAATATAAACAACTGTAGCCACAATAGCCTGATCTCTGGAGGATTTTTGAAATAAAGTATTTCAATATGAAAATTCGTTTGTTTTAAACATGATACAACAATATTAGGTACACTCAGTGGAAAATAAATTCTCAATTATACAATTCTTGTAACGTCAAACAAAAGAAAATATAAAAAAATATGAAAAAAATTAAAATCAAAGTTTGACGTTATAGGGCTAAATATTGAAAACTCTCCCTAGTGATTCTACCTTCTACAATTATTGTATCATGGTTTTAAACAATTAAAAAGTTATACAAAGTCATATAATGCGGTATTATTAACGGTCATTTTCACAATGTACGATTAAAAGTTAACGTGAACTTTAACCGCAAGTTAGGCTAATATGAATTTCACAATGTACGATTAATTCTTAACTGACACTATTTAACAACAAAGTTGCTGTTAAATATAACCGAATAAATTTCGCCGGTTAGCATCTTAATTGTAAGAAATATAATAAAAGAACATGGAAAAACATTTATATTTTTGTAATATTTATAATTTTTAAAAGTGTAAAACGAAGAAAAGTAAATTTTGCACGGGGTGATCCATATACCACCCGGATATTGCACTTACAAACCAAACAACAAATGTGTACTTTTCCTTGCTGGTTTTCAGTAATTGTTGTTCCGTTTGTTCTTTAAATTTTACAGTTAGGTACCTTAATATTTTTGAGTTTTATACGTTTTTTATTATACCACTAAGAAAACACAAATTATTATTTTTTATGCAGTCTTTTAGAAAATTTTTTATATTTCAATCTTTCATTACACTATTTTTCGTAAACAAATGTATGCATTATTGCCATACTTTCTACTGAATGCTTTGGTTAAGTAATCAAATGATGGTGAAACGTATATCGGTAACCGTTGGTTAAATGGTCCCCGTTAAACAAACCGACAGTTAGTTAATTTTCCGGTTAAAATGAAATAATCGTACATTGTGAAAATGGCCGTAAGTAATAAGGAAAAATATATATCAAATATTAAGCAAATTTAAAACTCCTTGATTTAAACTACTGTCTTTCATTGTTGGTAAGTTTCGGGCTCCAGAAATAAATGGATCTGAACTTAAAAAGACCCTATTTAAATTATCTGTATTTGTAGCAATGCACGATATTTTGCATGTATGTTGCAATCACCAATTGAGAGTAATGCATGCTTGATCATCTCAACAAGTTTTCTGGCTGTTTCTACAGCATAATCCTCAAACTTTTGGTCATCAATTTCAAATCCAGATTATAGCTTGGTGAATTGTGGCACAACTTTTCACATTTTGGCTTATCTACCAAAAGTCCCATTTCGGCCCGAAATTGTTGATGAATAAATTGTTTTCTCTTCAAAACACTTGACTTTTCGTTCTTACTGGTCTTACATTTTTTAGATCTAATTTGTACGATAAATGAATAAATGAAAGTATATAAAATTAACAAAAAGTCAGGACCAATTCTTGTAATTTCAGTAGTAATCTGTGATAATAAATAACCAAACCTAAGTAGAATATGGATATAATGGACTTTAACTATTACATTTCCATGAGTGTAACGAACATATTTCGTTTTTTGTGATGTATTATTTGTTTCTTCTTATTTTTTGTTCTTACTGTGGCAGTAACACTTTCAGCTATTTGCCAAGTCTTGAGCACACATTGCAACACACACACACATACAGACATACTTGTACACTAAAACAGATAGACGACAGTAATAAAACAAATACATGTGCAACATGGGAACTTGGGAAGGAAAAAATAAAACTTTGGCCACACGCCACAGTTAAAAAAAGAATGTTGCAAACAAAAAAAAGGCGGCAATTATTAATGAAATGAATGAAGACGAAGAAGAAAATGAGTAAGAAAAAACAAAAACTGCAGCTTTGATGTTAACAGACAGACAGACAAAATAGGCCTACAAGGCGGTCTTTGAAGTACGAGTATGTTGCTAGAAACAACAAAAACTCACACACAAACACACGAAAAATCCTACTTGAATACTACAGATTTTTTTTTCATAATTTTGTAATTTTTTTTTTGTTGTTTCTAAATAAAAGTTGGTAAAATGCATTTTGCGGTACTTTATAGACCGTGCATAAAAGGCGTTTAGTAAGTACTAGATGATGTTAGACACACACAGAGAGAGAAAGATACAAGTGTTTATGTATGTATTGTGGCATGCAACAAAAGAAGGTATATTTATGAGTATTTACAGTTGTAATTGTACAGATTTAGATGCTTGTACATAAGTCGTTGTTGTTGCTGTTTTTGTGTTAAATGTTTGCTTATAAATTGCTAACTTAAGTCGAGCAGTTTTTGTTGGGTAAAATAAAATATAAAACAGCAACAGCTTGTTGGCTTGGTTACTTACAGCAACAGCTTGCCTCAGTGTCAGTTTAGCCGCCCTGCCAGCCTGCCTGCCTGTTGCAGCCTGGCTTGTGTTGGCTTAGCAGCCTGACTGCCTGACTGACTGGTTGGTTGGCTGTTTTGGCTGTATTGTATTTTACAAGTGTGAGTCTTTAGTTGATCTTGAGTTGAGATGAAAGGTGCACTGGCTAAAATGCCGCTGCTGTATTTTAGACACATTTTATTATTGTATGTTGCATGTAGTACATTTTATTGACTGATGTAGGTACAATTCATACATCTAGATAGATGCTTAAGAGTGTGTGAACGAATAGTACTTCATGAGCACACTTGTGTAGTAACAAAAAAGGTGTGACTAAAAGCATAAAATGACACTTAAGTTAATTGTTGTCTAAAAATGCTTAAAATGTGTTAAAAGGCAATAAATTTTAATAATGAATAGGACAATAACAATATTCATATGTACAATAATATGTTCATACACATTTCCTCATACCCAATACGAATACTTCTACATAGCCATTCAAAAAATTTTTTCACAAGAAAATACCTCACAAATCCCCCAGCTTCACAAAAAAAATGTATAATTTTATATTTATAAATAAAACTATGCACTAATTTATAGCACTGTGGGTTCCCAATATTGTCGATTTAATGTTTTAGGGATCTTTACCGGTTGCATGCAAACGATATGTTTTAGGGTTGTTCTTATAAATCATTAAGATAGATGGAGGTGAAAGCATCACTTTTGAATTTTTTTTTTTTAAATTTTCATACACAATTTATTTCTTTCCAGTTTAAAAGAATTATGTATTCCAAATAAAAGCATAACATTTTCTTATTAGGACGAAACGATAAGTTTCGAAAAAAAAACTGAATTTTTGAAACTTTAACTTTGGAACTGTTAGGCAGATTTTATAATTTGTGATCTTATATTAAAGCTGTTCTAGGAATCTATCTTTCAAAAGAGCCATCTTCCATTTTCCGTAAATGGATGTGTCAGAAGCTAAAAGGTCTAACTCCACAGAATAAAAATTTGAGTACATTAGTGATGTTTGAAAAATTGATTTCCAAAATTTATGAAAATAATAAAACTTAACAAAGGGTTGAATTAAATTAAACAATAGAAGAACGAAATAATTTTCAAAGAATTCACAACTAATTAGATAGCAATATAACAAAATTGAGAAATTTTCGAAAAGTGTAGTTAGGCCTTTTAGCTTTTGACACATCCAAATATGCGAAATTTCACGATTCTTTTGATCTTTTGAAGAATACATATCTGTCATTTATTCTCACTTAGTTATACATTATAGTGTCAACAACAAAGTTTTTTTTGCTTTGAAAATGTCGAATTTTGTACCAACATAATGTCATATGCGGGAAGTTTAGCTTTACTTCTTTAATTTGAAAAAAAAGTGCCGCTGATGCTCACTGATTGCTCACCAACGTTTATGGTGAATGTAATCCATCAGTTTTAACGTGCGA